>NW_027361868.1:3600000-3992500 GCF_039654945.1 Dendrobates tinctorius | reverse complement strand
GATGGCTCCCGCAGCTCCGCTTCTTCTGCCCGGCTCCATTGTTATTTATTAGCACAGTCCATGTATAATCGCACATCTTAATTCAAGGCGCATTACCTGCAGGTCCTCAAGAGCTCGCAATCTAATTTAAATATGTCAATTACTTCAAAGATTTTTTTGTTTTTTTTAAAAGCCCTTTAAAAATCTATACGGCTAAAGGAAGAAACCAGACTGTTGGTATAGGATGGTTTTGATTCGTACCCAGGTTGTATCGATGGCGCTTGTAGCCTGCTTAGCGGAGTAACTTGAAGCTCGTGTGCCCCAAATGCTAAATCTCCAACAGGACCCCCAGCGACTAGGGGGTCTTAATAGTACTGGTCTTCTCACATGGGCCCAAGGCACTTTTTTAGGTCCAGAGAGACTGCAACCCCTATACTTAGGCACATGAGCCTCCTATTGACCCATAATACTCCTTTGAGTGCCTCCATATAAAATCAGATCTTAAGGGAAGAATCTGGAATTATAGATGAGCAAAAACAAACAAGACCTTGGTCCAGGATTCATGTCAGTACTGCATCGCAACCGGAGCAGAGACTTCTGAACTTACCTGACCGGCACTACAAATTCAGCATCAAGGGCTCCTCTGACATTTACAAGGCTACAGAGACACCATGACATCGTGATGCCGGAGGGGCCTTGCAAAGAAGCGCCCAACATGCCAACATTCGAGTGGCGGCCGAGAAAATTTGCAGGACGCAGCACATACTACCAATATGGATGCCCGACCATGCTCATCTCCATAAGGGAGGCATCGTATGGGTTGACCATATGGATTGAAGAGGTTTTCTTATAGAACTGCCATAATTTATGATCAATAAGGAACTGATCTCTGAGATCCCCACCAGTTCTGAGAATTAGTAGAGGTGGAGGTGGTGCCGGTTTAGCACTCCAACCCCTTGTAATATCTGGCAAGATCATCCAACTTTATAGGGAACTACAGCTAACACCATTCACAACAGTCCTTTCATTATGAGGATCGGCAGGGATCACAGAAGATAGATCCCCACCGATCATGAAATGACGGCGTAACCCAGCGACAATGGTTGAATATATATAGCTAACGATGAGGAGTGTACATAGAAGAGATGAGGCCCATGACTAAAATTTTACTAGAGGACCCTTCTTTGTGTTGAGCAATAACCAAGAGCGTAATTGTAAAACGGGTTGCAATTGCACTTGGGCTCAGAAACCAAGGAGACCCAAAAGGTCGCTTTGACCTATATGAAAAGACTATTCCTATTAAAGGTTTGCAATAATCATGGGCCCCATTGGAGCTTTTGTATTGGAGCCCCCGAGCATCAAGTTATGCCACTGGTCACACCATCACTTTCCTCTTTTTGGAGTCAATACTTCACCAGCCTGACTACAGCAAGACTTGTTTACTCACCTGACAACTCATCCTATTTAACCCTCAATTTCAAATTGAATATTTTAAAGGTGGTTCTCCGGGAATAGAAAATAAAAATTAAGAAAGTAAGAAAAAGGCATTACGAATATATTTCTAAATACATATAATTAGCTATAAACATTTGTTTTGTCTAGGGATGCAATAACTATAGGACATTAAAGTGACCGCCACCTTGCTACACTGATTAAAAAAAAAAATACTGTCCTAGATTGTTAGGAGCGGTCAGGTGTCTTTGAGTATGAGCAGTAGGAAGCTCCGCCTCTTCCCTTATATGGCAAATTAAGGACTGCTGTTGTGACCTGTGACATCAAGTCACAACAGCGGAGCTTCCAACTGCACATGCTCACAAGCATCTGTCCTAGTAAGAATCAATTATAACATGCTAGGCAAAACTAATGTGATTTGCTAATTAAAGGTATTTATAAATGAGTTTATATTGATGCTTACTTTTTATTTTTCCATTTTCAGAAAACCCCTTTGACTTGGAAAACAAACCCGACAAGCTAGAGTTAAAATAATTCACAGAAGCCGCCTAATATTAATTCAGAGAATAAGTTATGCTCCCTTATATCTGATTTCATAGAGATATCATAAGCCTTAAACAGGCAAATCCATGCAGCGCTGACTCCATCCTTAGGCCTTACCTAGGCACTTTTCAGACATATTAGATAACTGATAATCATTTTCTTTAGGGAACCTTAGTTCATTTCTAAACAACGACACTGCAGAAACTCAATTCTTGCGTCCTAAAGTAAGGATCCTATATCAATATCCTTGTACTAGAGGAGTCTTCAAAAAGGGCCTCATGGCGTAAGACATAAGAAGATGCAGCTAGTAATGGACCGTTACCTATCGCAGTAAGGTGAAACCGAGCTAAAGGTGCCAACGCTAGCCAAACACGTAAAAAAGTGCAAAAACGGCACAAAATTACTCTGAGGGTAAACATACGAAAAAAAAGAGATATATTTTTTGAGTACAGAAGTATAGAGCCTAAAATAGACAAAAGTATAAAAGATAAAAAAAAGTATTAAAGAGTAATAGATAATAAAACAGAAACATAAATTAAAATAAATTCTATAAAACCAATCTAAAATGTTATTTGAGCGGCATAATAAAAAAAAATAAGAAAGAAAATTGTAAAAAATGCTACACCATAAAAAATATATCAAAAAAGCATAAAAATAAAAATAGATAAATCTAATAATGAGATATTGACTTCACAAAGTTATGATTAAAATTATTATTTTGTTTTAATACTATTACTATGCTATGATAAAAACAATATTTAAAACATGAAAACATAACAATAAAAAGAAAGAATTGGGAAAAAAAAATAAGCATATTGTAGACATATTATTACTATCATTAGAAATCCAGGTTAAAAAAAAAAGAAAGAAAATAAAAAATAATAAAATAAAAATGATGAACAACATAATTATTCTAACTTATAAATTGCAAAAAGAAAGAAAAAGAAATGTATAAAAAATATCAAATTACATTTACAATGAAGTCTTTACTACGGTATTTATGTTGACAAAAAAAATTAGTTATAAATAAAATTGTAATAAAAAAAATAAAAGGTCCCGAATATAAGAAACTGCACATTTATGTTGTTGAGAACTGAGCTGTCTCCTTTTGGAAAGTGTCTCTCTGGAGAGAAATTAATGCATCTGACGAGGCCATATCTTGCTCACTGTCTGTTTGCTTCATTAGTCAGCTGTGTTTTAGATCGCTTCGTAATAATTATTTTAATTGCTTTTTGATCACGGATAAGTGCGGAAAACAGGCAGGAGAAATATTTACATTTAGGTTGTGAAGTGTTTCAGATCAATAACAAACTCTGAGACTTCTTAATAAGGTGAAGGAACGATTAATTGAAAAGAAAAAAAAAAGAAGTTAAACTAAATTAAAGGATGAGAGACTTAAGATGTCTAAGATGGTTCTAGCACCTTCTGAAGCTCTAGTAATAGTAATCAGGACATTTATGAAGGTTCTAGCACCTTCTGAAGATCTAGTAATAGTAATCAGGACATTTATGAAGGTTCTAGCACCTTCTGAAGCTCTATTAATAGTAATCAGGACATTTATGAAGGTTCTAGCACCTTCTGAAGATCTAGTAATAGTAATCAGGACATATATGAAGGTTCTAGCACCTTCTGAAGCTCTAGTAATAGTAATCAGGACATATATGAAGGTTCTAGCACCTTCTGAAGATCTAGTAATAGTAATCAGGACATTTATGAAGGTTCTAGCACCTTCTGAAGCTCTAGTAATAGTAATCAGGACATATATGAAGGTTCTAGCACCTTCTGAAGCTCTAGTAATAGTAATCAGGACATTTATGAAGGTTCTAGCACCTTCTGAAGCTCTATTAATAGTAATCAGGACATATATGAAGGTTCTAGCACCTTCTGAAGATCTAGTAATAGTAATCAGGATACTAATTGGTTTTGACCCATTAGGAGGACATTTCAGCTCTGGTTGAATTCAAGAAATGGGCCGGACTATGAGATATGGGGCTGCGTGAATTATCTCTAGTTCTGAAGATAGTGGTAAAGATGGCCGTACATATAGACTTTCCCAAGATATCTGGGGATAAGAAGGATTTGGCTGTTAGTTTTCGAAATGCTGTTTCCTCAAGATCTCAGTAAAGATGAACTTATGGTATAAAGGGCCCGATACACACAGCGATCTCCCTGGAGAGATCGCTGATGTGTCACAAAATCAGGGATCTCGCCAGTTGACATCCAGCAGCGATCGCCCCCCCGCAGGGTGTCGCTGATCGTGCTGGATCGTCCTGGCCCGTTTTTTTTCATTGCTGGTCTCCCGCTGGCCAGCGCGCATCGGATCCACGTCGGATCATTGGTGGGATCACTGGGACATCGTTATGTGTAACCCTTAGGGTCATTCAGTACTCATAAACACTTGACTGAGCCCAAGATTCTTGATTTTTGGATGCTAGCTTTAACATAATTATATCATTGGTGGCAAACCCTTCTTAAATTTTCCTAGACCATGTATATTTAATAGTGGGAGGTCCAATCTTTACTAACTTAAGGTGGTGAGGGACATTTTTAGAAAAGTTCCTTCTGTAATAGGATAGAGGAGAATAGGTTACAATAGGTATTTAGTCCATAGTTTGGGTTTATTTAGCTTTCCCAATATAAAGATTTGATTAGGGGTTCCAGACAAAAAAGAGAGAGGTCTCCCATAAAATATCCCACATATATATATATTTAATATAATGTATCATAGGTAGGCCTGTGTAATAAATATATAGTAATGCATACTCTCCTGTCTTCTTAGGTGGAGTCCACAATAAATGCCTGTCTATGTTCTGTAGAATTCTTCATAAATTAGACAAAAATCTATTGGTCAATTCATAATAAATTACCCTACCAAGCCTTGACTTGGTCTACCAAAGAAAATTGGATTCTCAATTAGGTCCATCAGAAGACAACTCAATCCAGTGGCATAACGTGAAGATTTTGCAGTGACCCCACAAGCTTCACCAGGCTCCCAACTACCATAGGTCTTTCATATGGATCAAAGGGACCTTTTGTACCCCCCAAGGCATCAGGGCATGGGTGCAACTGACATCCTTGAACACATAATTACACCCCTGACCTATCTGAAACTGACTTTTGAGTAGATCATATGCTCACCCCATCTCCTCCATTCCTTGCAGGGTGGTGACAATTGGGAGTACAGGAATTACAGTCACACATGGGCCCTGAAGCCTAAAGATGCCTAAAAGTTCCTTTTGGCTCCTAGGACAAGACTAGCACCATTGAATATCCATAAAAGATGGGGTCCCAGTGGGAAATTTTTCATTGAAGCCCATGAGCTTCCACTTACACCATTGTCTCCTTGGGTTCATAGCCTTGTTCGTCAAAATATACGAGAGAGGTGACAGTGGCACTAAGATCCTGGTGCCTGAGAGGTCCAAAAGCCCTTTTACATAAAGACATACAACTTTAGAGAGGGCCGTGTTCTTTATTTTGCATTAGAGCCCAGGAGCTTGCAAATTACGTGTCCACTCTAACCATCCACCACATTTTATTAAGGACTCCAATTTATTGTAACATCCTTTCAAATTCTTCAACAGTTTGTAACTCACAGTATAGCTACTGGGTGAGCACATACAGCATAAACATCTCCCAACAGAATAGTGCAAAATTATGTTTGTTTGTTTTTTTTCAAAGTTGCTTATCTCAAGGCCACATTGGTAGAAAAGCGAAAGGAGAGGGGTTCCAAATACCATACAATAGTCTGAATTGGGCTCCTGCTCTCAATGGCCACATTGCAACATGCAGCAGTCGTACTGTACGTAGGGGCTGCCTCTATGGAGAACATCAAGGTTTCAAGGGAACTTTTATTTTAGATGAAGCCAGGATACTTCCACCCAACACTGGATTGTACATACTTATACTATGTTATATTCATAAGAGATTAACAAATCTTTTTAACTTCAAATTCGCCAGGTTTGAACAATTTTCAAATAAATTTGATTTGTGGCAAATAGAAAAAAATCTAGCTGTCCTGAAAAAAATATGCATGACACTGTTATATTTCCCTCACACACTAATCTGCTTTTCTTTTGTGCTGTCACACACTATCTGTAAACTTTCTTCAGTGTTTTTATGAATTTCTCTACCTATCTTCATGAGGAAACTGTGACATTGTCTCACATTAAAATGGCCGCTGCATTCCTTTCCTCTGCTTTTTATACAGGCTATGATAGTGCTTCCTAATTGGTTATTCAAACAACCAAATCTGGACAGTCTGATCATGAATTTCTGTACATTTTCTGAAAGTCAAAGCTTTAAAGCTTTACAAATCATGTAGTAAGCAATACCCTTCAGCCACCGATACTGTACATATTCTGCATGTCAATGGAGCATGGATTTCAGATGGCAGAAATCCCACCTTTTATACAATAAACCCTCTGATTCTTATGATTAATTGGCCCTGCTAGATCGAAATGTTGCCCGGTGCCATCCAATTCTTTGATTACATGACAAATTATACATTTGTTAAGCAAAAGAAACAGATTTCAAATTGAATTAACGCGTCCGCGGCTTCATGATCATTTTTCAGCTTTGCAGCAGATGATGTACAAATGTCTGGCTATTGATCAGCCTGACCTCTATGGAAAGTAATAGCCAAGTGCTACATTAATATGGAGCATGCGAGGGCTTCCCTCTCCAAACCATCAGATCCAGACACATAGCAAATCAGATCATTACCTGGCAGACCGGATATGATACGCGAGCAGATGTGGCAGCACGCTGGGCAAATGCCACAAACGAAGGCAAAATGCCATATTTTCAACATACTAAAGCCGTGCTTAATGTATCTGGTTCTATACAGCACACTTACTATATATATATATATATATATATATATATATATATATATATATATATATATATATATATATATATATGTATGTAGGGTCATTTTCTAAAGAGTTTCAGGGATTATCATTGCGTATATGAAATATGAATGCACAGATGTTTTGTGAATAGATGGAAGGACGGATGGATGGATGTCATCTCAGTTCCCGAGAAAGGATTTATCTAGTAAAACCATCCAGAGCATCAATATGAATCTGACCACAAGAATAAAGTCGGTGCCAGAAGTGACCCTGGCACAACACCCCTCCATAAATCGCTATCACCTGTATGACATCAAGCACCTTAACAAACAAGGATTCAGGTTTCTGGCCAAAGAGCTGAAGGACATCGTATTAAACAGATACCCCAGGTCTGAAATCAACAGCAAGCAAAATCCTATGGAAATTCCCTCAATGATGAAAAGGCAGGAAACCCGAAGATTGGGCCGAGAGGAGGAGACCATCATGGAGGGAACAACTGTCCTCACACAGAGACATGCAGAACGGAGATATGGAGGAGATAAAGGCCAGTCTCAGCACATTGTGCAGGAAACTAATGTGACTGGATGGAACCAACATCAGTAAAAAAAACTGTCAGAAATCTGGTGTGTCCTACACAGCCACACTCATTACAAGTGATATAGAAAAATGATTTCTCTCAGAATTAGCAGCTGGAACATCCAAAGCCTGAACACCTCGGCCTTTGGATCTAAAACAAATTACCCCAACTTTATACACAGACTGAAAAATATAAACATTCCGATTCTCCTGGAAACATGGACCAGAGCTGAAAACAAATCCCTGGTACTCATCGGATACAGGGATATCTCTATCCCTGCCCAGAAAAATAAAAACATCAACAAGGGCCACTGCTCAGGAGGAATGTTAATCTGGTATGAAGAACAGCTCTACCGGTACATCAAACTGGTGAAGAGAGTAGACAGCCACATATGGATCACTATCAGCAGCTCCATCCTCACCTCTCTGTCTGATGTCTTCCTCTGCGCCACCTACATACCACCATCAAAGTCACCCTTGTTCAATCCAGACAGCTTTGAGATCTTACAAGGAGAAGTCGACCATTATCAGGCCCTGGGCAAAGTTCTCATCTATGGAGATCACAATGCAAGAACATGCAGAGAAAAATATTTTTTGACCATAGATGGAAATATCTATATATTTGGAACAGAGACTGATGGCCATGGCTCAGTATACACGGAGAGAAACAACTATGACAGTACAGTAAAATGGCAAAAAGCTACTGCACTTATGTAGAAGTTTAGAACTTCATATTCTTAATGGCTGCTCCAAGGGAGACTTTCTAGGAAGGTGTACACTAAACTCCCATGCAGGAAGGAATGTAGTAGATTATGCCATTACAGATATGGACTTGGCAAATATCGGCGCCTTCATAGTCACCCCACAAACGCACCTGTCAGATTACAGCCAACTTCTTCTACAAAGAAACCATCCACAGAAAAACCTCAGCCGAGCAGCCTCTTCAACCTGCCTCCACCCTATAAATGGTCCAAGACATCAGTAATAAAATATAAAGAGTTTCCAAGCACACCCAAAATACAAGAGATGCTCCACCACTTCTACAACTATGAGTATAAGCCTATAAAGAAGGAGTGAGTTTAGCTGCAAAAGACTTCAATGATACACCATGGCCAGATTGTCCGACATTACAAAAGTCACCAACAAGAGACCAAAAGAAAAACAGATCAATGGTTGGTTTGACAGAGAATGCAAAGCCATACGGAAAATCCTGAGAACAGCCTCAAACAAAAAACACAAGATACCCCAACCACCCGGGTCTTAGGGATGTCTATGACACCATGCAAAGCAGAATAAAACAATCCTCAGGAGGAAGAAGCAGAGTTACCTCTCTACCAAATTTAGCCAAATCCAAGACACCAGGTAAGACAACTCCTTCTATGAACTATGAAACCACGTGGGCATGAAAAGCAAGAAAAACAACACCCGTATCCAAAAAGGCAACATCTGGCTCCAGTACTTCAGAGACCTCTATAAAGACATCTCGAAGGAAGGACTAAGCCAAGAACAGACAAACATAATGGCCAAACTAAAGGCAATGGATTTCCAAAACCCTCTGAATACACCAATCACATTACAGGAAGTTACAGAGAGAATCTATTCCAAAAGGTGTAGAAAAGCCAGTGGCCCGGATGTAATCCCACTAGAGATGCTGAAGTACAGCCCACCAGAAATAGAGGCAACAATGATTCAACTGTTCAATATTGTGCTGATTGCTGGTTACTTCCCTTATGCCTGGAACCTATGCTTTATCACACCCGTCCACAAGAGTGGGGACAGGTATGACCCTGCCAACTACAGAGGCATATGTGTCTGCAGCAACCTGGGAAAACTGTTCAACCTCAAACATCCTGAACAAGAGAATCTCCAGTTTTCTCTCCGAGCATAATGTCCTCAACAAAAGCCAATCAGGGTTCATGCCAAACCACCAACCTACCAACCACATCTACACCCTGCACAGCATCATTCAGAGCCACGTCCACAGCACAAACCGTGGGAAGTTATATGCCTGTTTTGTAGACTTTAAAAAGGCCTTTGACTCAGTGTGGCAGCCTGGCCTATTTCTGAAATTGCTAGAGAGCAGAAAAGGTTGAAATAACTATGATGTCATCAAAAGCTCCTACACCGAGAACCACTGCAGCATGCGTGTGAATGGCAGAAAAATGGCAGATTTCCAGCAGAGCCGCGGAGTAAGACATGGCTGCAGTCTAAGTCCAACGCTCTTCAACATTTACATCAATCAGCTGGCCACTGCTCTGGAATCCTCTGCGGCACCAGGTCTTACACTCCATGACGCCCAGGTGAAATTTTTGCTGTATGCAGATGACCTACTTCTGCTGTCACCAACCGAGAAAGGCCTCCAAGACAACCTGCAAAACTTGGAGAAATTCATCTCCACGTGGGCACTACCAATCAACCCAAAGAAAACCAACATCATGGTGTTAAAGAGGAGAAAGCCATGATCGGACCAGCACCCTTCATTTGTGCTAAACAACTATACTCTTACAGGAACGGACAAATACACCTACCGGGGCCTGGAAATTCACCAGTTAGGGAGCTTCAAACAAGCTATAGAGACACTGAAAGACAAGACCTGCAAAATCTTCTATGCCATCCGAAGGAAACTCTACCATCTGAATCTGCCAGTGATTGTTTGACTAAAAATCTTCTATGCCATCATCACCCCAATCTCCCTGTATGGCAGAAAATTCTGGGGTCCTCACACATACCCAGATTTGTCAAGATGGGATTCCAGCCCAACAGAAATATTCCACGTGGAATTCTGAAAGCCCCTTCCCCAAGTCCATATGAGCACCACCAGCATTGCCTGCAGATTCCTTCTACACCTAACAGTTCTGAAGAGGGCGCTAACATTGCAGGATCACCTGAATAGTAGGAATTGAAGCTCCCATCACCAAAAAGTCCTGATACATATAGGTGGACCACTCGAACCAGGTTCCCCGCAACAGCTCACCGAAACCCAACTGGACCAAAACACCAATTACAGCAGCCTGACAGAAGCCAAAATCAGGAAGATTGTAGACGATGGACAGGAGAAGTATATCAGTGACTGGAGGAATGATATCATCGCCTCACAGAAACTGACCATGTCCCGGAGTCTACAGAGAGACTACAGACTGGCTCCATATCTAGAGAAACTCAGGGACCCCAGAGACCACCGGATCCTGAGCCGGTATAGGATCAGTGCCCACAATCTGGCCATCGACTCTGGCTGTTACAGATAGATAGATAGATAGATAGATAGATAGATAGATAGAATTCTATGTAACCTGACAGACGTGAAGCGTGAGACATCTCCAGCTCTTGGAGTGCCTGTGTCATGGTGTATACAGTACACACAGCCCAGGGCACAATGTTCGGGTGTTTTCTGGTGATATCAGGACAGGAGAGCATCTTGTGCTTCCATGTCTCGGTTAACCTTAGATTCTTCTGTAGATCTTTGGTGCACATTATTTGTAAACCGTCTGACATTTTCCATCCTCGCCGAAGCACATTCCTCAGTGTCACGATGCTTGTAGCGAGTGGTTAATTAACTAAGTAAAGTACATTCAAGTTTATACCATGTGACACTTTATAATAGACGAGCAGTCAGCATGTGACAGGATATAAATGATAGGCAGGCGGCTCATCACTCAGCGCACGGCGAGGCGTGGCTTCCAATTTCATTGAATCTGCTCCTCGGGTGAGTTATGGCCTCTGTATCTGACTATACGTACAGCAGGAAACACTAGAAAATATCTGGTAATAAATTGTGAGAGGACGCACAGCCAATATCTGCGGGTAATAAGCAGTATGGCCACCAGTATATATTCAGTGCAGAATGTCACCCGGATACTCCAGATTCTACAGGGATCACTTAATTATGGCTTTTGCTCCAATTTTTGGGACTAAAATATGATCTTTTATGACGTGCGAAAAATGTATTAAACACTTGCTACAAATTTCTATTGATTTCACCACATCCAGCAGTTTTCTGTTTTGCTAGACAAAGTAATCACGCTCCGCTATAATGATGGCGTAAACTCTACAGTGGCCCGTCTAGGATGAAGTCTTATGTTGCAAAACATCGGGCAATATTTTGTAAATTTGCCGCAATAACAGATGGGGCAAAACCCCAAAAGTTACTTTAAAAATGCTCTTCATAATACATGATCCCTGTCTAGCCAATGTTCCATATAATCTATTTATCTGCCTATCTAATATCTACGTGTCTGTCTATAGATCTATTTTCCATTTATTAATATCATACTCGACTATCTATTCATCCCTTCATCTGACCTCATATCTATCACATCCATCCATCCATCTATCATCTATCTAGTTATTTCATATCTATTATCTGTCGATCTATCTATCTATTATATATTATCTCTCTATCTATCTCTATTATCTGTATATTATCTATCTATCTATTATTTATCTATCTATTATCTATCTACTATTATCTATGTATCTATTATATATTATCTATCTATCTATTTATTATCTATCTATCTCATATATATCTATCTGTTTACCTATCGGCTTAACTTGGAGCTCATTGGCCCCAAGGCAAAATTTCTAACATGCCCCTATTTGTCTTGGGCCATTAATAGTGCTGATCTTCTAATATGGACCCCCTAGGCTCCAGGGTCTGGGTGTGACTGTAACCCACTGTACCCACTATAGTTATGCCCCTTTATCTGTCTTTCTATATTTATATCTGATATTAATGAGAACCTCCAAACAAAATTTCTACCTATTATCTATGTAATCTACATATCTTACGTATAGCGCGAGGGTGACCTCGGATCTGTTTTTTTTTACGTATGAAAATTGGGGAATGTAGAAAATGGCCGCTATCTAAATGTATCATATATGTACTGTATGTATGTTATAACCAAACACTCTGTAATCGATGGCAGAGACATACTGATATATGGGCTAACGGGTGGCACCGTGCCGGAACAAAGGACTGCTATCTATCTGTATGATCCAGGCAGAAGATGCCCCACCATACTGTGTCCTCCATCTTTCTGTTTCCACCTCCTCTTATCCATTCCACCGCTGTCAGTAAACAAGCAAATATTCCACTATTTCTATCCACGGAAGCCCCGGCTCCTCACTCCGCGTCTACAGAATATTAATAGGAAGCTTAATAACCTTCCTTTAAATTAGACCAATGCAGACATCATGCATGAAACCAAAAGGAGGGTGACAAATGAAGATCCGCACGGAAGGCTTTCAACTGGGCTCAAATTATTTTTTTCATCATAAAACATGATTAAGTTTTAATGGAATCCCAGTGTAAGCAGGGTTATGTATCCACACCAGCCGCGGCTTCTAATCCTTGGGAAAATGAGTTCTTGTAACATGACCAAGAGGAATGGCCGAGCGCTCCACCGAAGCCCCTTTCATTTCATGTTTGTTGTCTTAGTACAAATTAATTTATCCATGAGCCTCCTCCCCAACGCCATAGACTAGATGGTAGAAAGAGAGCCCTGAGGATTGCCAGAAAATATCATATAATCTGTACTGGCTAATGTATCCATCATCTATATATTTATCTAGGTAACTATCTATGGAAAGAAGAAAGCAGCACCATACTGGATGTAGGGTGCATGACACGGGACCGATGCCTTGCCCTTCTACAAATATTACAAAACTAGATGGAGGTCCAGTAACGTCACGATGAGAGCAGGCTTTGCAGTGTTGAGAATCTCTCCCCCCCTCTACTCACCTATCCACTCTCTCTTTCCCCATGTCCTGACTTCTCCTGTCTGTGCTCTCTTCTTTGACCTGTCTACCCCATGTGCTATCCCCCTTGTCTGCTGTCTCTCTCCTTTCTGTGCTGTGTTCTCCCCTCATGTGCTGTCCCGTTTGAGCTGTCTCCCCCTGTGCTCTGTCTCTCTCACCCCTGTGTCTGACCATGTACAGAACATACCACAGCTCCTGGGTAGGGGAGGAAGCAAAAGACAATACTGACATTATAGCAGAAGATCACAGAGGATTCATTTTGTGAGGTAAAATATTATTTAAAAACAGTCAGTGAAATATTTTATCTCACAAAATGAATCCTCTGTGATTCCCTGCTGTAAAGTCAGTATTGTCTTTTGCTTCCTCCCCTGCCCAGGAGATGTGGCATGCTCCGTACACGGTCAGACACAGACTATTTGAAATGAACTTCCGTTCATGGGAAAACCCCTTTAATGTGACCGGCTTCCTCTGCCTGTAGACACGTCGCGCATCTGCTGCCGGGATTAGCCAAATGATTCACTGCGCCTGCGCAGTGCAGACAGATAGCGGCAGTCACAATAAAACTGCGATTGCGCTCCTCCTGTACAAAGATAGCGGCGGTCAGTGAATCATTCGGCTGATCCCAGCGGCGGTGTGTTCGCGACGGTGTTCCGCGGGTGGTACCGCACAAGAGGCTGCGTAAGGAGTATACAGTGTGTGTGTGTGTGTGGTGCGTACGGCATATACAGAGTGTGTTTGTGTGGTGCATACAGCGTATACAGTGTGTGTGTGTGTGTGGTGCATATGGTGTATACAGTGTGTGTGTGTGTGTGTGAATGGCGTAAACAGTGTGTGTGTGTGTGGTGCGTATGCGTATACAGTGTGTGTGTGCGCGTGTGTGGTGCGTACGGAGTATACAGTGTGTGTGGTGCATACGGCATATTTATACAGTGTGTGGTGTGTATGGCGTATACAGTGTGTGTGTGTTGCGTATGGCATATACAGTGTGTGTGGTGCACCGTATACAGTGTTTGTGTGGTGTGTACGGCGTATACAGTGTGTGTGGTGCGTACGTCATATATAGTGTGTGTGTGTGGTGCGTACGGCATATACAGGGTGTGTGGTGCGCCGTATGCAGTGTGTGTGTGGTGCATATGCCGTATACAGTGTGTGGTGCATACGCCGTATACAGTGTGTGTGCGGTGCGTACGGTATACAGTGTGTGTGTGTGTGGTGTGTACGATGTATACAGTGTGTGTGTTGCGTACGGCATATACAGTGTGTGCGTGTGTGTGTGTGGATGTATGCTGAAAAAGGCTTGGCCAATTATAGGAGCCAAAACGTTGCACAAAGCCGGGTGGGAATAAATCACTTTACTAGTTCTACTACAATCTTGGAGAACTATGTATTGTAGGAGAGCTAGGCAGCACAGAGTTAAGTCATAGCTCTGCAGGATTTGATTAGATGCACCTGCCTAGCTTTATACTAGAACCAGGGCCTGTGTTCACTAGGTGTGTCAGTCTGCTGGATGGAGAGCAGTGGAGTGTGTTGAAGACAAAATGTGTGAGCTGTAGCTAAAAGAGAGACGTGCCGGGGTATCTTTCCAAATGGAGATTGCACAGGTCAGTTAGGAAAGCTGAGCAGTCTGTGTGTTGGTGCTTCAGAGTAATGTTTGGTGCTTCAGAGTAATGTGTGGAAGCTGCAGCCTGTTCAATATGAACGGTGTCCGGAGTTGAACACATCTGTCTGGAAGCTGTTGGAGCTTGGGCTTAAGGGGATACTGAGCCTGGTACTTTTTGCTATTTAATACCGCTTTTGTCACTTTAGAAAAAGTGGGTATGAAAGTGGACATCATTATCTTTGTAAATGAGGTTCAAGTCAGATTTATGAATTGTGATTTTTTTGTAAATAGTCACCCACCAAAAAAAAAACAAAACACAATTCTGCTCTAGTAGTGAGGAGGGATGATGGAGTAAAAAGCCGGTGAAAGAGTTTTAGATATAAATTCATAGATTCACCAAATTTACCAAACTTCATGAAAACATCTATCTACCTATCTTTTATCTATCTATTACCAATCTATTTATCTATATATCCTCTATCTATCTTTCTTTTATCTCACCTACAAAGCGCAAAACAGCACAAGAACAAGTCTTAAAACTTCTGGAACAAGGTAATTTGGAGTGATGAGACCAAAATTGAACTTTTTGGACACAACCAGAAACATTACATTTGAAGAGAGGTCAACAAGGCCTATGATGAAAGGAACACCATTCCTATGGTAAAGCACGGAGGTGGATCGCTGATGTTTTGGGGATGTATGAGTTACAAAGGCACAGGAAACTTGGTCAAAGTTGAAGGAAAGATGAATGCAGCATGTTAAGGCAAATTTACAATCATCAGCCCAGAAGTTTCGCATGGGATGTGCTTGGATGTTCCAACATGACAATGATCCAAAACACAAGGCCAAGTCGACCTGTCGTTGACTACAGCAGAACAAAGTGAAGGCTCTGGAGTGGCCATCTCAGTCTCCTGACCTCACTATCATTGAGCCAATCTGGGGAGATCTCAAGTGGGCAGTTCATGCTAGACATCCAAGAAGAGTGGGCAGCTTTACCATCTGAGAAAATAAAGAACCTCATCCACAACTACCACAAAAGACTTCAAGCTGTCATTGATGTTAGAGGGGGCAATACATGGTATTAAGAAATGGGATATGTGAACTTTTGATCAGGGTCATTTGAATGTTTTGGGTATGTAAACTTTTGAGCACAACGGTGTCTATTATCTATCTATCTATCATCTATCTATATGGAAGGGTTATGATAGGACCCATGAGAGAAGTATCACCTTGCCGTGGTTGATGGGCACACATGAATTGGACAATTTATGCGCTAAGAACCTTCGCTTTTTTTGTAACTACATCTTGCTGAGGGACAATGCAGTTGGAAGTTGTTATTTCCATTGACACTATATGTCTTGGCATTCACAGAGTGCTGCTGTGCTTTTTTTATACATATTTTGCAGTCAATGCAGCTTGCACTTATTCACACTTAGGAGGTGCTGGTCAGGTTTTTTTGTATATCTATCTATCTATCTATTCTCATATCTATCTAATATATTAGCTATTAGCTATCATCTATCTATCTATAAATCCATTATCTATTTATCCATCCATCTCATACTGTATCTATAGTTTATTTTAGATCTATTTTATCTAGTTTCTATCTAGTTAGAATGAGATCTATACATCAATAGAACACAAGACCACAATACCAAATCCCCAAAAAGCCGCACCATTCGATAATATCTAGAAACTTTTGACCTACTGACTGTAATATTGATATTTTTACTTTGACCGAACACCAGAAACACAAAATATTATCAGAAAAGCACAGGGAACCATAAATGTGTGTGCAATGCAAGCAGCGGGCTCCTCCTGCGGCTGTATAAATAGGAGAATTTTTTGTGTACAGTCATCACAAGCCGCGATAAACAAGTCGGTGCAGATTTATGACGGGCCTTTCTTGGCTTCATATCAAGTCTTAATTTGTACAGCCTCTTTAAAACACATTAAAAACACATAAAAAGCTTCTCTTTAAGAAGAGATGTGTTAAAATGCAATGTGTTATCTCTTGATATTACCCGGCAAGTGCTTTGTTTAATATCTTGCATTAATGAAGGAGATCCTTAAGAATATTATTACAAGGGAGAGCATTAAAAAAACAGATCCGAGGTCACCTCCGCGCTATTAGCTGACACGCTTGCTGGAAAGATTTTCTTTGAATACAATTATAGCTTTGTTTTACACTTAATTTCTGACTTACCCAAACAATTCTTGATAATTGCTCTTTTTTTTTTTAGTCTACAGCTCGCTGTAAAGAAATGGGAGATAGCTGTCCCTTCCTCCCTCAAACGAAAACGCCAAAAATAAAACGCCTCTTCTCTCATATGACTAAAGCTTCTGTGTGCTCATAGATGTCCTCAATATTTGGTACCTACCCAGACAGCACTGAAAGGTAGGGTTGCCATGAAGGTTAATCTCAAGAATCTTCCGGGAGCAGAGGGGAGACCAGGAAGACCAATCCTTCATCGATCTGGTAGACCACCATCAAGGTAACCTTATTCAAAGAACTACATAAAAAAGTCTTTCCTTGAGATTATTCACTCCAGTAGCAGAGAAGTCCCTGTCATTGTCTCCAAAGGTTAGCATCTTCACCTTACTCATAGTGGTCCCTAGCTAGCTCTAGCAGCCTATTAGTATAAACAGCCACCAAGCATGGCCCAGAGGTTTTTTTGACTTTCCATGTTTCTAATCGTGTAAGGGTTAAATACCAAGACAAGACCTTGAAATGTAACCGGTGACATTGCAAACCACGCTCCACCCAATAGTTTAGGGTTGACCATGGTATTTGGCAGTCAGATTTAGTGGTGGAAGTAAGAGGTTGTATAGTTGGCTGGAATCACCACCCTACACCAGTAATCTGGAAGAGTTGCCAAAACCTACTCAACAATGACCCTCAATGCCACAAAACCCCAATTCTGTACCAGGGTCACTATTATTTAGGATCAGTTTACACCTGAATCACACTTTAGACCATCAAGTATAAATGGGAAGTTGTTCTACTCTTGACATTCCCCCAACAGGTATTTAAAAGGTCCATGACAGTCCTCTACGCCTCAGGAATTGACTTACTTGTTAGTAAATTTATTCAGTAAGCCAAACCCTACTCTGTCCTGATCTTGGGCAAACCCAGAATTACCTTTTTGAAGATCGGGCTAATATGTCTAATCATATGACAAGACCCATTAAAGAGTTGATCATTGACCTGCAGGCACAGTCGCTGCTAGGTGATCTGCCAGATAAAAAATGAAGGAGGTGTAGATGCTTACAGTAGTTCCACCTTCCCCGTCAAACATCATATTGGCTGTTGGACCACCACCAATCTAAAACTGATAGCCTATTCTAAGGCTACGTCATTCAATTCAATTTTTAAGGATTTCTGACAGTTCTTCAAGGGCTTGTCCACTAAGGATGTTCTCCGCCCATATATCCTAGAAGGGCATATGTACTGTATATCACAGAACATGTGGACACAATTTCCCTAAACATAGAGCGTGTACCATGGTGAACAACTAGTTGTACAACCGCTTTATCTCTCACTGTGACAACAAAGTTCCTTGAAATGTCTCGTTTTTCCAATATTCACCTTCGATGATGAAATGCAACTTAAAGAGGCAAAATATCTACAAGATCCCTCAATTGCCTCATGCCATTTCTAATACCGGTCTCTTCTAATGTGGAAGTTGGGGTCTTTGGACCTCCTTATGCGCAAAGGTCTACATTTATGGATATTCGAGCACTCTTAAGTTACTATAAACTATATTCCGAGAGATTGCTTAGAAATTTATCAAAACGCGTGGGAAAGTTAAACATTTGCCCATTTTTCTGTTTTTTTTGTAAACTTTTACAGATTCTTTCTGGTCTTCTTTAAGATTTCCAGACAGTAACTAAAATCTTCTGTAATAGAACCAGCACATATATGGGTCGGCGTTCTTTTGCAGCAGTAGCAGCAGGGTATTTGCACAGTAAATCATTTTCATTATGTGAGTTGTACACGTAATCCTCTTAAGGCCTCTCTGCACTTCACCTCCACTTTATTCTTCAGACAAGCACCGGCAGCTAATGAATTCTGAAATGTTTTAGCTCTCAACAGCATTTAACTAGTCAGTATAACTTAATCAATGACTAGGGAGGAGGGGGAGACGCAATATGCATCAAGTGCCAAAGCCACAGCCAGACCGTGCAACCCTGAACTTACTGCATTAGAGCTGCAAAGGTAGAAAAGCATAAAAAGTGGGATTATTAAGTGGGTCTAAAGGCAGAATTTTACTATTTTGCCTTTTTTCTTAGATACAGCTAATTGATAAACACCCCGCTGTGTGACGGCTAGGCCTGAAATCTGATTAAGTCGGACTTTTGGGGAAAAGAAAGATATGTAAGATATGGGACAGGTAAGCCACCAGTAATTGACTGTCAAGTCTATTTTCTGGTAGCTGTTAATAACTGAGGCCCCACATTTAGATACACAGGGTGGACACCTAGTATCTCCAGTAAAAGATTATCAAATAGGCAGGGTGGACTGCAGTGTGAGCAGTCTCTTCTACTTCAACAACCCTGTTATCTCCAGTATTATATCAGATAGACAGAGTGTAGAGCAGTGCAAGCAGTCTCTTCTTACTTCAGTAGCCTCGTAATTATAGCATTTGATCAGATAGAATGGACAGGAGTGTGAGTAGTCTCTTCTTACCTCAGCACTCTGGTATAGCTCCAGTATTACATCAGATACACAGAGCGAACAGCAGTGTCAGCAGCCTCTTCATACCATAGCACTCCTGGTAGCTTCAGTATTACTTCAGATAGACAGCAGTGTGAGCAGCCTCATATTACCTCAGCATTGTTGGTATCTCCAGTATTAGATTAGACAAACAGGTTGGACAGCAGTGTTAGCAGCCTCAGCTTACTTCAGCACCCCTGGTATCTTCAGTATTACATCCCGATGGATATGGTGGACAGCAGTGTGAAGCATCTTCTTATCTCAGCACTTTGGGATAGCTCCAGCATTAGATCAGATACACAGAGTGGACAGCAGTGTGAGCAACTTCTTCATACTTTAGAATTCCTATTATCTCCAGTATTACATCAGATAGACAGGGTGGAAAGCAGTGTGAGCAGCCTCATCATACCATAGCATTACTGGTATTTCCAGTATTACATCAGATAGACAGAGTGGACAGCAGTGTGAGCAGCCTTTTACCTCAGCATCTTTGGCATCATTTGATAAACAGGTTGGACAGCAGTGTTAACAGCCTCTTCTTACTTCAATACCACTGGTATAACCAGCATGAGATGAGATAGACAGAATGAACAGCAGTGTGAGCAGCCTCTTCTTACCTCTGAACTCCTGACATCTCCAGTATGAGATCAATTAAATAGGGTGAACGGCAGTGTGAGCAGCTTCTTCTTACTTCAGAACCCCTGGTATCTCAAGTATTAGATGAAGTAGACAGGGTAAACACCATTGTGAGTTGCCTCTTCTTACCATAGCACTCCTAGTATTTAGAGTCTTACATCAGATAGACAGGGTGGAGAGCAGTGTGAGCAGCCTCTTCTTACCACAGTATCCCTGGTATCTCCAGTATTAGATCAGACAGAAGGTAGAGCAGTGTGAGCAGCCTCTTCTTACCTTAGCACTCCTGGTATCTTCAGTATTAGATCTGATAGACATGGTGGACAGCAGTGTTTGCAGTCACTTATTACCTCATCCCCCCTGGCATCTTAAGTATTAGATTAGACAGACCGGGTGGACAGCAGTATGAGCAGCTTCTTTTACCTCAGCCTCACTGGTATCTCCAATATTAGATCAGAATATACACGTGTCTATTTTTTATTGTATTCTGGGAGAAACTCTTTAAGAGTGTTAAGGCGTCGCTCTACATTGTCTACTGTTTTTAGATTGATGGCAATAGAAAGAAGGGGACAATCCACCTCAGGATTATTTTGATAGCAGCTTATTCTTGATTAGAATAAAGGATTGGGAATGCTAAAATTCAACATGCCCAATTATTCCTCACCATTCATTGGATAAACATTTCATACACATTAGCTGGTCGACCAGGCCCTCCAAGGGAGGCCCTCCAAGGGTTCAGCAAAGGTAGACCACCTGTGTATGGTCGCCTTTAGTAGTGGAGAATTCTAGCACGGTAAGCAGAGAACGGCACAAGGGGTTAGCTAGCTTTCCATGCTCCTCTACAGTCTGGAACAGGCGAGAACATCCAGACATAAAATGCTTCCTGCCACCGAGGTTGCTCTTCAGATGTGTGTAACGTTACATTTTTATTTTATTTTTTATAAACACCCCCTTGTGTGGTATTGGAAGAGTAAACTTTGCCATCTATGCAGTTTCTTTAATTGTTTCCACTTTTGTAGACTATGAAATTTAAATTCCATTTTGGGACTCATTTACAATAACTTTTTTAGTGCGTTGATGGTGCGGAGAGGCCACACGATTCCACTTCTCACTGGAGGGAACATATTACATTTCCATTTTAATGATGTTTATTCATTAGTCCTCCATATAAGACACCTATGTCTGAATTTTCTACTCATTCCTGGCCAACAACACTGAATCTTTTGCTAATAGCAAATAAAATCTATGGTATAAAGCCGGAACTCCAGAAGAAACCAGAAATCCTCTCTCCATTAGATCCTACAGACATGGATTTAGGTGGAAATCCCAACATTCAGGAGAACAGGGCTCTAAAAATGCCACATCGAAATGGAACAATGGCCACATACCGGCACGCACACCACCGCTCCATTCATCGCCTATGGGATTACGAGCCTAATGCAACACCTTCAGAGACACGTTCTCTGGATGGGCTACGGACTCTGTGGACAACCTCTTGAACTCAGGGATCATGAAAAGGGTTGGGAAGCAAAAAAACCCACCAAGTTCAGACGGCATGCACGCCCAACACCTTAGATCTTCCCACTCTCTCCTTGCACCTGCTTCCATCCTCCAGCCAACCTGGGCAGGGCGACTGCCGGGTCAGGAGAAATGAAGAGAAGACATGGCCATTTTGAGGAAAGAGAAAGTGATTCTTTGGGCACCAGAGGTGAGGTGGGCTGTGGGCAACTGGGCAATGTGTTAATTGGCTTTTTGAGGCCAGAGATGAGGTGGACATATTATTGTATGAAGGCACAATGGTGGGCTGTGTTATTAGACTGTATGGAGGCTCGGGGGGACACTATTATTATAGGGGGTGCAGAGTGGGTATGGAGTGCTTTGTTCTGTGGAATCATGGTAATATTATTTATTCACTATGTAGTGGTCATGGTGTGGCGGCATTATTAATATAATAATATTATATATATATATGGTGGTTATATAGGGGGAAATGTATCCCTCCAATGCCCCTGTGATCGGCTTATCTTTACTCTACCCCTAACTTACTTTAAGCTAAACCTCAAGGATCCTTATGTAAATTCTTCAACATGACCCCAAAAAATCATCCTGGAATCTTATGTGGGAGAGAAGACATTATGGAAACTCGAGGACTCTGGGTGACGACTAATATGCGCCCCTATATCTAGGTGTTCCAGAAAGTTTTTGTTTTCACAAAGGTATCAACCACTGAGGACTCTCAATTCTAAATATTCTGTTTTCACATACTAATTGGAACCGACCTTTTGATCGTTACCATGACCGATCACACTATATCCACCCAGCCATAAGGGGTTTCTGCCATATCCAACGCCACGGTGGTCGGTTTGTTTGATACAATGATACGTTTATAATTACAAAAATACCAAAATGTTCCTACCAGTCTTCAGAGTTGTAAAGTTTGCTCTGGGAAACTCATATTTTCTGGCGACCCCCGGCAGCCGTCTCTCTGGCTGGCTGAATCACAGTGTATCACAATGAATATCTCTCTTTTTTTTTTCGACTAAATAGATTTGAACTGTCAATTTGGAGGCCCACCGAGCCACCGGCATGTACCGAGCGCTGTGACCAACATGGAGTCTGAAGCAGCAAATTTTATTACGGAATGGTAATTGAATTGAACAGGTTTACATTTGAATAGATTTGCAACACTGTGATCTCAGACGGAACGCCGGGGACCCAACCTGTGTACAGCGAGGGCCGGAGAATATCTACATCTCCCAGAAGAAGGCGACCCCACATCACTGTGAACAGCCAGGGACTCAGGGTCAACAAACGCAAGATAATTGTTACCATATATCCATGGCTTTCTATCTATCTATCTATGATCTATCTATTTATTATACGGTATATCTGTCTATCATCTATCTATCTCTTTATGTATCTATCATTCTATTATCTATCCATTATCTATCTATTTTCTAGCTATTATCTATCTATCTATTATCTTTCTCTCTATCTTTCTATCTATTATCTATTTATTATCTATCTATCTGTCTATCATCTATCTATCTATTATCTATCTATTTATTATCTATCTGTCTATTATCTATCTATCTCTATTTTCTATCTATCTATCATTCTATTATCTATCCATTATCTATCCATTTTCTAGCTATTATCTATCTATCTTTCTCTCTATCTATCTGTCTATTATCTATCAATCTATTATCTATTAACTATCTATATATCTTTTATCTATAATCTATGTATCTATTATCTATCTATTATCTTTCTCTCTATCTTTCTATCTATTATCTATCTATTATCTATCTAATATCTATCTATCTATTATCTATGTATCTATTATCTTTCTCTCTATCTTTCTATTATCTATTTATTATCTATCTCTCTATCTTTCTATTATCTATTTATTATCTATCTCATATCTATCTATCTATTATCTATCTATTATCTATCTATCTATCTATCTATTATCTATCTATCTATGTATCTATATCTAGGAAAGGCCTTTTTCACATTTCAGTTTTTTTGACGTCAGTTGAAATCCGCCAAAGATTAAAAAAACGGATTTGTTTCCGTTTGATAAAAAACGGATGCACCGGATCCATTTATTGGTCGGATCCGCTGCAGCTGCCAAAGTCCTGAAATTTAAAGGGAGAGAGAGAATTTTTACGCCGCTGACAGAACACTATTGAGGGTTAAAATGCTTGGAAGAGCAAATCTGCCGGGCATGTGAACTTGCAAATAGCGGTCCGCCGCTACAATAAACTTTTCAGTGTCCGTCTGCTCCGCCCGGGAGACGCTACCATTCAAACGGATCGGTCCAAAAACGGATGCAATGGACGACCGTCAGTCAAAATCTGCCGCTAATGCAAGTCTATGCGGGGAAAAAAAACGGGTCCGCCAAAAAAGGGGCGGATCCATTTTTTTCTAAAACTGGCGGATTTTGACTGACATCAAAAAACTGAAGTGTGAAAAAGGGCTATGATCTATTGTTGTAATCTAGTTTTTGTGATACATATGTTATAAAAAAATTATAATCTTCCACTTTTCACATCGGCCAATGAGTTTTTTTTTTACTCTAACTTCCTGTTGTTTCAGAAAATCCACATGTACATTAGCCACAATGAACAGACACCGACACTGCCTTTTGTAAAGAAGCAGCTAATGAGCGTGTGCAAAGGTCATTGTGTAAGGAGGGGAGGAGGTGAGCTGTGACATCACCTATTGCGATTGCTGGATCCTGTGATATCAGTTAATAAAATCCTGCCTCTGCTGATAAGGAAACTGCTGAAAGAACTGAAAGTTACAATCTGAGATAGCCTCCATGGCCAGTGTAAAAATGGCAAGATTACATATTTTATTGTATTTATTTTTAATAAAGATTGTGATATGGGATAAAAAATTGCTAAAAAATATTTTTAAAAAATACATATAATACAAATATCTGATCTGAACCCTGGGTCATATCCCGACATCACTTCCTCTACTTTGACACTGACAACCTTTCCTTAGGACAGGTCATCCACATCGGATCAGTGGGGGTCTGGTCCAGATAAATCGGAGTTGCTCTGCCATACTCTATGCGGACCTCTGCTGTTCAGCTTCACTATGGCTTACACCCGGCTGTCGCGGAGATCATCTGATTGGTGGAGATGTCTTGTGTCGCCCCCCCCCACCGATCCGATATCGACGACCTATCCTGGACATAGTAATGGAGCAAACTTCTAAGGCTCCTGCAAAATCTGAACTGCTTATGTGGCCTCTGAGCCCCTAGGGGCCGGGTGGGCCGGCGGACCCCCTATATTCAGGCCCCTGGCACCGCGGGCTATTTATTGCACATGTCCGATCCTCTTTCTCCAAGTTTCTTGTTTTAGATCTTCCTGATCCCAGATATCATCCAGAATCCTCGAGTTCCTCCTTATCCCTATTTACCGGCAATAATCCTCTGTCGGTCAGTGCCGCGGCCACAACCTGTCCCTGCCACTCTTCTCATCCGCTCCCATTGTCTGCGCCTAACACTATTGGATTTCTCTAGCTCCAATTAAAAAGCAGCTGTTCGGCCCGCGTCTGTCCGACAACCATAAAAGCCGAGAAACCGGTTTAATAGAAGCAAATCAAATAAACACATTCTTATACTGACCAATGACACCCCCCCGTCCATAAATCCTGTGCGTCGGCACTGGACGCGGGGGAAGAAGTCTACTATGTTTAATAACCTCGTTCATGGAAATTTCACTTTATACAGAAATGTCCCGCAATAAGATAAATTCCATTAAGGACTCCAGTTTTTCACAATACAGGATAAAGACGCGCAACAAAAACCCTAATCAGGCTGCAATTCACATCACAACCACTTGGTGGCCACATTTAGACACATGCAGCATAAACCTCTCATGACAGAGTATCGCAAAATCATATATATCATAACACTCACTTTGAGCTCTATCAAGCCAAGAGGAAAGGTAGGAAATGACGCTTGTGTATGTCACTCGAAATGGAAATGGAAGGACTCCATGTGAGACCCTATGGGGCCTAATAGTGAGATGACCACACATGCATTGATGTCAATGGAACTAGCGTTTGTAACACTTATTTTACTTTTTTCTCTTAAAATCTCCTTTCAGAGTGTTCTAGATCATTACATGATTAATAACAATAATAATAATAATAATAATAATAATAATAATAATAATAATAATAATAATTAAGGGGGTTGTCTCCTCTTCTTAAAGGGAATCTATCAGCAGGTTTTTCCTATGGAATCTGAGAGTAGTTTAATATAGAGGCAGAGACCCTGATTCCAGTGATGTGTCACTTACTGGGCTGCTTGTTGCAGTTTTTATAAAATCCCTGTTTTCTATGCTGTGACAGAGCTCAGAATGCTGATCTGTGTATAACCCCGCCCACACCCCTGATTGGCAGCTTCCTCTGTACATTGTACATTGTCAGCCAATCAGTGGTGGGGCGACGGAGATTAGCTATATTGGCTGGCATGAGACTCCTGGTCATGTAATGATTATCTCCTGCTGATTGTATTGAAAGTACAGCACACAGCCTAATAAGTGACACATCACTGGAATCAGGATCTCTGCCCCTATATAATGCTCCTCTTAATTTGAATACCAAACACCCGTGAACAGATTCCCTTTAGCGGGAACCTGTCATCATGATAATGCAGTCCTCTCTTCAGGCACCATTTTATACAGTAGGGGAAGCGGAGTAAGTATATTTATATAAACTTTTGTAAGAAAAGATTCTTGGGCAGCACGGTGGCTCAGTGGTTAGCACTGTAGCCTTGCAGTGCTGGAGTCCTGGGTTCGAATCCCACCAAGGACAACATCTGCAAGGAGTTTGTATGTTCTCCTCGTGTTTGCGTGGGTTTCCCCCTGGTTCTCCGGCTTCCTCCAACAACATACTGATAGGGAATTTAGATTGTGAGCCCCATCGGGGACAGTGATGATAATATGTGCAAACTGTAAAGCTCTACGGAATATGTTAGCGCTATATAAAAATAAAGATTATTTATTATTATATAATTTGTGTTTCAATCATTTAAACCTCTGCTCTTTCTGGAGTTTTCGGTCCAGTGGGCGGTCCTATAAGTGCCTGACCGCTCTGTATGCACACAGATTTGATCAGCTGTCATGTGCCCCTAACAGCTGCAGGTGGAATCGGAATCCACCTGGGGCTGTTAGCATGTTAAATTCCGATGTCAATTTCTGGCAGAGGTACTTTTGTCACGCAAATGGGATGCGCCTCACAAGACACACTCATCGGCGCCTCTATCACATATAAACTAAATTAATCCGATTGGTAAAGGAGTAAAAAAAAAACTCCAGAATTACAGTCTTTAGGTCACCATAACATTATAACAAAATGCAATAAGAGGCTATCGAAACATTGTATCTACCCCAAAATGGTATCAATAAAAAAATCAACTCAGTACACAAAAAAATAAGCCCTCACCGAGCCCCAGATGACGAAAAATGAAGCTGCTACCGGTCTCGGGAAATGGCGCCATTTTATTTTTATTTTTACAAGTTACGGTACTTTTTTTTTGTCACCACTTAAATGAAGAAGAAAGAAAGAACCTGGACATGTTTGGTGTCTATGAACTCGCAATGACCTGGAGAATCATATTGGCAGGACAGTTTTGGCATTTAGTGAACATGGTAAAAAAAAAATGAAAAAAACAATTGTGGAATTGCACTTTTTTTTTTTTGCAATATCACCGGAATATTTTTCCCGTTTTTCAGTATACTATATGGCAAAACCAATGGTGTTGTTCAAAAGCGTAAACTCGTCTTGCAGAAAACAAGCTCTGACACAGCCACATTGACAAAAAATTACAAAGTTATGGCTCTGGGAAGAAGGGGAGGAAAAAACAAAAATGGAAAAATGGAAAATCGCAAGAAGGTCAAATTGCAAAGTGCTAACAAGCAACTTTGCAATTTATCTCTTTTTCTCAACAATGGAGAGTTTTTTACTGCTCCTTTCCAAGGTTAATCGCCACCTCTGCAGTCTATCAGCGGTGTACGATCTCTTAGGCAAGGAGCCTTTACAAGAGCTCTGCAATAGAGCTTGTAAGCACTGCTCTGAAACTGTCTGGATTCAGCAAACTTCAGTCGAGTGATCATCATCGGAGACAAAACAGTTTGGGTGGCGCAACCTCGTCAGCGGATTGAACTTTCAATAATTAAGAGTGCATTGAAACTCGGCAAACAATTTGCAGAGAGGCTGGGGAGCGGTGCCACTCCTGAAGACTGAAAATTAGACAACCCCTTTAAGAATGTCAACAGCTGGAAACATTCATAGAAGGCGGGAGAATGTCCATAATGCGTCAATATTTGCAATAAGCTGAACCACCAACACAAAATATAGCCCGGAGTGTAATGTTTCATTAGTTTCAAGTTCTTAATTTATTTATTTTTTCATATGTAGAGATAAAAAACAATCACAGGCTACACAGATGTAACAGAGCTTTGTTTTTCTGTATACATTCCGCTAGTGTTTCTATAGATCTAGCGGCAAGGTAGCCATTAGTGATGATGAGCGGTCGTGCTGGGATAAGGTGTTATCTGAGCATGCTCGGGTCAGAGTTTTCAGCGTGCTCGAATAGTATGTTCTAGTCCCCCTGGCTGCATGTCTCGCGGCTGTTCGACAGCCACAACAAAGGTGGGGATTACCTAGCAAGCAGACAATCCCTGCATGTGTAGCTCCTGTCGAACAGCCGCGAGACATGCAGGTGTGGGGCATATTTTTCGAGCACCTGAGCATGCTTAGATAGCACCTTATCCCAGCACATTCACTCATCACTAATAGCCATCTCTTCCCACCACTGGTGTGAGATTATCCAGATATATACTTGTTTGTTAATTTTTATTATTTCGGAATCTTTTCATCCGCCAAATAGTTTATGTAACATACTCGGCTCTGCTACATCTTTGTATGAGAAACATCCTGAATCGCCCAGCATGCTATCTTAGTGTCAGGATCAGGAGATCTAGGTTTGCACCGTACCTTCTTTCAGCATGCCAACTTTTAAACACTTCATGAAGCGGCAGGCTTGGCATGACTTGCGTCTGCGCTTTGTGATTTCACATTCGTTCGTGGCCGGACAGCTGTATTCTATGTTTCCTGTTGTATAAAGAAAGATGAGATGAGAACAGATTTTACGCCCGGAGTATACGTGATCGATAAATAGTTACCGGCGATTGTAACGGAATGTTCTAAATAGTGAAACACATTGTAACAACAAATAGCAAAGATACAATAATAAAAGGGACAAAAACCTACAGCAGATGAATGTGGTTAATGCTGCATCATAAGCCTAAAAATGGAGTTCATTAACCCCTTCCAATGGAAATCTTCCTGGTGAATTTTAGGTTGCACGATAGGAAGATAATCAGCAGCGGAAATAAGTAGTATGATGCTTATGTTGGGTGTAAAAGACTGAATGACAATGGAGGTAATCCCTGTGTGGATCTGCTCAGGGTTGGACTGGTTCACGGGAGAACAGGAGAATCCTCCGGTGGGCCACCACCCTCTGAGCAGTACTTGGCACTATATACTTGATTCACTCTGTACAGATAAAGACAGCATTGTTATAGAAGTTAGTGATTGAGGATAATGTCACATCTGCAGTGAGGGAGATGAAGTTGGTTACTGGTGGGCGCTTGGCACCCCAGTCCGATACTGGACTGGACCTGCTACATCCCCATCTCACATCAGCAGCAAATCTGTCAGAATAGAATTTGAACAGGTAAAATCAACAGCGGGATAAATCAGAAGACACCTAGACAAATCTTTCCAGTTTCCGATCTATCCAAGACCAAAAAAGCAACATCTCACCACACCTGCGTCTATAACATTCCGGGTGCACGGCGGCTCGAAGAAGCAGGTGAACAAATCCAAACAGAAGAAACGCCGGCCCTCCGTCTTCCAAGGATCAATACATTATTGGAAATCCATGGGCGGAAATGACAAGGAAATCATCAAACCAACTGACGCGTTTCGGAATACAATTCCTTAGTCGTATTTGTATATTCCAAAACGCGTGAACTGGTTCGATGATTTTACTGCCATTTCTGCACATGGATTTCCAATAAAGTATTGAGGAAGACGGAGTGCCGACGTTTCTTCTTCTCCGATCTGTGGCGTTTATTTTAAATTCCGCAGCACGTCAATTTCAGATATAAATTTTCACTGTGGATTTCAGTCTTTTTGCGAAAGGTAAAATTGTATCAGCTGCAAAATCCTTGCATCGCATCACACCTGCAGCAAACGCACAATCAAATCTGAGGGCCAAGATAGGATTTGTGCAGGTAAAATCAATATTTTTGGGGGGTAGGGTTGCAGAGAATTTTCCCACCCTGTGTACAAATTCTGCATGTGTAGCAAATGTAGGTGTACAAATTCTGCGCTACATCAAATGCACGATCAAATATGAGGGTCAAGATGGAATTTGCGTGGGTTAAATCACTATATTTTCGGGGAGGGGTTGTAGAGGATTTTCCCATCTTGTGTACAAATTCTGCAGATGTAGAAATTTTTGGTGCAAATTTTTCACCCATCTACATTAAAAATGATCAAATTTGTGACGATGAAAAAGCCGCATCGGAAGTGAACATGTTCTGCATTTCGACATTTTCATAGCGTGTGACATCTCATGCACTCGCCCGCTGTTGGGTATTATCTGTAGCTCAATCTCGCATCAATTCCATCTCGTGTGGAGCCGCCCATAAAATGGCATCACTCGGGCCGCCTACGTCATAATTAAACCTATTGATCTAATACAACTTAGCCGTGACGGGATTAACCTACTATTTAGCGTCTGGCAGATACTCGATGGGTTCTAGACTTGAGTGGCTCCGTATCCTCCTAATCCTATGGTAGTTGATAGACTTTTGCAGTTCTTTTTTTTGCCTATGGTAATAGTTTTGCTTTTTTTTTGCTTTATTTTTGAAAGTCATTGTTTCAATAGGCAGAGAAGTGTAGAGTCCTCGGAGCTTGCGTAGGACAGCTGGTGCTCTCTTTAGATAATACATTGTGAAAGCTCGCTGTGGGGCGGAGGTCAAGCTGTTGGTCCAGACGTCTTGCGATAAACAGCATCCTCTTAACCGCTCGTTTGCATATTTCCCATTTCCATAGCCAAGTTAATGGGTAAAAGTTACAAGTTAAAAGGTTAATAAAGCCGCAGACTTGATTTATTAAAATGTATACGTCCTGTTATCGGAGAGTGAGTAATGCGCGGCTCATTTACAACTGGAACGCAAAGTCTATTTTGCACGTTGCCTCGGCCTTGTCTTGCTTACAGAACTCTCTTTTCTCGTGTAACCCCCTTCCCCCCTGTGATTAAGTGCATTAGTATCTTAATGAAAATGCATTCTGTTTATTGGTCTCCCGGGAAGGGGGAGGTCAGCATAGCAAATGCATAAATTGTCATGAGAGACAGTCAGAGCGTAATTGCAATCTTACTTCTCCTTGTTTGCGGCTCCCAGGGTCCATCGGTGGACCCCCAGAAACATGTGCGCATTTTAGTAATTAGCATAGAGTCTGCCTGGGACCAAGAGCATTGATGAAATATTTCAGAGTTAATCACACTTTGTAAACACTGATTCATATTGACTTCCTTTCTCCGGACTGATGGCTCCTCATTAAATATCACATTAGCGGATTGCAGGACTGCATAAAGAGTCAAATACTCGGCTGGTGCTAATTCGACGGAAAGCAACAGAGACGTGCGTTTCTGGAAAATGTGTTAAGTGGTCAGGATAAAGGGGGTCTGTCAGCGCTGAAGCGTTTAAGATAAGTATGTCACTGTATTGTATGGATCGGCAACGGGCGGGGTGAAGAACGGAGCGCTGGCACGTCACCGATGTACCCAATGAAGGAGCGGAGACGTCATTGTAAGGACTATAGCATATCCACCGCTTATCTAGTGTAATGTACTCATGTAAGACAAAGGATCTGTCCAATAGCGGAAATCGAAGCTTGTGAGCCCCATTGCATTATCGCCATCGGGGCCCCCAACAATTGCCAGTCTAACAGCATTCATCCATTGAGTCGCCATAGCTCGACATTGAGCTGAATATGGACCAAAGGGACCTATTGTGTGACTGCAACCCGTCCACCCATTATAGATACTGCCCTGAATCTGTCTACAATCTTTCTATTTATCCATCTATCTAGAAGAAAAGAGTAACAACGGCACCATGGAATATTGGGTGCAAAACCCAGGACAGCGACCCGATGGCACCACATAAAACATAAAGAAGGGGGGCAGCATTCTAAAAAAATGTGCAAAAAGAGAGAGTACTTTCTATCTATGTTTGCCCCTTCCTGATTCCCTATTCTTTTTGCACGTTTGTCTCAGATCAACAAACAAGTGTAAATATTAGACAAAGATAACACAATAATCACAAAATGCAGTTTTTAAATGAAGGTGGCTATTATTAAGGGAAAAAGAAATCCAAACCTACAGGTCCCTGCGTGAAAAACTGATTGCCCCCAAAACCTAATAACTGGTTGGGCCACCCTTTGCAGCACCAACTGCAATCAAGCGTTTGTGATAACTGGTAATGAGTCTTCTATAATGCTTTGGAGGAATATTGGCCCACTCATCTTTGCAGAATTGTTGTAGTTCAGCCACATGGGAGGGTTTCCGAGCATGAACCTCCTTTTGAAGGTCATGCCACAGCATCTCAATCAAATTAAGGTCAGGACTTTGACTAGGCCATTCTAAAATCTGAATTTTGTTTTTCTTAGGCCATTCAGAGGTGGACTTGCTGGTGTGTTTTGGATCATTATCCTGCTGCATAACCCTAGTGCCCTTCAGCTTGAATTTACAAGCAGATTGGCGGACATTCTCCTTCAGGATTATTTGGTAGACAGCAGAATTCATGGTTCCATTTACCACAGCAAATATTCCAGGTTCTGAAGCAGCAAAACAGCCCCAGACCATCACACTACACCACCATATTTTACTGTTGGTATGATGATAGTTATCTGAAATGCTGTGTTACTTCTACACCAGATGTAATGAGACGTACACCTTCCAAATTGTTCAACTTTTGTCTTGTCAGTCCAAAGAGTATTCTCCCATAAGTATTGGGGATCATCAATATGTTTTCTGGTAAAACTGAGAGGTGCCTTTATGTTCTTATTCATTTCCTCAGCAGTGGTTTTTGTCTTGGAACTCTGCCATGCAGGCCATTTTTGTCCAGTCTCTTTCTTATGTTGAAGTTAAGAAAAATTGACCTTAACTGAGGCAAGTGAGGCCTGCGGTTCTTTGGATGTTGCTGTGGGGTCTTTTGTGACCTCTTGGATGAGTCGTCGCTGCACTCTTGGGGTAATTTTGGTCGGCCAGCCACTGCTGGAAAGGTTCACCACTGTTCCATGTTTTTGCTATTTGTGGATAATGTCTCTTAATTTGGTTAGCTGGAGTCCCAAAACTTTAGAAATGGCTTTATAACTTTACAGACAGATTTCAATTACTTTGTTTCAGAATTTCTTTGGCTCGTGGCATGATGTGTAGCTTTTGAGAATCTTTTGGCCTACTTCATTTTGTCAGGCAGGTCCTATTTAAGTGATTTCTTGATTGAGAACAGGTGTGGAAGCTATCAGGCCTGGGTGTGGCTAGGGCATGTGAACTCAGTTTCCCAAAGATGTGATATACCAAAGTTAATTTATGTTTTAAGGAGGGGGGGGCAATCACTTTTTTTTGCACAGGGCCCTGTAGGTTTGGATTTCTTTTTCCCTTAATAATAAAGACCTTCATTTAAAAACTGCATTTTGGGTTTACTTGTGTTATCTTTGTCTAATACTTAAATTTATTTGGTGATCTAAAATATATGTCAATTTCTAACTTTACCTACCTTCAGTTTCCCATTATCAAGAATATTCAGTAGTGGAGAGAACTGTCATCATGATGTTGTATCATATTGTATAATACTAGCTCCCTCCTACTGGGCTATGTAATGCTTGAATGTCCTCCCCAAAATTAAAACCTTTGTTTTTTTTCACTAGAAGCCTCAGTTTCCTTCATCCTCACACATTGGTTGGCTTCATTGGATATTGTGCCCATAGCAGTAACATTTAAATGTAGTCTGTAACCCTATGTAATATAAACTAGATGGAGGAAAACATTCATTTTAGTCTTGAAAAATACACATTTTTTTGTCCCGATTTGCAAGCAAAAATTTAAATCATATTAAAAAAAAAAAAATTCTGGCAGTCCACACATCCAGATGAGATTGGGTAGGGACAGATGGTAACTGGGCTCATTCTATAAGGCTGTTTATGCCTCTTTTCTCTATGATTGCAGATGTATCTGTGCTTTGGAGTGAACAACACCAACATGGTAGCTGCAAGGTCTAAATAGTGAGGACTGAAATGATAAAAAAAAAAAAAACACAGAAGCCTTGATTAGTTCACAAAAATGAAAAAACTAATTAAAAAATGTCCGGATGATTCTTGTTTATTTTTGTCCTTTTTTTTCCCCCACAGCTTTAAAATAAACTTTTTGGAAGAAATGATTTTAGAAGGGATATTTTGCTCGCTTACTTGCTAATAGAATCTTACAGTTCGCTGGCTAATGGAGTCACAGGGTCTAGGCAAACCTCCTCGCTCAAGTGCCAGAAAATAATTTGTATGTTCCTAGTGGCAAACTAATGTAGTTTTACAGCTGGCAGCGGAGAGGATGGAAAATGTGTGCGAGCAAAATGTTACCAAATGAATATTTGGACGATTGGTTGTGGGCAGCATATGCCCCATATGAGCATATGTATAGTAAATGTGTGCTACAAATGGCAGCTGCAGATGCAGTAGAGATGTGTTGGTCCATGAAGAGTCTGTAATCTGCCACATCCTGGCTTTCCATTAGACAGCAGGTAAATCTGAAATCTTGAATATTGCTGCACAAATTCCGCTCTACTATCTATTATCTATCTATCTATCTATCTATCATCTACCTATTAATCAATATATTATATATCTATTATCTATCTATCATCTATCTATCATCTATCTATCATCTATTTATTATCTATCTATCCATCCATCCATCCATCCATCCATCTATCTACCTACAGTGGGTACGGAAAGTACTCAGACCCCTTTAAATTTTTCACTTTTTGTTTCATTGCAGCCATTTAATAAATTCAAAAAAGTTTTTTTTTCCTCATTAATGTACACTCTGCACCCCCATCTTGACTGAAAAAAAACCCAGAAATGTAGAAATTTTTGCAAGTTTATTAAAAAAGAAAGACAAAGACTGAAGTCTCACATGGTCATAAGTATTCAGACCCTTTGCTCAGTATTGAGTAGAAGCACCTTTTGAGCTAGTACAGCCATGAGTCTTCTTGGGAATGATGCAACAAGTTTTTCACCCCTGGATTTGGGGATCCTCGGCCATTCTTCCTCGCAGATCCTCTCCAGTTCCGTCAGGTCGGATGGTGAACGTTGGTGGACAGCCATTTTCAGGTCTCTCCAGAGATGCTCAATTGGGTTTAGGTCAGGGCTCTGGCTGGGCGGGTCAAGAATGGTCACAGAGTTGTTCTGAAGCCACTCCTTTGTTATTTTAGCTGTGTGCTTAGGGTCATTGTCTTGTTGGAAGGTGAACCTTCATCCAAGTCTGAGGTCCAGAGCACTCTGGAAGAGGTTTTCATCCAGGATATCTCTGTACTTGGCCACATTCATGTTTCCTTCAATGACAACCAGTCGTCTTGTCCCTGCAGCTGAAAAACACCCCCATAGCATGATGCTGCCACCACCATGTTTCACTGTTGGGATTGTATTGGGCAGGTGATGAGGAGTCCTTGTTTTCTCCACACATACCGCTTAGAATTATCACCAAAAAGTTCTATTTTCAACTCATCAGACCAGAGAATCTTATTTCTCATAGTCTGGGAGTCCTCTATGTGGGTTTTCATATGTCTTGCACTGAGGATGTAGGCTTCCGTTGGGCCACTCTGCCATAAAGGTCCAACTGGTGGAGGGCTGCAGTTATAGTTGACTTTGTGGAACTTTCTCCCATCTCCCTACCGCATCTGTGGAGCTCAGCCACAGTGATCTTTGAGTTCTTCTTTACGTCTCTCACCAAGGCTCTTCTCACACGATTGCTCAGTTTGGCTGGACGGCAAGGTCTAGGAAGACTTCTGGTGGTCCCAAACTTCCATTTAAGGATTATGGAGGCCACTGTGCTCTTAGGAACCTTGAGTACTGCAGAAATTCTTTTGTAACCTTGGCCAGATCTGTGCCTTGCCACAATTCTGTCTCTGAGTTCCTTGGCCAGTTCCTTTGACCTCATGATTCTCATTTAGTCTGACATGCACTGTGAGCTGTGAGGTCTTATATAGACAGGTGTGCGCCTTTACAAATCAAGTCCTATCAGTTTTATTAAACACAGCTGGACTCCAATGAAGTAGAACCATCTCAAGGAGGATCACAAGGAAATGGACAGCATGTGACTTACATATGAGTGTCTGAGCAAAGGGTCTGAATACTTGTGACCATGTGATATTTCAGTTTTTCTTTTTTAATAAATTTGCACACGTTTCTACATTTCTGTTTTTTAAGTCAAGATGGGGTGCAGAGTGTACATTAATGAGAAAAAAATGAACTTTTTTGAATTTACCAAATGGCTGCAATGTAACAAAGAGTGAAAAATTTAAAGGGGTCTGAATACTTTCCGTACCCACTGTATCTATTAACTATATCTACCTATCTATTACCTATCTATCTATCTTTCTATCTATCTATCCAGCTATTTTGCCTTTATCATTAGTTCCTTTTATCGCTTGTCTTTCTCATGCTGTTGTGGTAAACTGTATAATGGTCTTCATGTCAAAAATACATAATGCTACATGTCACTTGAAATGCTTATTTTAAAACGTGAGTGAAAAATGTCTTGTTATTGCTCTGTTAATGGGATTAGAAAAATTAATGCTTGGAGCGAAAGCAAATGAATGAGATAATTACTTGGAGACGAAAAAGGTCACTCTTGTCACATGTGAAGCAAATAGTAACAAGAAGATGTTCCTGTTTAAGTGTATGTGTAAGATAGAAATAAATAGACAGATACAAGTATGCATGTGTAGGAGAAAGAAAGAAGGAAAAAGAAGAAAGAAAGAGAGAGATAGATAGAAAAAGAGAAAAGAAAGTAAGAAAGAGAAAGCAAGAAATTGAGAGGAAAGATTTAAATGGAAAAAAGAAAAGAAAATAAAGAGAGAAGAAAGAAGGAAAAAGAGAAAGAAAATGAAAGAGAAGGAAAGATTTAAAAAGATGAAAAGGAAAAGGAAAAAAGAAAGAAAAAAGAAAGAAAGAAAGAAAGAAAGAAAGAAAGAAAGAAAGAAAGAAAGAAAGAGAAGGAAAGAATAAATAAAAGGGAAGGAAGCAAAAGAAAAAAGAAAGAAAATGAAAGAGAAGAGAATGAAAGATTTAAAAAGAGAAAAAAGAAAGAAAAGGAAGAAATGAAGAAAGAAAAAGAGAAAGCAAGAACTAAAGAAAGAGAATAAAAGAAAGAAAAAATATGAAAGAAAAAAGGAGAGAAAGCACTAGGCTATGTACTGATGCAGCGTTTTTGCATCGTTCCTTTGGGTCTAGGCCTACTTTCTTGGCAGTAACATATGCTGTTTTTCCTCAAATTTTGTGATGTTTTTGCAGCATTTTTTGGAGCAGAATACATATGTGATTTGTCTACAGTAAATGCTTAATAAAGTTAGTTGTAGTCGCAGTTCAAAACCTGTTTGCGCTTCTTATTGCTTTCTATTGGCTGCAAAAACGTTGAAAGAATGGACACGCTGCAGATCTCACTATCTCTCTGGTGACAACATGAACCTCATGGCTAACGTAGAACGCCAGCAGCTGCGCCAGAAGGACCTGCTGACCGGCCGCACACATGACGCCGGTCGTAGATATTACCACCAGGTCTTATCACATCTTAAGATAAAAAGTAGAATGTTATCGTGATAAATCAAAGCTAAGAGGTTTAATTTTATTTACTTTCAATTGTAATGGAAAAGTAAATTTTTCTTTTTTTTTTGGTATTTGGGCACGGGGCAGTCCACAAGCCTCAGGCAATCTAATCGCATGGATCGTCCATTAAGTGCTTTATCTGCGGTCTAGGAATGAGCTTATCTTCAGGTAAATATTGTAATTATCCCAAGATATATCCTAATGGTAGAGCTGAATTGGAGGGATATTTACTGTACAGCTCCGCTGATTTGCTGATATCATTGTGCCGGCTTATACGTAAACACTGATAGGTGTGATATTAGCAATGTGCGTCTCATGGTGGTTAAAAGCGGTGTATAAAAGAAAAAAAAATACCTAAAAAATATAATAAATGTAGTAACCCATGTCCTGTAAAAATTCTATTCTACTGGACATGTTACTACATTTATTATATTTTTTATGAATTTTTTGATTCTTTTATACACCTCTTTTAACCACCACGAACCGTTAGTCATGTGCCTGTGGCGAGCGGGTAAATTCGATATGGTCACTATTAAATATTGTATCACAATGTAGGAAAGTCTCAAGAGTCTTCTGTGCATAAAAATCCATGTTCCCCCATGTCCCTCTACTAAGTACCCCGAGTATCCCTGTAGGTGTCCCCCTTTTTTATCTCCATACTATTGGTCTGGTAGAAGAACCAGGTTAACTTGAGTAGATGACAAAGTCTGAAAGGTTTGAAGGCTCACTGATGCCTGTCATCAAGAGGTCCACTGCTGTCTCGGTCACTAAAAGGCCATCATTGGTCGTACCAACTGACAGGGTCTCCCGACTCGTCACTGGCAGGTGATTTCAAGAGAGATGAGGTTCGGGAACGGGCAGTGTAAATTTTTATACCTGGCCACTTTGTTCTTCTGGAGATAAGCCAGTGTTCCTTTGAAAACATGTGATCGTTTAGTTGGAGGCATAGCTGATTGAGCTCCATTGTATGTGTCTGACCATCCTAAGGGTCCACACTCACCTAGGGCCAACCCTAATTCTGTATCCTTTAAGCTGCTACTGGTGGTACTACCTCTTACGCCTACACACTGATGAATGCCATTAAAGGGAATCTGTCAGTAGGACCAACCCTCCTAAGTCTTCTATATGGACATGTAGATCATAGAAAGCTCAACAAAATGATACCTGCGATGCGATGTCTAATTCCAGAGAAATGCACATTTTCCTTAATATGTAAATTATCTGTTAAGATCTATGGGCGGGATATAGGTCTCCCTGATTATTTCAAATGAAAGGGGAATTACCAGTTTGAGACATGTAATGACTGACCGTCTGATGTACATGTTTTCCATTGCAACACCCCCTTTCATTTAAAACAATTTCTTGAGGCGGATTCTCAGGGAAATATATGTCCCTCCCATAGATCTTCAAAGCTCATTTACATATTAAGAAAATGTTTATTACTCCTGAATAAGACATCGGATAGCTGATATCAAGGTGTCATTTTATTCAACTTTTTATGACCTACATACACATATAGACGGCTTAGGAGGGCTGACCCTAAATGAAAGATTTGCTTTAAGTTACTAACTGCATTCTAACGTGTTTATTTCCTTAAGTATTCTTCTTGACCCTTCTTACCATTGGTTTCTTTGGCAATCTCATGAATGTTTAACTTTTGATAGTGCATTTACTGGGTTTAATATTTCAAAGTAATTTGAAGCACTTAGTTACCATATTGCATGCAAGTAACAGTAAAATGCAAGCAAAAGAATTCTTGGAAGACCTCTTTCAACATCAAATTTGGGTAAATTATGAACCAAAGATGAGAGCAGTGTGAAATATGTTCTATAAACCTTTGGTGTTATTTCACAATTCCTAGAATTATTATGGTATGTTTAAAATGTTTAAAAAGTTTGGACTGAAAATTTTGGTAAAATTTGAGCATGGGTAAAACAGTAAACCTTGGATAGAAGAGTGTTCTGTGAAATGAAGGAAGCGATGATTAAGTAAATTATCTGGTAAAAATTAAAGAAGCACCAACCTTGAATTGTCCTTTTGAAAAAAGCCTTACAGGCTTCACATGAAGCCACCCCATAATGGTAACCTGATGCTATGTCACCACACACCAGACACAGTCTTTTGGGCATTGCATTAAGCATATATTCACATTTGGTTTGTGAATCTTCAGCAATGGTGCTGGAGCAGTCATCATATCTTTTCCTGACTGGCCCATTGCCACCAAGACCTGCGGCAGATGGGTACAATGGTGGAGAGTCCAGTCCATTCTGGTGACCGTTCATCGTGGAACTGTAGCTTCCACTTGCGTCTGATGAGCCACCTGGACTGTGATGGTTGATACTGTCCGTCAGTGAGGCTGGGCTTGAGGGTTCCGTCTTGATGTATGACGAGCAGCTCGAATCAATGTGTCGATCCTTGCTTGACATTCTGCAGAGAAGCCTGCATGGTAATAAGGAGACAAGAATAAAAAGGCGGCTCCGTTTAATATAAGAAAGCTTCCTATTTTTTTTTTTTTTTTAAGATTGCTCTATGGGGGCTAAAGACTGCACATCATTCATTCACCAGTCAATAACCCTTGTTGTACATGAAGGTAATCAGCATAAGGCCATGACAGAGATTTAGCAATGTTACAGACAGGCGGTAAACAAAAACTTTCAAATGCCCAAATCCTCTTTCCCAAAGGTAAGGCTGATTGTCAAAAGGTAAATTAGTACATGTGAAATGTAAAGTATATGCTGTGGACTGTAATACGCCAAATAAAAAAAAAGAGAATCAGTAGGAAAATGTTCTTAATACAATTTTGATCTTATTTGTTATTCAGTTGACAAATAACCTCCAGTGAACAACATTAATTGAGTTGTCCATTATAAAGATCGTCAACGTACCTTCTACTAAAGATACAGACTAAAATATGAAAATGGTTGATATTCGATTAAACCTTGAAAGCTAATCAGATTCTTGTTCCATCAACATAGACATACTCCTACAATACTTTAATACTATACATGAACGAATCTTTTGATAATTCTAATTCACTAGACTAGTAACATTTTTCCAGGCAATTTGAAACTTAAAGACTGCAATTGCCCTGAAAATACAGGTTTCTTCAGAGTTTTACGGTTTCCTCTTTCTATTTCTATGGCTAAACTGTGAGTTGTGACATCCCCTCTCTACTCAGATTTACCACAAAATAGCAACTGCATTCCCTACTTCTGCTTTTATACAGGCTACGATAGTCCCTCCTCTTTGGCTTTACTATACCATGTGATGAGGTAGGCATTATGAAGAGGCCCAAATGGCCCAAGGTTATGTGACTCTTCTCTCATTCATGCAATCTACTGCAACATGTAAGATGACAGTGGCCATTATAGGTGATTCATGCGAAACAAATCCCAAATTTTTCAAATTTTTGAGGTTCACTGAATTCCTAAAAGTCATAATTTGTAATTATGACTCAACACTAAGTGTAGGCTCTTATTGAGGAGCCAGTGCTAGGACTCCATGTCATTCGAGGAAGCACACATACTATGAACCTCATCAACCCACTATAAAACCCATGGAGATCTAACATGGAAGGGTTATCCAAATCTCTCCCTAAGCTCAAAAGATCTATTGGACACTACTGAACCAGCTATTAAAATAGCTAGTTGATGGCATGGTCATGTCAAGTCACCTTCACAACATGAACTTAACCTAAACTATACTGATTTTTCAAGTTGTGTAAGAAACATACAAAAACATTAGGTAAGAAATTTCCAATCTTCAACATAATCCAAGGATGGTCAATACTAGTCCACATCTTGGAAGCCTTCTTTATTCGGCTCCCTGTGAATCCGTTGTAGGCTTTGTTTGACCCTGTTACAATTAGCAGACCCTCAATGCATCTCTAACACCTTCTAAGAATTGCCGAGATAATAATACAAAATATCTTGTTAACCATAATTGTAATTATATAATGTGCCGGTATTCCACCTGATGTGTAACGAGAGCATGTAACCTTTTAGGAAACCAAGAATTGAGGTCTAGTAACTACTTTATTTTCTTAATATGTCTGTAACCTAGTTCTTTTTTTTTTTTTAACACTAATTACAGTCATGCAAATGTCTCATCTGCCTTTGCACTCATGGCTCAGGCCAATGTTTGAAAGAAAGTGGCTCGGCTCTGACTTACAACAGCTCTGCGAATTCCTTTTAATTTAGAGCACTTACAAAACCACTTATTACCTTATAATTACTGGACTGCTCTCACATACATTATGATCTTAGGCTAGGAGTTAGGAGTTATTAGGGTACTAAAATACGCTCCCTTTTTGCTCGCTCTCTCTCCGGCCGTGAATTTTATGCAGCCATGATTAAAACATTCGTTCAGATTCATCCCTCGCATCCCGTTCTACATTGGAGATCACATATTCTCATTTTTTTATTACAATGCCCATGGATTTTTTTTTTTATCCTGTTTCTTCTTGACCAAGAAGCCGTTCAAGCGGACTAAGTGGTCTAAGACAATTTGGTGGTTTCTGTCTTCCATTTAATGTATTGGATTATGGTGGACATACCAAAATATGGCGAGACTTTGTGTGTAGTTCATCGGGGCTTCTTCTTAATAATAATCTTTATTTTTATATAGCGCTAACATATTCCGAGGCGCTTTACAGTTTGCACTGTTCCCGATGGGGCTCACAATCTAAATTCCCTATCAGTATGTCTTTTAGAATGTGGGAGGAAACCGGAGTACCCGGAGGAAACCCCGGCAAACACGGGGAGAACATACAAACATGCAGATGTTGTCCTTGGTGGGATTCGAACCCAGGACCCCAGCACTGCAAGGCTGCAGCACTAACCACTGAGCCACCGTGCTGTCCCTACTTTCCATCGAAGAACATAATTTTAATATTTGACCTTCATCAGATTGTCTGGCTCTAGATTCCATCAAAGACCTAGTCCAAACTTGGTCGGCTCATTAAACCATGAAACTAAAATCAATACGATCTTGCGTGGAACTAGGGATTTTAATGCCATATATTATTTCAAGGAATGCCCATATGCTATACTTTATACAGTTTGGGCACCATGAGTTTGTCTGGCAGTGATGCTGCTAACCTACAATTTTGGCTCCATAACAATAAAATCGCCCATTTGCAAAAATACATTGATGCCAACTTTGTTTTAAATTTTGTCCAAGACTATACCATGGATAAAATTGCCTATAATCCCTAATATAACGTATATACATATATTTTGTATGTAATGTAAACTGTTGAGGTGTCCATAGACGTTAGATAAATCTTAGCAGCCCACCAATTTTGGCAAAAACCAATGGACCTAATGTTTATGGAGATGTACAACATGGATGATTCTAAGACAATACCTAAGACAAGCCATCACCTGAGATCTTTCCATTGAGAATACATTCACACCTGGCAGGACCCGGTGTCCATATGTAAGGTGAAGTCGTAAGGAAAGAGGCTGTTAGCCAATGCTTATCAGAACTAAATGGCCACCTTAAAGCTGCATTTTGCATGGAATGATACGAAAATATTTCAGGGTGAACAGGCTGCCAATCTCTAAATGAACGAGAAAAATGCTCATTGGGTGAAATGATCTCTTATGCTCGTTCGTTAGGTGAAATGATCTTTTATGCAATGCAAAAGGTCATTGTTCCCTGGGGTGTAAACAGGACTCGCACTGCCGAGAACCATATCAGCCTATTTGCATTGAACGATCTATTACAGATCCCACGGTTTGCATTGTTTACTGCGGTCAGCTTGTAACGAGCGCCAATAGGTAAAGGTTTACCAATTGGTGGTTGTTTAGTGTCACTGGTTGATCTGGTGCCATCTACGTTGTGGTTTCCATTTATGATGTGAAGGATCTGTCTCATGATGGGCAACATCGGCACCCAACCGACCCTACTGATTTTCAATTAGGTCAGTCCGACATGGTGCCATTTTTTCCACCGAGTGTGATAGAATCTGTGATGGAGGCTTCTGACTGAGCCTCCGATGCAAATGTGACCATAGCCGTACAACTACTGAAGAGTTCTACAAATAATAGCATCATGTTCATCTTTCAGCATCTGTCACTTGGCATAACATTAGGGAGAGGATGTATAAATTATGGGGGGGGGGGACCTTGCTTCCATTGATTTCCATAGAACAGACAATGTTTTGACCTAGTTTCTGCTTTCCAGATGAACTTGTATGAACATTGACTGCAGGACATCTATTGTTATGCTACGCAATATTTGGAAATGTGCCGGAAACACGGCTTGGCAAGGGGGGTTGACCTGCTAATTACAGTGGAGTTCATTATACGAAAGACATTGCAGACATCATTCCATTATACTAAGCTGCTAACATCGGGGCGTAATTCACATTCCTCTAAAAAAAAACAAACTCTCCAGTATTATTATTCAGGGACAGAAATATTCACAATTATCTATAAATTCAACTGTCACATAGTGGGTTTTATCCTGGCCCTTACTTCAATCTAAAATTGGAGGCACTAAAATTCACATTAACTCGAGCAGGAATGCACTGAATACGGCTTTAATTCAAAAGAGCTCGCTTTTGTCAGAAAGAAGCCGCTTCTAAGATGATGACTTTATCTTTTCTCTGTAAGAAAAAAAAAATCCTGCTCTTTCTACTTGTCCAGAAATTTATATGATCTCAGTTACTAATATGGAGGTTTAAGCAACGTGGTCCAAACACTAGGACACATTCGTGGAAAGTTTGGGTAAATTAGAACTGGAGAAAAAAAAGATAAAAGGTCATGCTAGCAAGTATGACCAAAAATGATATTTAAATAGTTTAGGGCAAGTTATCCTGATTCTAACGACATGTCACTTATTAGGCTGAGCGTTGTAGTGTCAATACAATCAGTGTTTTATCAGCAGGAGATTATCACTGCCTGACTGTATCTTAAGGGCCTGTCACACTAAACGATATCGCTAGCAATATAGCGGTAACGTCACTGGTTTTGTGACGCAGTAGCGATATCACTACATGTGATACTTACCTCCGACCGGCTCCCCCGCTGGTTATCGCTGATCGCGCGAGAACGGCCTGGGTCGTTTCTCGTCGTCAGCTTCCTGCTGGGCTTCCTGTGGCGCCGATGAGCGACGCGTGGACGCGGGCGGGAGGACGTCAGGATCGCCTCGTCTGACAGGTAAGTAGTGACCCCTGACCGCTGCGATGTCACTGGTGAGATCTGCCTGTGTGGCAGCTCACTAGCGACCACTTAGCGATGCACCAGCGATCCTGACCGCGTCATATCGCTGGTCGGGATCGCTGGTGCATCGCTAAGTGTGACAGTACCTTTAGGTGCAGACTAGTCAGGTTAATCTGTGTAAACCCACCCCACACCACTGATTACTTGCTTACTGACAATCTGCAGTGCACACAGTAACTGCTAATCAGGGGTGTGGGCGGTGTTATACACACAGAAGTTTTAGCTCCGCTACATCTACATCAAAGAAAACAGGGATTCTATGAAAACTGTAGCAAACAGCCCAGTGAATGATACATCACTGGAATCAGGGTCTCAGCCTCTACATTATGTTGTTCTCGGATTACTGTGTTCCGATCTTCAAGACGCCTGTAACGGTGAGCTGAACTTTTTCTACAAAGTAGACAACCTAGTTAAAAAAAAAGTCAAACGTGAAAAATTTTAAAATAAACTTTCAAATAAACTTCAATATCTATGACGATTACTCTTCAATGCGATGAGCAGCCAATTTTTACTGTGGCCATATGACTTGTCATCAGGTCCACGGCTAGACTTCAGTGGAACCAAGAGAGTCGTGGGATGGAAAAGGTAAGGGGTTGCTTTTAGAGATGAGCAAATCATTACAAGTTTCCCAAAAATGTCACCACCACGTGGCTCGCCAGAAATAATACTCTAGCTGGGGACTGGGGTACATTACTGGAGTAAGTAATGTAACTTTTGGAGAGTTTGTCGGGCGGGCTTTGGTATGCCCAGTCCCGCCCATGCTCTGTCCACTTCAAAGTCGTGAAAATACCAAAAATCACAAAAAAAAAAGTTTTGTGACTTTTCAAAGTGATATACTATAGAAATTTGACGAAACTACTTAGATGAATCGGAGCGCAAACATTTTTTAGTGGATTCTTAAAAATTTACGCATTTCAACACTGTCACAAAAAGTGCTGGTATACATGAAATCGTTCCAGTATAGTTACACAATAAGAGTGACTTTTTGAAAAGTTGCAAATGATGAATTAAGCGAAAACATCTGTAAAGCCTACATCTTACCCACAAAGGAGAAATAAAAAAAAAACAAAACATAAAAACAGATGAGCGCATAAAAAAGTGCAAATGACAAGACAAATATGACACAAACAAAAACAGGCACAAAACGCCCAAAAGTAGACAAAAAAAAGAGCAAAAGTGATGATGAACTGGTCCCTATATACTCACCAGTCCTCGGCCCGACCTTCACCTGTTCTTCTGCCGCTGCTCCCCTCCGGCGCTCGCTTCCAGTACCGATGCTTATGATTGACCTCTGAGGTGGGTGGATCATGTCCCACCACGTTACTACGGGAGGCCAGTCAGAGGCGCCATAAGGTCCGAAGATTGGTGTAAAGGAGCAGGGAGCTACGGCGGCATACGGACAGGTGAGAGTTGGGCCTTGGACAGGTGACTATATGATGTTTAGTATGTTTTGTTTTCAAATAATTTTATTGTTTTTTTAGAAATAAACAGGGTAGGGAAAGGAAGGTAGGAAGGGAGGGCAGGGAGTGGGGAATAAACAACCTTGTACAGGTACGGAAAAAAAAATTAAAAAAACTAGAGAACCCACAAATAGGCATAGAATAACATATATCGAATAACAACATAAAAGAAAAAAAAATCGACAATCCTTATTATGGGGTAACATTCTTGGAAGGAGATACAGCATCCCAGTACTAAAGTGCCCAGGTTTAAACTTCAAAATATAGTGCCTCTTGTTAAGTCTATTTGATATGAAATTTGTTGTTCCAGGTCTTCCATTTTTTTGAGTATTTGTGAATGTGATTGTTGTTAATCGCAAATCTGCGTTCTAAATCGCTGCGTTGGCCTATCTTGTCAAGTATGTCTGAAAACTTGGGAACCTCTGCTTTCTTCCACCATTGTGCTAACATGGTCTTGGTCACTAAGAGGATGTGTATGATAATGTGTCTTACCGAATCATCAAATTGTTCCATGTCTAATGAAAGAAGTGCTCTTTCAGGTGTAATTGTGAAGTCCTTAGCAATGAGATGTTTAGTATGTTTTAACCCTTCGCCCCTCGCCTCCATTCATAATTATTTGGAGTGTGCATAGACCTATAGGCTACTTGATCAAGCACTGAAATGTTCAAGTGTTCAATACGCGAATCGACAGATTATTGGACGCTCAGACGGGCTCAAGTAGCAAACATAATGGAAATGAATGGGAAAAACAAGCATTTTTCCAGAGGACCATAGCTCACGGAAGACATAGAGAACATGTCCCGGCTCGAGCACTCAAGCATCACGCGGAACTCGGCACTTCTCGATACTCGGTAGACCACCCCGATGCAGTAGTGTCGAGCACGCTCGCCCATCACTAATATAAATCCTATTTCTGGGACTGAATGGAATCGAATGTGCTGGCCGAATTCTTCTTCCCAAAACAAAAAATAAATTGGATTTGCTCATATCTATTTGCGCTGGTAATTATATTGTAAGACCTTATTTTTGAGGTCTTGCTTTTGAGGAGCAGAAAATCATATTTTAACATTATATATACCCCAGAAATTGATTTCAACCGACTCCCGTTCGAGTACAGGGCGATCGGCCTCCTTGAAACCTTTGCAAAAAATCTGTTGCAAAAGTGACGGTGCAATCCATTTCCGAGAGGACTTCCTTGAACCATGGATGTTCCTCCACGATGAGCATGTTTTCTGCTTCAATTAATTGCACTCTAGCAAAGTGGCAAAAACACAAATCACTTAGTAGAAAAATGGGAGCCAGCTGCTCCTGTATAAGAACGAGGAAGGGAAAAAGCGGAGGGACTGAATGAAGTGTCATGTCAGAAATCAACGGTGCAACGTGCGATTTGAGGAAACAGGACTACTTTACGGCGACAGGGTGTCATTACGGCATCACAGTAATACAATGCTTTGACAAGTCTCTCTCCTAACATATCATCACTGCATTAAGGTGCACTGGCTTAGTCGAAACAAGGTGCACAAAAAGGATTTCTTCTCGGCTCCTAATAAGACTTTGCCTTGTTAAGTTGAGAGGAATTTACAGCCATTTCTAGATATGACTGGCGACAAAGAAAAAAAAAATCCCGAATGTCATAATGGAGGAAGCGTCATGGCAAATAAAGAGCTATTCTCCAAGAATGCCAATTAGTCTTCAGGAATGGCCTCAGGCAAGGATACAAGGAGGCACCAGCCATGACGCAAGGTGAGAAATTGATCCTCCCAGACTACAGGGGGCAGCATTTTAGGGAATTATTAGGAAGGGGTGCTATTTATACATTTGCAAATCTAAACTATGCCAAGCATGAGGCATCATTCAATGCACTACAGTATTTTTTGCCAGTTTTTTGAGAACATTGGTTTCAGCTCTGAAGCCTTGGTTGGAATCACACTGTTGGCCAAATTTGGATGACAACTAATTTCCTCAACCTCAACATATAGATGCACACTTGGTTTGGCTGAGCATTCGTGTATTTTTAATAGGGAGAGGGAAGCCAGCAACTGTAGGACACTTATGGCAGGGGTGGACAATATCATTGGTGCAACCTAGTCAGCCACACAGGGGCCCAAAAGAGAAAAGGGGCCACTAATGCCTCCAAAGAAGGTGAAACTGTGCCTTAGGATGAGCTATTGGACTGCAAAGGGCCCATATAATGTTCTCACACAAGGGTCCTCTTCTGTCTGTGTCTGCCACTGACTTCTCGTATCAGAACAAAAAGATGTCTCCACCCTTCCTTGATATTAGTTAGTTGGATTTCAACATGCCCAATCCTTGTTTTCACCCTGATATCTAACATCAAAGAAGGATGGAGACATCCCTAAAACCCAATGGGTGGTAGACTGGTCCTGCCGAAATTAGCCGAATGTTCATCCAATGTGCCAACAGTTGAGTCCTTGTTTCTATATTGAGGAGCCATAGAAATTCTCTGTGCCACCATAGGGCACCATATTACCGCACAAACTGCTACAATATCTAAATTGGGAAGTATTGATTAGATTTCTATGGATGATATAATATGGATCTGAACAACACACAGAGACACCCTAAGACATTTACATCTATAATTCTTGCCGCATTGCCTCTTCCTGGTCGGTCGGGAGGTGGGATTAAAGGGTTAACCTGATAAGCCAGTCACACAGTTTATTCAATCCTCATTATTCAATCTCCTCTGCAGCCACAGATAAGTATGCCTTGTTTATGGTCTATAGCTTGTCATAGTGAAAGCAATGAAAAACATCAAATCAATACGGTGTTTAAATGAACAATAACGCTGTGCAAATATAGATATGCCATTGTGCATATATTACTCTCCTTACACATCAAACATGCCACGAGGCGCGCCGCTACCTCCCGACAGGCTGCTAAATGGAAACTGACATCCTCCGGAACAAAACGGATAAAAGTTTATCTTAAAGGAACATTAAACCTATAGAAGACATCTTCTTACATTAAGAAATGAACGTAGGTATGACGCATATAAGGACAGAAAGGGAAAAGGGAGAGCAAGAAAAAAGGAAGAAAAGGTGGGTGATATGGACAGAAGGAAATTAAGAAAAGTTGGGAAGGAAGGAAGGAAGGAAAGAAAGAAAGAAAGAAAGAAAGAAAGAAAGAAAGAAAGAAAGAAAGAAAGAAAGAAAGAAAGAAAGAAAGAAAGAAAGAAAGATAGATAAGGGTGAAAAGGAAGAGAAAAAATATGAAACAAATAGAGGGAGGGAGGGAAAAAAGATAAGGTTAAAAAAGGTTAATAGGAAAAAGAAAAGGAGGAGGAAATAAAGAAGAACAAAAGAAAAAGGAGAGAGAAAATGGGCAAAAAGAAAGAGAAAGAGAAGCAAGAAATTAATGAAGAGAGGAGGGAAGAATAGAAGAGATTAATCAACAAGGGAAGAAATAAAAGAAAGGAAGAGGATATAATAAAAGTAGAATGAAGGAAAGAAGGAAGAAGAGAAGGAAAGGAGAAAGGAAAGAAGTGTGGAAGAAAAATGAAAGGGAAAAAGGGAAAAAGAAGGGAAGCAAGAAATTAATGAAGAAAGGAGGGAAAAAAGAAGGTAGGATAAAGGGGAAATAGAATGCAAGAAATGGGGGGAGCAGAAGGAGAAGAAAGGAAGGAAGGGAGGAAAGAAGGCAGGAAGGAAGAAGGAAGAGAGGAAGGATAGAAGGAAGGAAGGAAGGGAGGGAGGGAAGGATAGAGGAAGGAAGGATGGAAGGAAGGAAGGAAGGAAGGAAGGGAGGGAGGAAGGGAGGGAGGAAGGAAGGAAGGAAGGAAGGAAGGAAGGAAGAAAGGAAGGATAAAAGGAAGGGAGGGAGGGAGGAAGGAAGGATAAAAGGAAGGAATGATAGAAGGTAGGAAGGGATGAAGGAAGGAAGGGACGGAGGAAGGAAGGAAGGGGGAGGGAGGAAGGGAGGGAGGAAGGGAGGGAGGGGGGAGGTAGGAAGGAATGAAGGAAGGGAGGGAGGCAGGAAGGAAAAGGAAGGGAGGGAGGAAGGATAGAAGGAAGAAAGGAAGGAAGAGAGGGAGGGAGGGAGGAAGGAAGGAAGGGATGGAGGAAGGAAGGAAGGGAGGGAGGAAGGACAAAAGGAAGGAAGAATAGAAGGAAGGAAAGGACGGAGGAAGGAAGGAAGGGATGGAGGAAGGAAGGAAGGGATGAAGGAAGGAAGAAAGGAGGAAGGAAGGGAGGGAGGGAGGGAGGAAGGAAGGAAGGAAGGAAGGAAGAAAGGAGGAAGGAAGGGAGGGAGGGAAGAAGGAAGGGAGGGAGGGAGGGAAGGAAGAAGGAAGGGAGGGAGGGAGGGAGGAAGGAAGGGAGGAAGGAATGAAGGAAGGAAGGGAAATGAAAGGAGAAATAACAGGAAAAGAAGGAAGAAAGAAAATAAGAAAGGAATAAAGAAAGATAGTAAAGAAGAGAAGTGAAAAAAATTAAGGGAAGAAGAATTTTTTGGGCGTGAATATGCAAACATCCTCTATGTACACTATTTGGATTCTGGTGACAGTCCTCCACTCATTCATTGTGCTGCCCAATGTACATACCAAAAAAAGTGGGTATAACTTCCAGGGTGAAGATACTATAGTGTCCAGTATTTAACAACAGTGGAAAAACAACAAAGAAATAAATAAGTCAACCACAGCAATGCAGTGTTTAGCCAGGGTTCAATAACTATCCTGACACTAGGGGGCTCTCACATCCCCGCTTTACTGGACTGTGTATATTTCAGTTGCTTTAGAACAAGTTCATTCTGGAGTTTTTTGTAGAAGTTCATTAGCTGCTAGCTTGTAATTAAACAGATGTCCGTTTGCTATAACAGTATTGATATACATTTGCTCTAATGTTACAATTAGCCTCCAGAAGATCTTCACTGTATTGAAATCTCATTTTGGTGGATTCCGCAGGCGGGCGAGCCCCATCTCCGGCACACTCCGGAGCTCTTATCTGCTCTATGCTTTCTAGCCTGCGTTCTGTCGTGAGATAATCTCTTCTATATTATTTTAAGTGATTTTGCGCCGGCATCAGGAGGGGCCCAGCTGGTGCCAACTGTTCTGTGGCTATGAGACAAAATGATGTGAACTTGCCAGAGTGCATAGTTTACAATTCAGGCTCTATTTTAAACAAACAGATAAAAATGTAAATGTACAATAAAAGTGAGATGAGCGCTGCTGACGACAGCGAGGATAATGGGGCATCAATACGCAGGCCGTAAGAAGAAATTCTGACGACACGTTTGACATTACGAAAAATTGGCGAGCCATCCCGTGTCCTCCTCCATAACAAATACTGAACAAAAATATACCATGACCAGTGGACTCATGGAGAACAGGGAGCAGCGATTCACCCTTTAAATGCCAAAGAAGCCCCCCATTATAATGCTGCATTTTGCCACCCAGGTAAATAAGTGATTCCTAGCCCTTCCCATGACCCTAGGATGACTTCTCCCCTGGGGAGGGTACTGGTTTCCCACCCAAAGGGGACCAGACCAACCAGGGATAATCCATTTTCCCAGTGGGCACTATTCTATACTTTTTACTATAGTATTCAGCTTATTGCTATGATTTATTCATTATGCGGTATGTATTTTTTTTTGCCATTTTTTTCTTAAAGGGAACCTGACAAGCTGTACATGCAGACCTATGTTAAAGCGCAGGAGAAACTGAACAGAATGATATATAGTTTTTTGGGAAAAGATTTAGTAGATCTTGTAATTTATTCAGTTCTAAGCCTTATCCATTGCTTAGGAGTCCAGTGGGCGGTCCTAAGGAGAGATCTATGAGTAAGGACTGCCCACTGGACTCCTGAGAATAGAGAAAAAAGAGGTTTAAGAGAATTAAATTATACTAAATATTTTACCACCAAACTATATATCAATCTGCTCAGTTTTTGGGGGACTACAACCTGATCACTACAGATGTGACACTTTCCCTTTTGCAGTTTGGGTAAAAATGTAAAAATAATGATAACTGCATACAACTTCTCCCGCTGCCGCTCCGAGGATACTTATTAGCCATTTGTTAGGAGGTGATGTAAAACGTTCATGGCTGGGCCTTGACAATAATCAGGCTTGGCATCCGGGATAAATGTTTTACGCAACAAAAGCAAGAAAATTCTAAAGGTTGTGGAAGGAAAACCTAATAATAACCAGCGAGGTACAGAAAAAAATAAATAAAATAATCATAGTAATAAAAAAATAAAATAATAAAATTATAAATATTTGTTTTGGTTTCTAAGTTAAAAATTAAAAGGGTTAGAAAAAAAAAAAGTCTGGTTTTCTTCGAGAAACGGCGACAGGCCAGTTTGTAGGTTATGCCTGGAGTGCGGCTCTTTTGAAATAAATGGGGCTGAGATGTAATACCGCATACTACCTGTGGACAGGTGCGGCGCTCTTTTTGGATGAAACAAGTTATATTTTTCTGATCCTGTGCTACTCACTTTAGTTAATAATTGTCAATTATAAGACCCTCTAAGAGCTTAAAGGCACCCGCTCGTATTGGACTAAAGTAAGCTGAACTCCCCAATATCAATGGAAAAGGTCTAAATTATAAAAGGCGCCCTGACTCTCCCCAGAAAGATGATGTTGGGGAAGACAAGGAGCCAGACTACTGAATTTCAATGGCCCATCTTTTTGTTCTCCGGGAGATAAGCCGCTAACAGAGGTGTCTTGCATCATCATCTCTCTCTCCTACAGAACAGCACTATGTATGGGTCGGTCTGGAAAGATAGTCGTCAGCCGAGAGATCACTCACCCGACAACTAACTAACGCGTCTAAGTACCCTACTGATAGTGGGTGCAACAAAAGAATTTCAGGATATGACATAGGTCTGCATAGGAGCTGCGTACACAAAATGGGAGACTCTTTTTACACCAAAGCTATTTGCAAAATTGCTTCCATTATTGGTAGGTGACTTACAGCAGAGATTTGCCACTTGTAAGACACCAGAAGAAGAAATAAAAAAATTACTCCAGCACATTGGAAGTAGTGGTATCCCCAACAGCTGGAGTGCCGCCAGTCACTCAATGACACACCATAGCAAAATATTGTCGGTTTTAATTCCTAGCTCATTTAACATGAGAAATATATGGAGATATCAAGTCTACTGGATAGGGAGCTAACTGATCACCCACCTAGTGACATGCCCACCCTCTTGAACATCAACCAGCAAAGTGGTTGTTTTATAAGAACATGGTGAGAAAAAAAAACAAAAACATTAAAAAAAATTTTTAACAACGATCCATAACCTGAAATGTGAAACTTTTAGATCGATTCTTTAACATTTTTTTTCTTTTTATTTTTGGTCTCACCATGTTTTTAATTACACTGTAAAGTTATGTTAACTTTTAACATTTTTCCATTGGTGCAGGAGCTCAGTTCTCACAGACCATTTTTGGATTTCCGACCTGGATGACGGCCTGGGTGTCCCTACGCTCCCCGCACTACACCCTGACCCTGACCAATCAAGCTCTACCAGGATTCCTGTCTGACTACAAGTGGTTTCCACACTGAATCCTCCTCCCTGGAAGGAGAGCCGATTACCATTTTTTCTTTTCCTTTCCATTTTATAAGAAAACTGATCTCTGTGGCAGTGAATCTTTTTGATCCATTATGTAATATGGATGGACCATCAACAATTAGAATAAGGGACAATCCCCATTATTGCAAATTAACTTTTTAATTACAAGTGGCAAAACTTAAGTTTGAGGGTTTCTATGCAGAAGCAAGGCTTTCATAAACTATAGATATGGATCCACTATTCACCAAATGTTATGTCACAGCTCATCTCTTCCTCCTCCTGTACAATGACTGATAACACCTCTATATACAGTAGGTAACACAGGATCCACCATTCACAATATGTGATATCACAGCTCACCTCCTCCTGTACAATGACTGATAACACCTCTATATACAGTAGATAACACAGTATCCACCATTCACAATAGGTGATGTCACAGCTCACCTCCTCCTCCTGTACAATGACTGATAACACCTCTATATACAGTAGATAACACAGCATCCACCATTCACAATACGTGATGTCACAGCTCACCTTCTCCTCCTGTACAATGACTGATAACACCTCTATATACAGTAGATAACAGAAGAACCATCATTCACAATAGGTGATGTCACAGCTCACCTTCTCCTGTACAATGACTAATAACACCTCTATATACAGTAGATAACAGAAGAACCATCATTCACAATAGGTGATGTCACAGCTCACCTTCTCCTCTTGTACAATGACAGATAACACATCTATATACAGTAGATAACAGATGAACCACCACTTACAGTAGGTGATGTACAGGAGGAGAGCTGTGATGTCAACTATTGTGAATGGTGGATCCTGTGTTATCTAATTTAAATAGAGGTGTTATCATTCATTGTACAGGAGGAGGAGGTGAGCTGTGCCAATGACTGATGACATCTCTATATACAGTAGATAACGCAGGATCCAACATTCACAATAGGTGATGTCACAGCTCACCTCCTCCTCCTGTACAATGACTGATAGGACCTCTATATACAGTACATAACATAGTATCCACCATTCACAATAGGTGATGTCACAGCTCACCTTCTCCTCCTGTAAAATGACTGATAACACCTCTATATATAATAATCAACCATTCATAAAATCTCTATCAGGGCACCAAAATATCATATCCTTAATTGATTTAGTCTTTGAGTATCGGCCAAAGGGGTCTTTTCATCCACCATCATTACTCTTCTGTTAATTACCCAACATGGCACCGCCAAGTGCCCCAACATTCATTAATTTGGCCTAAGATTGCGGAAAGAAACTAAAGTGGGCGATTCCTTTAAATTCCCCAAAAGAAACGGTTACATTGTTGTAGAATTCTAAATAAAGAACATAAAAAAGGTCACATTTACAAAAGTTGCTTAGAAATAAGAGCTGTTCTTCCTCTCCCCCTCCGTTGTGGGGAAGTGGCAGGATGGCGTTCTCCTGCAATCAGTGTTTAAGTGACTGTTTGTCCCCGCGTGTTGGGGCGCGCTGTCAGCGAGCAGCGGGGAGCTGGCGAGTTGTTGCTACATTTGATTTGATTGTCAGTAGGAAACATCATTTTCCCCAACTGTTTGTTGCTTCTTTGGAAGGATGCGCTCTTCCTTCAGACAGACTCCTCTCCTCCTCCTCGGCGGCGGAGTCTCGGCATATGTTAGACGGCGCTCCAGTTGACAAACAAAGTGACTGCGTAATTGTGTTTGAATTCACTGCAGTAAGCTGTCATTTCTAACCTTTCATGTATGTGCACCTTGCTATCGCTCTTTAGCAGGATAAAGGCTCGTCTGATGGCGGAGCGCCTCTGAGCAGATGTCGAATAAAATCCTACACAAAGGTTGGCTTAACCCTTTGCGGTGCGAGCGCTTGAGTCTCTTTGTGTAAAAAAAACCGCTACGATATTGCACACTCACGAAGATGATAAGACGGTGATCAACTACTTAAAGGGGAAATTACGGCTTCATAAAATGAACCTTATTAATTGGGCTGTTTTAGCTAAAATGTATTTGTAAACATGTTTATATATATTTTTATCACTGTACAATAAAAAAAAGAGAATTATGTTAATATAAAAACCTTATTTAAACAATAGGTCATTTTGTGACGACGCATTCTCTTTAAATAAAAAATCCTTAATTTACATACAAAGATGGGGCAAAAATAATAACACTCTGTCCCACTGTGTTAAATAATACACATTGTATAATATAAAGCTGTATGAAGGCCTAGTATACAGTGAAATACTTTAAATCTGATACACCAGACTACCTGATGGTCCAGCGCTTGTTTTTCAACATTTAAAGGGAATCTGTCAGCAGGTTTTTGCTACCTCGTTTGAGAGCAGCCTGATGTAGGCAAAGAGAAGCTGAATACAATGATGTATCACTTAGATTACTGGGTGCAGCCATTCTGATAAAATTAGAGCTTTTCAATTTAGAATGAAGCAGAGCTGAGGAAGCTAGCCCCGCCCACACCAGGCTCTCAGTGTAAAAAGTCCATAGACAGTGATTTGCTTATCACAGGAGGAGGCGGAGACTGACAACCAGGCAATGATAAGCTACTGGTGGTAAAAGAATCATTGCAAGCAAACAAAACCTCCGAGCTTGATGAGAGGCATTGCTGAAATCTGTGTTTTTACCCCTACACCATGCTGTCTTCAGATTACATAGCAAAAACCTGCTGACAGATTACATTTAATTGTAATATAGGTTGTCCAGACTTTAAAACAAAAAATAAAAAACAAAACAAACATGGCTGCCTTCTTCCAAGAATCACACCACCTCTGTCTATACTTTTCATGTCAGTGGAAATGAATTGCAATATCAGACACAATCTGAATATAGAGATATTCCTCTTTTTGAAGAAGGCAAGCATTTTATTCCAGAGTCCAGAATATTCTATCTGTCCTATTAGGTCCTGTTGATTTCTCACCATTTACAATATATTTTATCTGTTTGCTGTCAGTGATTGGAAACATTCTGGTTTCAGAGAATTCCTGTCCTTTGGCTAGAACTGAGCTGTACTACCCCTCCCCTGGTCCAGTGCCGAGTCTCTGTTACTCGCTACCCATTTTTTGTTATCACCTGCAGCAAAAATGTAACATCAACAGCGCTGCAGCTAATCATTCAACTTAGCACCTCTGTCCGAGCAGATAGCAGCTCACTAGTTTTCAGAAAGCAAATCTACCATTCCTTTTAGAACATTCTGTAACCCATGGAATCAGAACATAAGGCTCTATAGGAAGAAGACAGCCATCCAAAGCAGTATAAACAAATGTAAAAGCTTATTTAGTGATCACGTTTGGATTGTGCTACCTGGGAAGTCATTCAGGACACGTAAAGCACCCGTGCTTAAGAAGGAACCTCGGGGGAGGGACCTAAAATATTAAATATTGATTAGTAATAAATTCTTACATTATGTATGTCACTGTATGATGGCATTTATGTAAAGGCACTTTAATTATGATTAAATCCTTACTTTGCTTGCAGAAATCCATTTTGCTGTTTTAGAGAAATTCATAGTTGAAAATGTATGCCAATGAGCTGTAAGTGGAGTGGGTTTGGACATTGCTCTTACAGTTCTCTTGCCTTCTTTCTCTATTTACACAGACGCTGCCTACCTTCTGTCTGACAGGTCACTGAAACAGGAGTAACCATTCAGGCAGAGACAGATGGTGGGCAGAAGGGGAGAAAGTAGAGAGAGAGGCAGGCAGAGGGTGGGAAGAGTAGGGAGAGAGGCAGGCAGAGGGTGGGAAAGTAAGGAGAGAAGCTGGTAGAGTGTGAGGAAATAGAGAGATAGGCAGGCAGAGGGCAGGGAAAGTAGGGAGGGAGGAAGGCAGATGGTGGAAAAAGTAGGGAGAGAGACAGGCAGAGGGTGGGAAAAGTAGGCAGAGATGCAGACAGAGGGTGGAAAAATTAGGGAAAGAGGCAGGCAGAGATTGAGGGAAAGTAGGGAGAGAGGCTAGCAGAGGGCAGGGAAAAAAGGGAGAAAGGCAGGCAAAGGGTAGGGAAAATAGGGAGATAGGTAGGCAGATGGCGGGGAAAGTAGGGATGGAGGCAAGCAGATGTGGAAAAATTAGGAAAAGAGGCAGGCAGAAGGTGGGAAAAGTAGGGAGAGAGGCAGGCAGAGGGTGGGAAAAGTAGGGAAAGAGGCAGGCAGAGGTCAAGGAAAGTAGGGATGGAGGCAGGCTGATGGTGGAAAAAGTAGGGAGAAAGGAAGGCAGAGGGTGAAAAAAGTAGGGAGAGAGACAGACAGAGGGTGGGGAAATTAGGGAAAGAGGCAGGCAGAGGGTGGGGAAAGTAAGGAAAGAGGCTGGCAAAGGGAAGGGAAAATAGGTAGTGTGGCAGGCAGTGGGTGGGGAAAGTAGAAAAAGAGGCAGCCATAGGGTGGGAAAAGTAGGGAGAGAGGCAGGCAGAGCATGGAAAAAGTAGGGAGAGAGGCAGGCAGAGCATGGAAAAAGTAGGGAGAGAGGCAGGTAGAGGGTGGGAAGGGTAGGGAAGGGAAAGAGGCAGACAGAGGGCAGAGAAAATTTGGGAGAGAGGCAGGCAGAGGGTGGAAAAGTAGGGAGAAATACAGGCAGAGAGCAGGGGAAGTAGAGAAGAGGCGGGCAGAGGGCAGGAAAGTAGAGAGAGAGGCAGGAGAGCTGCAAGTGCAATGTCCTACCTCATCCACTCGGAACACCTTAAAATACAATTTCAATTATTATTTTCTCCAAAATCGCAAAATGAATTTGTTCAAGAAAGGTGAAGATTTCATTAAATTGCCTTTAAATACATGCCACTAGTTTGGGGTATAAAATCCTGAAGACAGGTCTTCTTTAAACATCTGTGGAAGTAATATTCAGCCACCATTTGGCACTTTTCATTAGGCACTGTGTAGTACTTTCCATTAGGCACGACATGGCACTTCTCATTAGGCACTGTATGGTACTTTATTAGGTACTGTAAATCACTTCTCATTAGGTACTGTATTGTACTTTTTATCAGTCACTGTATGGTACTTTTTATTAGTCACTGTATGGTAGTTTCCATTAGGCATTACAGTATATGGCACTTTTTATATTAGATACCATATAGTACTTTTCATTAGGCATTGTTCGGTACTTTTCTAGGCATTGTTTTATTTTTATTGTACACTGTGTGGAAAAGCACTGTATAGGGGAGGGGACGCCAATAGTGGGGATCACACAAGGCACTAGCCAAAGTAGAATTAAATCTATGTAATAACATTTATCTCTAGCTGAAAATATACAAAAATAAGAATAAAAACAAAATACAACTAAAGATCAGGCTGCAAAATACGTCTATATAAGACAAAGTAATTACACTAAAGAGCTAAAATTGTAATTAGAGCGAATTCCATTAGGAGAAAGGCAGGTGCCTGAGTAAAGATGACAAGGTGCAGCGCGCAGGAGAAAAATCTAGAGAAGCGGCTGCAGGGAAGCCGTGTCTTTAACCAGATCAAATTCTTGAAATTGGCTGTCAAGACGGGATTGTTGTGATTTATACCCGTCTATCAAGTGCATGAAAGAAAGACAGAGAGAAAAGCGGAGCTGCTGTCTCTTCCATTCGCAAAGCACCTTTAATTTCCTCCGCGCCATCTGTTGGCAAATCTAATTCACATTCGCCCTAATCTGGTTTAGTTCTATAATACTAATACTCCCACTACCTTTACAAAGAGCCGGGGCATTGGCTTCAAGTAAAACGGAGAGCTGCATTGATGCCTTTCTGAAATGTATCACTGATAAAGAAAAACAGAAAATGGATTTCCAGGGGTAAAATGATAAACGAGCCTCTAGTCGTGGAATGCTCCATGGAAAAAAAATCCATCGATTAGTAATAAAAAGCGAAGGATGAGAGGTATTACTAATATCTGATGAAGACACTCAGGTACCAGAAACGTTGGCTTGATTTGCACCCATTATAGTTTGGGGTCTCGGATATCCTCAACTCTAAGGAAGCGAAAACTTTTCATAAAGGAGTATACTGTAATCCTATTAAGGGGTCTTACAACCTATTCTACAACACCTCCATTTATTTTTCTTTGGGACATTTTAGTAAATACTGTAGCATCTAGCCTACTATGTGAATGCTCAATTTTAACGCCATGTTACTTTTAGGTCTTATTTTCTGCACTGATTTTATGATCGTAATTTTTTCATGTATTATTTCCATAAAGTCACGTGTAAAGCGTCATGGAATAAATGGCGCTATAATAATAATAAATAATAATAATAAAGTTAAAAAAATAATATTCAGTCTGCCACTAGGGGGAGCTTAAACGCTTATTGCATACAGAGTTATCAATGAGGACAATGTGTGTAATGTATGCGGTAAGCTCTTAAGCTCCCCCTAGTGCTGATAGCAGGCAGAAAGAAATGTATTATTAAAAGGGGTTGTCTGGTCTTAAGGTAAAAGTCTGCAGTCACTCTATGTGACTGCAGACTTGTGAATCCCCACATTGTGAATCTTTGCTGTGACTGCCACCATGTGATTTGCATATGTGCAGTCACGTACTGACTACATGGTTGGGCGCAGCCTGACTCAACACAAGTGTAACGATCGAGGACGGACACAGTCTAGTCAGAATGTGGCTGGAAGTATACAAATCTTATACTTGTGGTCTCATGACCGCCTGCTCCTGGAGAATCCTTACAACGTGCGAAGTGAAGAATCACAGAGTGACTGCAGACTTGTAGCCAAAAGCCAAACAACCCCATTAACTCTAAGTCTATGCAGAAGTTATTAGAAAAGTTGTGAAACTTCTGTATAACTTTACTTGAAAGAGTATAACCCGCGCTGCTGTTTGGCTACAACCATACAACCAATTCAACTCCACCTGGACAAATTAATTTTTTTATTTTTGAGGGGTTATTTAGTGGCTTCTACAATATCTACTGATGTTCCTTTATCCAATACTGGGTTCTGATTATTTTAGTTTTTTTTTCATTGAAGTTTAACAATAATATTCTACTGGTATGAAGATGTCACTAGGGGGAGCTAAGTAGCTTACTGCATACTGTATCAATGTTGAGTTCTATGAAGAAATTGTATTCAGTTAGCTCCCTCTAGTGGTGGCAGCAGGAAGACAGAATTTTATTACTAACTATGTCCAGAGGACTTGGAGCTTTGTATCAGAAAAAGTCTGAAACTGCTATAAGTATATATATATATATATATATATAATATATATATATATATATTGAATCGTATGAGCAAAGATAGGACATGCAGCCACATAGATAAACTATGTGATAAAAAGCTGCATCCAGACTTTTTTCTATATATCTGCTTGAGAAGACTTTCCGTATTAATCGGTTGTGACTTCTGATGACTCCAGATATAAATGTGGATGACAAAATTTTAAATGGCAAATAGCCTTCAGGTGCACAAATTCTCACATTAAAATGTGAAGGTGCTACTGACAGTTTACATAGAGAAAAAACTATATAACCGACAACTTTGTATTGTTTTTACTTTGTGTTAAATAAAATACTTAAAAATAAAATATTCCTAATAATCCAGAAAGCCTTATAATCCAATTTTAGAATCTAGCACTTGTCGCAAACGTCAAATCTTGCAAATCCAGTAGCAGAAAATAGAGAAACACAATTGGAATTTTTTTTTAACATAAACAGCGCCACTCTTGGGCACAAGGCCGATTTCGGTACTGCAACTTAGCCGCACTCAAGTCAATTGTCCTGATCTGCACTGCCCTACACAACTAATGAAAAAAAGTAGAGCTGTTTCATAAAAACCTTTTTACATTTTTAATTTATGTGAGGTTTGTAAAAAAAAAGTCAACGTTGAGTTGCACTTCATAAAACTTCTAGAAAACCTGTTTGCCAAGTTAAACCACTAACAGATGCGCAACACTTGCTACATTATTTTTGTTTTTGTAAAAAAAAAAAAAAAATGTTGCTGTGGCTTTTAAACTGATCTAAAAGCCGACGCCCCCTTTAGTGCCACACACATCCTAAGCCACTCCCATTTAAAGTCATACACACCTTCAAAAACAACTCTATAGAAACGGTTTACGAAATTTATTACACCCTGATGAAAAGCAAACTGCCTCGTTAGAAGTAGCAAGCGCCATTGTGCACCTTAGCAGCCGTTTTATGCTAATCTCTGTCGCGTACGACCATATTAGTGAGATTAAATCATGCGCTGGAGCCCCCTACGCTAAGGTGCTGCGTGTTAAACAGGACTCGCTGTCATCACATCTAGGACGGTGACATGCATCAATATACTTAAGCTAAACCACCTTTCAAGATGTCAGATCTAGGCTAAATGTAATAAGGCGTACTAGTGGCAAAAAGCAGCGGCGCTTCGGAAATGTTATTCCGCGGCGCTTTATTTAATAAAAAAAAAGGTGAGATTTATGTTACGGGTTATAAGGCTGAGAATGCTGCTATAGAGGGAATATACTGCGAGCGCGCACAGTATATCAGCAATCGGATGATTATTTATATAACGCTGGCACTCTCAGCCTCCTAACATGTCGCAGATGGGATTCATATATTCTAAAAAGACATATAATAACCTGTCCGCCGCCGCCGCCGCTGATGGATATGTCTTTAATCCAAATGACCACAATTTTCTCTCGGCTTGTCACGGTGGACAGGTGCAAAAAAAAAAAAGGAATTTACTTTTCATGATTTTTGAAGTTGAGAAAGCTCGGGGAAAAAAGTATGGAAGGATATGATAAGTGTCGGCGATCGCGAGGGCGAATGGACAGGATGCGGGTCAATAAAACGCGCTGTTACACAACTAATGGGATACGGCCTCATTCACTTGACGTATATTGTATTCTGGGCTTACGAGTAGTAGGAGACCTGGTATGACTTCACTTTAACTGCAATATCTATTGGGGGTCTTACGTAAGCTAAAATCCGCCACCCGTACTCTTTTATTTAAGTTCTTCCCATGTTTAACATTTCAGTTCCACCTGTTCTGATTGGCTTCTGTGTCTAAGAAGAAGCCCACCAGAAACTCACTGGTGATTCCGGCAGCTAAATAGGAAAGGGTTCTTTACAGTTAGAGCAGTCAGACTGTGGAATGCCGACCACAAGAGTGTAATGGCTGACATTATAACAGCTTTTACACACAGGCTGGATGATTTCCTCGATACACGTAACATTGCGGGTTATAATTAATTTAGCGCCAAAAAATGTATAATTGGTGGAGAGAGGTTGAACTTGATGGACCTCTGTAACTTGGAAATGCTGATTTTAAAGACAAGAATGATTTTTAGCAAACAAGCAAGTTGAGTGAAACAATAATTAGTCACTAATGTAATAATATATCTGCTTTTTTTTTTTTATTTGTTACACTCTCTTGTATAAATTAAATTATAACACTGCATTACCTGCTACCACCACTAGAGGGAGCTTAGGAGTTTAATGAAGACAGGTTTACCATTGAGATTTATGTAGAAGTCTGTATGCATATTGACTCCCCCTAGTGGTGGCTTCAGGGATTCAGAATTTATTAAAGGGAATCTGGCACCAGGATTTTGCTACTTCATATGAGAGCAGCATAATGTAGAGAAAGAGACCCTGATTCTGGTGATGTATCACTTAGCGTACAGGTTGCAAAAGTCAGAGTTTTTAGATGTAGCAAATTTAGACCGGGGTCACACTTACGATTGGGATGCGAGAAACTCGCGCATCAATACTCGGCACTGTCGCCAGCACTCGGGACCGGAGTGTGCGGCTGCATGTATTTCTATGCAGCTGAACGGTCCGGTCCCGAGTGCCGGAGGCAGTGCTGGGTATTGATGCGCGATTTTCTTGCATTGCACTCGCAAGTGTGACCCCGGCCTTAGAGAGCTGCTCCCGCCCATACCACTATTTGGAACTTTTCTTCTGTACATTGTGTATTGACAGTAAGCTGCTAATCAGCGCTGGGGTTGGATCAGGAGGCACAGGGGAGCTAGTCTGTTGGTGATAATCTCCTGCTGATAAAACACTCATTGTATTGAAACTATAGTGCACAGCCTAATAAGTGACGCATCACTGAAATCGGTGTTTCAGCCCCTAAATTATGCTGCCCTCAGATTATATAGCAAAAATCTGCTGACATATTCCCTTTAAAGTGACTCTGGGGAGCCCGATTCATCGCTATGTTAATGGCAGTTTGTAAAATACTTTGAAAAGTCGCAACCTTCTTGCACTTTGCAGAGTTGGCCAAAAATGTTGTGAATCTTCATGCCGGTTTTGGGCAGCTCTGCCAAATGGGTGGAGATGGTGAGGAGCCGGGCTGGATGGGGGGGCTGCCCCATCTAATTAATCAAAAGTGTGTGGGGGGGGGGGTTCTTAGAACAGAAATGTTACTCCAGAGATAAATTGTGAAATGTTTCGAAAGGAATATTTGATTCACAAAGTATCACTAAACTGAGACTTGGTCCTGGATGCGATAACAATAGACTTGGTCATGGGATTTTCATATTTAATATTACATTATCTTCCCCGGTGTGAGGCTGCCGCACATTATATGCACTTATAACATTAGCAAGATGGCAATCCCGTAATCACATCCCGTGCGATATCACTGCTGAGAGGCGCTAGGGAGGCCGCAGACATCGCTCTGTCACAAGGAGGGGAGCGCAATCTCATTTTGCAGCTGGGAGCAGAGACTGGAACCAGTTTGTGATGGTTAATGGGCAGTAGGGGGCTGCAGTTTATCCGGAGAACTGTCTCAAGGGAAAACTATTGGCTCAGGTGTGTCCGGCCACAAATCCTAAACTGTGAACTCTAATAAATAAAACACAAGCGGAGCGAGCGACATCTATCACTGGTATCACATGTATCCACAGCAGACAATGAGAGAGACATAGATAGATAGATAGATAGATAGATAGATAGATAGATAGATAGATAGATAGATAGATAGATAGGATAAATAGACGGGATAGATAGATAGATAGATCGATCGATAGATAGATAGATAATAGATAGATAGAGAGATAATAGATAGATGATAGATAATAGATAGATGATAGATATAGATGGATAGATAGATAAGATAGATAGATAGATAGATAGATAGATACAAAGAGAGATAATAGATAGATAGATAGATAGATAGATAGATAGATGAAAGATAAATATGAATAAAGTACATTATTTTTCACTTATTTCCATTGGAGTGTTGCTTACATTCTATTTTTTCTATCTATCTCTCTATCTATCATCTATTATCTATCTTTCTATCTATATATCTATTATCTATCTATCATCTATCTATTATGTATTTATCTATCTGTCATATATCTATTATCTATCTATTATCTATCATCTATTATTTATCTATTTATCTATCTATCTGTCTTATATCTATTATCTATCTATTATCTATCGGTCATCTATTTATTGTCTATCTATCTATCATCTATTATCTATCTATTTGTCATCTATCTATCTATCATCTATTATCTATCTATCTATCTATCTATCTATGGTTACTTACATTGAGTCACACTGTTCAGTCCCTAAACTCCCAGTGAGATGGATCATATGAGTAATGGAGCAATCCTCCCTGACTTCCTGATACACATGATCCATGTAACGGGATGAATGTCAGTCGATTCGCATGTAATGTACAATAAATGGCCTCTGCCGGTGCGGCTATGACATCACTGGAGTGCGATGTCCCGCAGGCGGTGGATTATTTACTACCATGGACGCCTTTGTCTCTGTGCACATACACATTGTTGTGCCCATTCCGGAGTGACACTGCCCCATGATCATTAGTGATGTAGGTGTAACTTTAATAGTCTCCTTATTGTGGCCTGTTCTAGCCCGAGTTTCCCTCCTGTCTTCCCGCAGGAGGGTTTTTCCATCGTCTCTCTGCCTTAGGACTGGACGTTGCATTTTCCTCTTGGGGTAGAGCCAAGGTCACTAGTCCAGTTGAAGTCACTTTAATAGAAGTGGACCAGAAATGAAGCGATAATTCATCAAATATGGCAGCGCTGTACGCTGTAGAGGCCGAATCGCCATTACTAGGTGAGGTATGGAAGACGGATATGCAATAGAGCAGGAGGGAGAATCGAGCAGCAAGAGCTGAATTTATAATGAAGTTACATTTTATGTGTATGTATGTGCTGTAGTATGGTGGGTCCAAGAAGGGACCGGTACTATACATGACATGGCGGGTTGTTTCTCTCTCCAATGTATATATTTTAGAAGTCTGTCTATTGAACTTGAGCACCGAAATTGACTGTTATTGAAAAATTCTCATTTTTTCAGAGTCCCTTTAAAAAAAAGCTGCAGCGATCTGATTGGTCAAACTAAGCAGGGGTGTAACTATAGGCGGAGCACCAGCCCTCGAGGACCAATGCAAAATGTACAACAGGATTCACCATTAAGCAGTGGTGTACAATCAATGGTGGCAGGTCACATGACCATCATAGGGTTCTGCAGGGGGAAGGGTGCAATGCTGAAGGCCCGTCCCCCTACCTGCCATCTACTCACTTATCCTGACATCCGTTATATATATGTAGGGCAGACGTCAGGATAGTTTGCATGGAGCATGCTCACGCATTGGGTATTACAGAGAAGATATTCGCTATAGGAACCATATCTGATCGCCGCAGTTTAACCCTTTGACACCAAGGTGACTCTAAACCATGACATCTGAGTGGTTAATCAAGAGGGGCGAACCCTTTTGTCACCCCCCATTAGGCCCATGCAATAAAATTATGGGAACCCAATGGTTTGTTTAATGAAAGCAAAAAGCCCCAATGTGAACCTTTCTTAAGGACCCCTAGATTTCCATGTACACCTCTAATTGAAACCTCTTCTGTTGCAGAGAGGCCATTGAACTCAACCTGAGCCCAGGAGTCTGAGGACAAACTATAACATTTATATAGAAAGAGGACAGTATTAAAAATATGAAAGATTGGGAGGGGTAAGTAGAATGGTTTCTAAGCTTACTAGCATCTGTATAGCTTCCCATGGATGGGTGTTTCAGTCAGGACCCGGTCCTGTTCTGCCATTATTCACACTGATGTCACTTCACACAAGGTGAGGTTTTAATACTAGAGAAAAGACTAGGACCATCTCGATGGGTCACCTTGTTGTGGTGAGATGACTGTTATACCTTAAATTTGGGTCACCTTGTTGTGGTGGGCTGACTATTATGCCTTAAAATAAAATAGCCTGAACCAAGTACCCTATGTGATTTACATGTACTATTACTATTTATTTACAGGGTATATGCTCAATTTGTTTTCTTTGCTGTTTTTCTTGGATTTTGTCGGTGAAATGGCCACAGTGTGAACATACTCTTGCACTTTGCACATATACCAGCTTATATTTCGGCTCATTTCTTTGATTAGGATGTAAAAAGTCTACAGAAATAAGTGACTTGGGGCCCTAAATTTTGAAGGTCATGGGTCCCCAACCAACTATTATACAATGATACTTAGGCTCCCAAATTTAGCAGTGCTTTAACAGGTAAACGGGTTGTAGTCCATCTTGTCCTAGACTAATGCCCAAATGGCCAATCTACCCCTCCACTAATCACATATATGAACTCATTTACACATAAACAAAAAAATAAAATACATATTTATTATTTTTTCCTAATATCTACAGCAGATCAGACAAATCATATTTATCATCATCCAATTACAGAAATGCCCAATTTTTTGGCTAAACCTTACTCAAATGCCCCGCATGGCGTTCATCATTCCCCTTCGCCTTCAAGAAAGAAATGGAGAAAAGAAGAAAGAAACATAAAAGGGATTTTGCATGTGAATTGAACGTAATAGGTTTGACATGGGTTAACCTTAAAAAATCCAATTCACTTCAATTCAAGAAATCTCTTTTGAAGGCTGCGGCTGAAATTTGTGCAAATCTTTAGCAAGTAGCCGGGCGGCTGTGTATTCAAGCTGTCTCTTGCCTCCGCAGATCTAAACCCAGACTGACAAATGCATCACACCCACCCAGTCTTTTTAAGAATTCATCCTGTGAAATGTTCATTTTCTTGTCGGTCCAACAGACAGCTAAAATAAAAAAATTCTATATTTTGGGGGGGATGTTTGTTTTTGTGGCGTGGAATGAAGATATAATGCTTCCTCTGCAGAATTGTACAAGTCAATTCGACTTCATTGACAACATACAGAAAGCCCGGCGCAATTACAGGTTCAATGATGCAACCAAAACTGTAGAATTACTGTCTGGGCTCTTTAATTAGAACATCGGAAGCTGTTCTCCCAGCAGCTCGCTTTTTTGGCATTTTTTTTTTTTTTTTTTTTTAGAAAAACCTAGTATGAAAAAAGGAGGTGTATATTTGGCATGCCTCATAAGAGTGAGACAGCTCGATAATACTTTATGGGGACTTCTAGAGTGAATACAAAAACCATCTCTGAGTATGGAGGACACAACATGGTTATGTATTATATGGACAGTCCATGGATATACACGTTAAAGGGAATCTGTCACCCCGTTTTTGAGATATCATATAATGATCGCATTCAATTGTGTGTCACATAAGGATTCTCTTAGTACTTTTGCTTCCCCCTGACCCCGCACCTTTCATGCATAAATACCTTGCTTATATCGGTTCAGATGTATGTAAACTGCCGCGGTCCGGTCCAATGGGCGGGGCTTATTCACCTGCTCTCCCCTCCCTGTCTTGCTCTACGCATTTCTTCTTGTGTAGAGCAAGACAGGGAGGAGGAGGAGCAGGTGAATAAGCCCCGCCCATCGGACCGGACCGCGGCAGTTTACATACATCTGAACCAATATAAAAAAGGTATTTATGCATGAAAGGTGCGGGGTCAGGGGGAAGCAAAAGTACTAAGAGAATTGTTATGTGACACACAATTGAATATCATTATATGATATCTCAAAAATGGGGTGACAGATTCCCTTTAATTGTGTAATGCTCTATTTGTCCTGAGGGAGTGCTGCAGCCAAACTGAGCACTTGCTCCCTGGCTGACATGAAGGTTACAGCTAATTGCTGGGAGTAGTGGGATAGTGTACTAACACTTTTATATAGTTTTAGATAGATAAATAGGTAGATAGATAGATAAACTTATCTAGATATGGTATAGTTAAACAGATGAGAAAGTGAGTGGTCTAAAGACACAGGAAATTATGAAATACAAAAATAGATATGAGATAGATAATAGGCAAATATTAGATAGATAGATAGATAATAGATATGAGATAGATACATATAGATAGATAAATAGATAGAGATAGATAATAGATAAATATTAGATAGATAATAGATATGAGATAGATAAATAATAGATAGATAATAGATAAATATTAGATAGATAATAGATATGAGATAGATAAATAATAGATAGATAATAGATAGACAGATGGATAGATAGATAGATAGATAGACAGATAGATAATAGATAGATAGATAGATAGATACAGTAAATGTATAAATAGATAGGGTCCACAAACTTCTAGCTAGGTCTCTCATGTAATTGATCAATTATCCGTTCTGTTACTAAGCCTTTAGCTACATATGTCTGCCTATATTATAGATTCCTTACTACTATTAGGCATATCCTAAAGAAAAAACATTCAAAATAGTCTCATATTACAGATGTTTGTGAGAACATTACTAATTTCTAGAATGAATGCGCCCAATACAGTGCATCTAAGGGGTAACATTGGATGTTAAGCATGACATGCCAAGGTGAGGAGGCTTTTAAGCTACAATGCTCCTCTGGGAAGTATGCAAATTATCTCACTAGATCTCTAGTGCCACCTATAAGAAGTAGTAATCCTAAAAGTCAATATCGACTCTCTCATGAGCCTTTCAGATGACTGAGGATAAAAGACAAAACCAAGATCTCAATTTGCAGACACTGTGTTTCAAGGAACTACCCCTCATCAGTACAAAGTGTGAGATCTCGTTTGGCTGGGTGAGAGGCATCTGACCGGGATCCAAGGGGTAACGTTTCTCCTTGCAGAGACTGACATGCCAAGGTGAGGAGATTTTTAAGCCGCAATGCTCCAATGGGAAATATGCAAATTGTCTCTTCAGAGAGGAAGAGGAGTAGAACTCTAGTGCCACCTATAGGAAATAGCAGTTGTAAGTCATGTGACAAGCCTCGTTAGAGAGTCGATATTGACTTTTAGGATCGCTACTTCCTATAGGTGGCGCTAGAGTTCTAGTACGCTTCCTCTCAGCAGAGACAATTTGCATCTGTACAGTGCATGAAGCACATTGGCACAGCTCCGAGATTCTTCATGTTTCTGAAAGTTTCACACCTCCAGAAAGCTCCGAGGAGCCGGAGGTGCGTGATCTCTCTAGGGAATTTGGACTGGATTTTCCCTTTTCTTATACTGCCAGATATTGAATAAAACGACCATGAGAGCAGTAGAGGCCACTCGTGGCAGCACTCGCTGCAGATTTATACACCGGTAGTTTATTAGTTGCATCAGTTTCTTCTCATTTTACTCAAGTTGTAAAGTTAAATAATAGAAAATGCCAAGCTTGCCAGCATGCACGGCTGATTTACATAAATGCATGCGTTTATTTCTCCAGAGTATTTATGCACAGATGCCATTCTAAAAAAAAAAATAAATTACACTTTTTTTTTTCGGAATGAACACATACTGCATTGCAGCAATGGAAAGAAAAAGGAAAAAAAAAAAGCAGAATCACTCGGATTAGTTCAGTTACTACTCAAATGAGGTTAAAGTTGTAATTAGCATTGTTTGACCTTCAAGCCAATCTATCTATCTGTGGAAATAAATGGAACAGCACTATAACAAATAAATGGGGGGCTCAAGGCTTCTCGGACAATTATCAAGTTACAAACTATGGAAAAAAATAAAAGCAGGCAGTACTCAAAAAAATGCAAAAAAAATTGACTTTTTTCAGGCTTGACAAAGGTTCCTTGAGACCGAAACGTCATGCAACATGGGCTAGATATAGTCCACTTTTTAAAAAAATATTTTGGAATGCTGCCTGCTTTTCATTTTTTATCTATCTATCTATCTATCTATCTATCTATCTATCTATCTATCTATCTATCCTGTATAGTATATTAACAACAGTGGCTGATAATTAACAAAGGACAGGCAAGGTCACTTGCTAACTATCACTTTACTAAAGATGAGCAAATGAATTCACAGGACAATGGTCCAACTGCCAGTTCAGCATTCTGTAGCTGCTAGATGGGAGCCCGGCTCCTACTTGCCGACATTTCCGGCTCCTCTTTAGATTGGTAGTAATGACACCGTTCCAGGCTATGTTATCAACTGAAGATGCCAGCAGGTAGGAGGTGGCTTGAAGGACTTCGGTTCTAGCCACTGCAAAAGATTCCTGCAAATCCCCATCACCTCTGCATTGTAATAATGAAATTAGCTCAATAGTTTCAATGTATGAAATGATCTAGACCAGTGTTTCCCAAACTCCAGTCCTCACGACCCCCAACAAATCATGTTTTCAGGAATTCCTTAGTATTCCACAGTTTCTGATGTCTCGATGATAATCTCTTCGCCTGTGAAATACTGACCAAATCCTGAAACCCTGATCTGTGGGGGGTCATGAGGACTGCAGTTTGGGAAACACTGATCTAGGCTAATCAAACCAACATGGTCTCAATGGCCCACTAGAGTAACAGAGGATCCTCCGATGGACATAGGATATTATACAACAATAGACTCCAAAAACCTAGGAGGTATTACGAGTGTGTCACGTCAACCTGGGAGACCTGGGGGGGTTGAAGATCTCTGTGTACTGTGAGTCGCAAATCCTCCATTTAGCCTGTGTGTTTGGGACCCATATTAAATTATTTTTTTTTCTTTTGGTGCTGGAGAGGTTAACGATCCTTTCTGGGCTGGTCAGAAATTTGCAGCTCCATTTTCATCTGTTTCTGATCAGGTTATTGCATATCCCTATAAAACCTGGCCAGACCTTCTCTGTCTTGCCAGTAAAAGTTTTGCTTCCTAGCTCCGTAGAGATGCTGTGATGAATTGGAGATCATGGGTTGCTACTAGAGATTGTTGCGTGCTGTTTTTGGGGTGTATGCTTTCCACTTTATCCCTTTTACCATTTGGTTAGTACCTGCCTATCCTTTCTGATATACCTCCTTACCCTTGGTGAGTGTTTTTGTTTGTATGTCGCTTTCTGTTATTCCTGTTTGTCTTACATGTCTTTACACTAACATATCAGTCCAAGCCCTCCTTGGTAAGTAGGAGGGGACATCTCAGGGTATAACAGGACCATAGTAAGGTCAGAGACTTAGGCCTCTCTACCATCAAGAGTACCCCCGGTGCAGTGATAGTTAGGGTCCCAGTTCCAGGGACCATTGGAGGTCCCCCTTCCTTTTTTTATGGCGATAATCACCAATGATAAGCACAGGTTGGGTCCTCAGAATCAGTTCTTCAGACTGGCCTAACTCAAGCCAAATAAAAAGAATAGATAGTTTACCCAAACTTTTGGGACTTTTCCGCCCTATGCTTTGCCCTTGCACATATCATATATGAGAACACTTGGCTTTATTACATTATACAGTCATATCAAATATTAATCCCCGATTGTATACGGCGGTCTATTTACAAACCCACGAGCCGAGTCCTCCACGTAATGAACTGCAATGTGTCCAAGTAAGTGGATCATCCGGCCTGAATGGCTGCCGAGCTAAGCCCAGAATGTGTTATGTGATATGATTTACTCTTGCTCTATGTTGAGCGTTTGTCTTTTGAGCCTCTGTGGTTTTGTGGGTTTGTCGGGACTTTTGTTTAATGAAATATGCAGAATAATGTCATTATCAATGGTTCTCCGGCTCCATAGAAGACAGAAGGAATACGGCTGGCGTTCTGTAATGTGCTATTTGTCTGTCTGCCAATGGCCCAAACAAATAGGATCAAGCTTAACTCAAGTTGAAGGTTAATGAAAAACTATAATTAAAAAGGTAATTCTTCCTATTACTATGGCGTACGCCGCACAATCTTATTTGCGACTGTCTTGTAGATGGGCTATTTATACCACTGTTAATCACAGCTTGCATTAGGAAATCCCTCAGCAGTCTCAAGCTTTTCCTTGTCATGTGAGGTTGACGCTGCCAATTATTTCGAGTTAAAAAAGTTTGGGCGGGTCAATCGCAGTTTTGCTCATTTTTGCAGTTCTTCAAAAGAGCGCACCAGAAGGGTAGCTATAGGGAATGTAGGTCACACAGTAGCACCAGGGTCCTGTTGCTAGAAAGGTGCAGTTATAGTATATTCATGCACAATTGGTTACAGTGCCTTAGAAGATGGAGACCTATGCATCGTAAAGTCATTGCACTCTTGAGAGTCCACTGCAGTGAGCATAACACGTGGTATGATTTAGAGAGTAAGATATGGCACAGAGAGTCTGCAGCAATGGGCGCATGGTATGGTTCGAGTTGGAGAGTCCGTTACATTGAGGGTAATATGACATAGAGAGCCTGCAGTAGTGAGGATAAGATATGGTATGACTTAGAGAGTCTGCAGCTCTTGTTATAATATATGGTGTGAGTTAGAGGGTCCCCAGCAGTGGGTACAACATATGATATGACTTAGAGAGTACTTCTGTAGTGAACATGGCATATCTAAAATTAGTCTAAAGTAGAGAGTTAATTGCAGTGGGCATAATATAAGATGTGAATTAGAGAGTCCGCTAGAGTGGACACAACATATGGTGTGAGTTAGAGAGTCTGCAGCAGTGGGTACAACATATGGTATGGCTTAGAAAGTCCCCAACAATGGGTAAAATATATGGAATGACTTAGAGAGTCCACAACAATGGGTAAAATATATGGTATGACTTAGAGAGTCCACAACAATGGGTAAAACATATGGTGTGACTTAGAGAGTCCACAGCAGTGGGTAAAATATATGGTATGGGTTAGAGCGTCCACAACAATGGGTAAAACATATGGTATGACTTAGAAAGTCCCCAACAATGGGTAAAACATATGGAATGACTTAGAGAGTCCACAACAATGGGTAAAATATATGGTATGGCTTAGAAAGTCCCCAACAATGGGTAAAACATATGGAATGACTTAGAGAGTCCACAACAATGGGTAAAATATATGGTATGACTTAGAGAGTCCACAACAATGGGTAAAACATATGGTGTGACTTAGAGAGTCCACAACAATGGGTAAAACATATGGTATGGCTTAGAAAGTCCACAACAATGGGTAAAACATATGGAATGACTTAGAGAGTCCACAACAATGGGTAAAATATATGGTATGACTTAGAGAGTCCACAACAATGGGTAAAACATATGGTATGACTTAGAGAGTCCACAGCAGTGGGTAAAATATATGGTATGGGTTAGAGAGTCCACAGCAGTGGGTAAAATATATGGTATGACTTAGAGAGTCCACAACAATGGGTAAAATATATGGTGTGACTTAGAGAGTCCACAACAATGGGTACAATATATGGTATGACTTAGAGAGTCCACAGCAGTGGGTACAACATATGGTATGGGTTAGAGAGTCCACAACAATGGGTAAAACATATGGTGTGACTTAGAGAGTCCATAACAATGGGTAAAATATATGGTATGACTTAGAGAGTCCACAGCAGTGGGTACAACATATGGTATGACTTAGAGAGTCCGCAGCAGTGGGTACAACATATGGTATGACTTAGAGAGTCCACAACAATGGGTAAAACATATGGTATGACTTAGAGAGTCCACAGAAGTGGGTACAACATATGGTATGACTTAGAAAGTCCACAGCAGTGGGTACACCATATGGTATGACTTAGAGAGTCCACAACAATGGGTAAAACATATGGTATGACTTAGAGAGTCCACAACAATGGGTAAAACATATGGTATGACTTAGAGAGTCCACAGAAGTGGGTACAACATATGGTATGACTTAGAGAGTCCACAGCAGTGGGTACAACATATGGTGTGACTTAGAGAGTCCACAACAATGGGTAAAACATTTGGTATGACTTAGAGAGTCCACAGAAGTGGGTACAACATATGGTATGGCTTAGAAAGTCCCCAACAATGGGTAAAACATATGGTATGACTTAGAGAGTCTGCTGTAGTGAGCATAACATACATAGTGACTAAGAGAGTCCACAGCAGGAGGCATGACATATGGTATGGCTTAGAGAGTCTGCCATAGTGAGCATATATCATTCATCATGACTTAGAGCGTCCACAGCAGTGAACATAACACATGATTACCGAGTCCACTGTAGTAACATACTGTACGACTTAGAGAACCCACTGCCTCGAGCGTAACCAAGTGTCCACTGCAATTAACATCGACTCATATTTGACTTGGAGAGTCCATTGAGCGAGTAAAGCCAACAATATAATTTAGGGAGTCCCCTACAGAGAACATAACAGGGATTCTTATTAAGGATTATAATACGTTTTTCTTCTTTCACATAGTTAGGAGCATATAGTTAGTTTTACTCTTCAGTGGTGGCTTCTACAAAAACCTGTTCAATCACTTTTTTTAATGCAGTTTGGGCTTTTGTTTTCCTGTATACATACATGTATATACGTATATACAGCATGTATACATATATACAGTGAATCTTCGGCTCGTTCCTCATACCTCACCATCGCATCACCTCCCTTTTCGTATTTACACACAACCTAAATAATTCACGCTGCCTGTTTTTCCAGACCAAGTGCTCTTGTGTTGAAGTCTGCGATGAGCTACTGCAGATACCAGATGGACACATGAATGCAGCAGGTGGGACAGATGGCGGAGCGCCCTGTCTGACGCTAGCTGCCTCCGCTTGGAGGGGCTTGTCTTCCAGGTATACTCTTGTCACTGGAGCAAGAGAGCAGCATGTGGGCAGAGAAATGTATAGCAAAAGACAGGCGCACTATGGATGAGAGAGCATCGTTACATGAATTTGTTTTTGTGTAGTGGAGGCTATCGATGCAGAATTAGGTTAAACACTAAGCGCCAAAACAATATTGACTCAAAAGTCAAGTATTAAATAGAAAAATGCAATAAATGCAAAACCATTCTATCATATTCACACAAAAAAAAAATAATACATAAACTACATGCGGTAGTGAGTATATGATTATCTTTGGAATATTAGTCACATAAGCAGTTCCATAAAGAAAATTTTGTTTTCTTTGCTAGGCATAATTTTTTTTGTTAGTTTTTTTTTTGGTATGATTAGGTATGGTTGGATTATTTCTTGGTCCAGTGGTACAAAAGTCAAACAGCACCCCTGGAGGCCAATTGTTGGTACTAATCAGTCATGAGTACTAACTACTTATGTCACGTGCCGTAGGAGGATGTTCACCGTCTTCACTGGACTGTAGTGGGCTGCTAAAGCCACCACAAAAAGAAGACCCTTTAATGTATTAGATGAACTGCCATTTCACCCCTTTCATCTCCATTTTTTTGGATCTAAAAATTTCCAGTAGTATTGCATAAATGGTAAGTCTCAATGCCCTCAGTTACTTGGTTTAAAAAGACTAATTCAAAATACCTTCTATTGGCTAAAAAAAAGAAAAATTACAAAGAGTAAGTCTAGAGGAGCTAGAGCTTAGCTACAGCACATCTCCACATTATTTTAATTGGGAATGGAGTAATGCTGTAGAGGTGATGGAGTAAAACTGAACACAGTGACTCTCCTAACTAACAGACACAGTGACTCTCCTGCCTCACAGACAGTGACTCTCCTGCCTCACAGACAGTGACTCTCCGGCCTCACAGACAGTGACTCTCCGGCCTCACAGACAGTGACTCTCCGGCCTCACAGACAGTGACTCTCCGGCCTCACAGACACAGTGACTCTCCTACCTCACAGACACAGTGACTCTCCTACCTCACAGACACAGTGACTCTCCTACCTCACAGACACAGTGACTCTCCTGCTTCACAAACACAGTGACTCTCCGGCCTCACAGACACAGTGACTCTCCGGCCTCACAAGCACAGTGACTATCCTAACTAACAGACACTGTGACTCTCCTGCCTCACAGACAGTGACTCTCCTGCCTCACAGACACAGTGACTCTCCGGCCTCACAGACAGTGACTCTCCTGCCTCACAGACAGTGACTCTCCGGCCTCACAGACAGTGACTCTCCGGCCTCACAGACACAGTGACTCTCCTACCTCACAGACACAGTGACTCTCCTACCTCACAGACACAGTGACTCTCCTGCTTCACAAACACAGTGACTCTCCGGCCTCACAGACACAGTGACTCTCCGGCCTCACAAGCACAGTGACTATCCTAACTAACAGACACTGTGACTCTCCTGCCTCACAGACAGTGACTCTCCTGCCTCACAGACACAGTGACTCTCCGGCCTCACAGACACAGTGACTCTCCGGCCTCACCGACACAGTGACTCTCCGGCCTCACCGACACAAGATGGAATACTTGCTATAGATGGGGTGCACCTTACGAAGACTGGAAAGCATGTATTTGGAAGTCGCCTTGCTACACTTGTAAGGAGAGCTTTAAACTAGAACAACATGGGAAGGGAAGCAAAAGACCAGAAAAAGCCATACACCTGACAAATGCTATTGAGAACTCTGCTATTAGAAGTGGAAAGGAAGAACAAAGACAAAAGAATCTAATTAATAAAAATATTGGAGAAAGAGAAACCAATCACAAACTAAAATGTTTCTATACTAATGCACAAAGCATGGGCAACAAACAAGGAGAATTGGAACTACTAACACAGGAAAAGAAATATGATGTCATTGGAATCACTGAAACTTGGTGGGACGATACACATGATTGGAATACAAGACTAGAAGGATACAACTTATTTGCAAGAAACAGACTTGATAAACGAGGAGGAGGTGTCGCATTGTATGTTAGAAACGCTTATATCTGCACAGAGATTGAAGCTTCAGAGACTGGGAGTTCTGTGGAAACTGTTTGGGTAAGAATACAAGGACAGAACAATGGAAAGGACACCATTGTAGGCATTTACTACAGGCCGCCTGTGCAAGCTGAAGATATGGATGAACTCTTTATGCATCAAATGGCCAAGTTCTCCCAAAAATATGACATAGTTGTCATGGGAGATTTCAACTATCCAGACATTTGTTGGGAATCTCTCTCAGGCAAAACTAACAGGTCAAGGAAATTCTTATCCTCTCTGGCTGACAACTTTATCTTCCAAAAGGTAGGGGAGAAAACAAGGGGAACTGCTACCTTGGATCTAATCCTTATAAACAGGGAGGAAATGGTTGAGGAGGTAAAAGTGGCTGGGACCCTAGGAGGTAGCGACCATGCTATTTTAGAATTTTGGATAACTAGAGGCGGAAGACCTGTGAAGACTCAGACGTCAAGGTTAGATTTCAGAAAGGCAGATTTTAAGGGATTCAAAAAGAGAATTGGAGGGATCCAATGGCTGGATATCCTTAAAGACAAAAATGTCCAGGAAGGATGGGAAATCTTGAAAAATTAAATTCTCAAAGCACAATTGTTAACAATTCCGAAAAGAGGGAAGAATAGGAAGCATTTAAGGAAGCCAGGATGGATGAACACAGAACTTAAGCACATGCTAAAAAGGAAGAAAAAAATGTTTATAAAATGGAAAGAGGGAGGCATATCTAAAGAAGAATATAATGCTGTCTGCAGAACCTGCAGGGCACAAATCAGATTATCTAAAGCTGACAATGAATTGAGGCTTGCAAGAGATGTCAAAGGCAATAATAAAGGATTTTGGGGATATGTCAAAAGTAAAAGAAAAGTCAAAGATGCTATAGGATTTTTACAGGATGAAAATGATGAAATGGTAAGACAGGATGTTGAGAAGGCCGAACTTTTAAATTCCTATTTTGCATCTGTTTTCTCTCAGAAAGGAAATGTGACATCAACTGTTCTTCACTGTCCTATTAAGGGAATAGAAGAATCCAGGATATATATAAACAGAAAGATAGTGAGGAAACACTTAGCTAACCTAAATGAATTCAAGTCTCCAGGTCCAGATGAATTACACCCCAGAGTACTGAAGGAGATAGCAGAAGAAATTTTTGAACCCCTCTCCATAATCTTTGAAAATTCTTGGAAAACAGGAGAAGTCCCAGAAGACTGGAGAAGAGCAAATGTTGTTCCTATCTTCAAAAAGGGGAAGAAGGTGGACCCAGGCAACTATAGGCCGGTGAGTCTGACTTCTATACCAGGAAAGATCTTTGAACAAATTATTAAACAACATGTATGTCAATACCTGGATAAGAATGAAGTGATTAAACAGAGTCAGCATGGGTTTGTAACTAGTAAGTCATGTCAGACTAACTTAATTTCCTTCTATGACGGAATCACTGATTGGGTGGATCAAGGAAATGCTGTAGATATAGTATATCTTGACTTCAGCAAAGCATTTGACAAAGTATCTCATACAATCCTTATTGAAAAAATGACTAAGTATGGAATGGACAAGGCAACTGTTAGGTGGATTCATAACTGGCTTAGTGATCGGACCCAAAGAGTGGTCGTAAATGGCTGCACATCCAGTTGGAAGAATGTCTCAAGTGGGGTACCACAGGGCTCTGTCCTGGGCCCTGTATTGTTCAACATCTTTATCAACGATTTAGATGAAGGAATTGAGGGTAAACTGATTAAATTTGCTGATGACACAAAGCTAGGAGGGATAGCTAATACTAGAAGAGAGAGAGAGGATTCAAAAAGATATAAATAAACTGGAGAAGTGGGCAGCAACTAACAGAATGGTTTTTAACAGGGAAAAATGCAAAGTACTACATCTGGGCAATAAAAATGAAAAAAGCATATACAGAATGGGAGGAATAGGCCTAAGCAACAGCACATGTGAAAAAGACTTGGGTATACTAATAGATCACAGACTGAATATGAGTCAACAGTGTGATGCAGCAGCAAAAAAAGCAAATGCAATTCTAGGATGTATTAACAGAAGCATACAGTCTAGATCACGTGAAGTCATTATTTCCCTCTACTCCTCTTTGGTCAGACCTCATCTGGAATATTGTGTCCAGTTTTGGGCACCACATTTTAAAAAAGACATCAACAAACTGGAGCAAGTTCAGAAAAGAGCAACCAGAATGGTGACCGGTCTGCAAACCCTGTCTTATGAGGAAAGGTTGCAGGATTTGGGATTGTTTAGTTTGCAAAAGAGAAGACTGAGAGGAGACTTAATAGCTGTCTACAAATATCTAAAGGGCTGTCACATTGTAGAAGGATCAACTTTATTCTCATTTGCACAAGGAAAGACTAGAAGCAATGGGATGAAACTGAATGGGAGGAGACACAGATTAGATATTAGAAAAAACTTTTTGACAGTTAGGGTGATCAATGAGTGGAACAAGCTGCCACGAGAAGTGGTGAGTTCTCCTTCAATGGATGTCTTCAAACAGAGGCTGGACAGACATCTGACTGGGATGATTTAGCGAATCCTGCTTTGAGCAGGGGGTTGGACCAGATGGCCCAGGAGGTCCTTTCCAACTCTACGATTCTATGATTCTATGATTCTATGACACAGTGACTCTCCGGCCTCACAGACACAGTGACTCTCCTGCCTCACAGACACAGTGACTCTCCTGCCTCACAGACACAGTGACTCTCCTACCTCACAGACACAGTGACTCTCCGGCCTCACAAGCACAGTGACTCTCCTAACTAACAGACACTGTGACTCTCCTGCCTCACAGACACAGTGACTCTCCTGCCTCACAGACACAGTGACTCTCCTGCCTCACAGACACAGTGACTCTCCGGCCTCACAGACACAGTGACTCTCCGGCCTCACAGACACAGTGACTCTCCGGCCTCACAGACACAGTGACTCTCCGGCCTCACAGACACAGTGACTCTCCGGCCTCACAGACACAGTGACTCTCCGGCCTCACAGACACAGTGACTCTCCTACCTCACAGACACAGTGACTCTCCGGCCTCACAGACACAGTGACTCTCCTGCCTCACAGACACAGTGACTCTCCTGCCTCACAGACACAGTGACTCTCCGGCCTCACAGACACAGTGACTCTCTGGCCTCACAGACACAGTGACTCTCTGGCCTCACAGACACAGTGACTCTCCTGCCTCACAGACACAGTGACTCTCCGGCCTCACAGACACAGTGACTCTCCTACCTCACAGACACAGTGACTCTCCAGCCTCACAGACACAGTGACTCTCCAGCCTCACAGACACAGTGACTCTCCTGCCTCACAGACACAGTGGCTCTCCGGCCTCACAGACACAGTGACTCTCCTACCTCACAGACACAGTGACTCTCCAGCCTCACAGACACAGTGACTCTCCAGCCTCACAGACACAGTGACTCTCCTGCCTCACAGACACAATGACTCTCCAGCCTCACAGACACAATGACTCTCCAGCCTCACAGACACAGTGACTCTCCTGCCTCATAGACACAGTGGCTCTCTGGCCTCACAGACACAGTGACTCTCCTGCCTCACAGACACAGTGACTCTCCTGCCTCACAGACACAGTGACTCTCCTGCCTCACAGACACAGTGACTCTCCTGCCTAACAGACACAGTGACTCTCCTGCCTCACAGACACAGTGACTCTCCTGCCTCATAGACACAGTGACTCTCCTGCCTCATAGACACAGTGACTCTCCTGCCTCATAGACACAGTGACTCTCCTGCCTCATAGACACAGTGACTCTCCTGCCTCATAGACACAGTGACCCTCCTGCCTCACAGACACAGTGACCCTCCTGCCACACAGAAAGAGTGACTCTCCTGCCTCATAGACACAGTGACTCTCCTGCCTAACAGACACAGTGACTCTCCTGCCTCACAGACACAGTGACTCTCCGGCCTCACAGACACAGTGACTCTCCGGCCTCACAGACACAGTGACTCTCCTGCCTCACAGACACAGTGACTCTCCTGCCTCACAGACACAGTGACTCTCCTGCCTCACAGACACAGTGACTCTCCAGCCTCAAAGACACAGTGACTCTCCTGCCTCACAGACACAGTGACTCTCCTGCCTCACAGACACAGTGACTCTCCAGCCTCAAAGACACAGTGACTCTCCTGCCTCACAGACACAGTGACTCTCCTGCCTCACAGACACAGTGACTCTCTGGCCTCACAGACACAGTGACTCTCCGGCCTCACAGACACAGTGACTCTCCTGCCTCACAGACACAGTGACTCTCCTGCCTCACAGACACAGTGACTCTCCAGCCTCAAAGACACAGTGACTCTCCTGCCTCACAGACACAGTGACTCTCCTGCCTCACAGACACAGTGACTCTCTGGCCTCACAGACACAGTGACTCTCCGGCCTCACAGACACAGTGACTCTCCGGCCTCACAGACACAGTGAGTCTCCGGCCTCACAGACACAGTGACTCTCCTGCCTCACAGACACAGTGACTCTCCTAACAGACACAGTGAGTCTCCTGTCTCACAGATATAGTGACAGTCCTAACTCACAAAGTGACTCACCTACCTCACAAACACAGTGACTCTCCTGCCTCACAGATGCAGTGACTCTCCTGCCTCACAGACACAGTGACTCTACTGCCTCAAAGACACAATGACTCTCCTGACAGACACAGTGACTCTCGTGTCTCACAGATACAGTGACTGTCCTAACTCACAGACACAGTGATTCTACTGCCTCACAGGCACAGGTGCTCTCCTGCATCACAGACACACTGATTCTCCAGCCTCAGAGACACAGTGACTCTCCTGCCTCACAGACACAGTGACTCTCCTAGCTATCAGACACAGTGGATCTCCTTACTCATAGACACAGTGACTCTCCTATCTATTTCTCTCTATTCATTAAATCTTTATTATTCTATTTATTATCTATTTTCTCCACATATTAATCTTCTTCATTGTTGTGCTGTCACACAGTATCTGTATGGTTTTAGAATTTTGTGGTTTTCTCTCCCTATCACTATGACTAAGCTGTGAGCCATGAAGTCCTGTTACTATCCAAATTCACTGCAAAATGACTGCTGCATTCTCTGCCCCAGCTTTTATGCAGGCTATGATAGTTCATACTGATTGTCTATGCTACACCATATGATGTGAAAGCTTTAAGGTATCATGGGGAAGCATGCTCCAAGTCATGTGATTTTTTTTATAGCTGAAGCAACCTTCTCCAATGCATAAAATGGCCATTTTAAGTGACTCAAATGAAGCAAATCGCATCTTGTGTAAATCTGCTGGGATCAGCGAGTTCCTAAAAATTCTACACAAATTCGATTTGCATTGAATCAATTTGCCCATCTCTAGTAATTAACTAATTTAATTTTAATTTGGAACATTTTTACACAGCTAGATATTACATTGGCGAATTACACACTGGATATTCAAGAAGAATCTCCCAATGATGTGGATACTGAAGCTCGGTCGGAGGTCCATGACTTCCTGTGGTTATAGGTGACTATCGGGCCGAGTATGAAGAGTCACCGCCAGGCAGTCACACGCTACTGACTCCTCTTGTACCGTCTTTCTAGCAGGTTTCCTGTAACACTTTCTGTAATGATGCAGAAGTTAAACACTCAACTACAGTGATTTTCCCACTTGTGCCATTAACATCAGAATTATGGCCTACATGAATATGAGTTTGGAGGAAGACATTTTTTTTTTTACGCTAAGTCTTAAGCAGTAATTTCACAGGCCCTAGACCACAGGATCCATTTAGGATGTCTCATGACCAGTCTGTGCTGTATCCGGCTGGGATGTGGGATTTTCATACGAAATCTGTGAGTAATAAGCTAGGCTTATTATCTAATGACTTGCGAAATACAAGTAGATTTTATAGAGATATGTAGATAAATGGACATGTATGATGCAGAAAGATAAAGAAATATGAGGTAGAACGATACATAGATGTAAAATAAGAAAATGGAGCGATACTAAGGGGGCATAATGACAAGGGTGCAATCCTCACGATATTGAGCACACAATTGCTCATGAACATATAAAAAGGTAGCACTAAAAAAAGCTTATGGGTGAATAAAGTCTTCACCCTCTGGATTTTTTCCTGTTTTTTTGGATAGATAGATAGATAGATACTGTAGATAGATAGAAAATAGATACATAGATAGATGATAGATAGATAGATAGATAGATAGATAGATAGATACCGTAGATAGATAGAAAATAGATACATAGATAGATAATAGAAAGAATGATAGTTGATAGATAGACAGAGTAGATAGATAGATAATAGCTAGATATCCAGAAAATGCAGCACTCCAAAAGTCCAAAATATAGTGATTTATTGACCCATATAATGTTTTGCCCAGATAGCTAGATAGATATATAATAGATAGATATATAATAGATAGATATATAATAGATAGATATATAATAGACAGATAGATAAATAGACAGACAGATAGGTAGATAGATGATAGATGATCGATAATAGATATATAAATAGATAATAGATAGATGATAGATAAATAGATGATAGATAGATAGATAGATAATAGATAGAGATAGATAATATATAGATAGATACATAGATAAACAGATAATAGATTGATGGATAGATAGATAATAGATAGCTAGATAGATAGATAAACAGATAATAGATAGATGATAGATAGATAGATAAATAGCTAGATAGCTAGATAGATAGACAGATGATAGATAGATAGATAGATAGATAAATAGACAGATAATAGGTAGATAGGAGATAGATGTATAGATAGCTAGATCATAGATTATAAATAGATATATAATAGATAGATGATTGATAGATAGATAGATAGATAGAAAGAAATATAGATATATAATAGACAGATCGATAATAGATAGATGATAGATACAGAAGATTTATAGATTAAAAAAATTCTTTGCATGAACATTTTGCAAACTGCACTCAACTTGGTGCATGAGACAAGATAATATTATCACAAGTCGCGAAAACGCTATTTTCTCCCATATAATCTCTTCTTCGCTATCTTACCCTTATTCTGACAACTTTTCAGAACTGTAAAGTTAAAGGTAAAAAAAAAAGTAAAAAAAAAGTATGTCTAAAACACAGCGAGTATGATGACCACCGTGTGCTCCGCTCTGGACTTTGCTTAGTAAAGGCCCCCACTAGCTGTCTTGTCATCGTGCTGTTATGTGCTTCTTACAGTGCAAACAGTTGCGTCACAGCGTCTATTTTTACACAGTATCTCTTTAAAAATATAAAAATGCCAAAACTCCATGATAATCATGTATACACATATATGCATCTCTGCGATCAATGGGCAGCGTGTGTGCACTGTCGTGTAAATAAATAGAAAAAAAAAAGTCTTACTTCATCCATGGTTGAGACAAGTTAGGAAAATCCCTGGAAGTCATCTTGTTTTAAAATTAGGAGTCCAACGAAATGCTCTTTATTTTATTTTCCTATATTCTCCAATATTTGATCTGTACACTCTGAAAACTAAGAAAGAGAAGATTCATTCTGTGCTCTCTTGTCCTCCCTTTGCCATGATAAACAGATTAACCCCCATTGGCTGCTCGCTAATCTGAACATTTTTCACATATGAAAGGGTTAAAAAAAAAATACACAACCTCAGCTTCCAAAATCTTACTTGTCCCCTGCAGTGTACAAGTACACAATGGATCAGGTACCTATACAGCATATTAGTACGCATCACATCCACACGACAAGATATAGATGATTTGAAGGAAATCCAAAAATTTCCACCTTAAGGAGAAAGCAAAAACTTTACGGGACGATCAAGATCTATTCTACGAAAAATGGCTGTGAAGAAACAAACAAACAAAAAAAAAAAACAAACAAAAGACCGTTTGGCTTTATCCAAATAAATAATAGCATTTTTGAAACACAGATGGTTGTGAAGAAATCAGAATTCTTCACCGTTATGGAAAAACAAAAACATTCCATTTCGACTCGATGGCACATATTGTCTTGGCGGCTTTTACAATGTGTTACTATGTTTAGGGTTCTGATTGAGTCTTTATTTAGCTACCCCAGTGACAGATGCACTTGTGAACCTGTTATAGCCAAGATGACATCACGGGCCGCTACAGCCACTGTGGTCCCCTCCTCTACACCTGCTACATTAAGGGGTTAACCTACGTCGTTTACTAAAATTATCAGATCAATCGCTCTTGGAAAAAATTTTTTATATTTTTACAGACGTTCCTTTGAGCTCCAAAAATAAGTATCCTCAAAAAAAAGTGTTTTTTAATCCTGGTTGTAAACGAGAATAGGAAAAATGCACAAGAGGTGACCAACAATCCGAGGGTACAAAATTAGGACACGGATCTATAGGCAATCTAAGGGTGGTGGAGGTAACAGTCAGTAACAAATATTAGGATCGAATAATTATATTCGGAACCCAAAAAAAATCAATGATTTAAGTGAAGAATTTTAAAAAAAAAGTTTTGGGGGGAAATTAGTGCATTTAGGAGTATTCGAAAATTTTATAAAAAATATGGCCCACGATACGTTTTACTGCAATTCTCTCGGCAATTTTGGTTCTTACACCAACTCACGACTTGCATATTACTGCCCCCTAGCCCCTCTAATATTGAACACTGAATACTAATTGTAGCCTCGAGAGAAGTTGATGACATAATAGTAGGCGTTAACAAACAATTTTGTGAAATGAGTTCATTTACGAATATGCAAAAAAATAAGCAAATTGGACCAATTTTATCAACATGATAACTTGGCGGCACTGCATTTTTTTTTAGTCCTGACGCCACTTCGACACTAGCTTATACAGTAACTCCTCCTTGATCCATTTTGGCCACAGTTTTTGTTTTTCTCTTAACTCACAGACAGTGACTCTCCTGCTTCACAGACACAGTGACTCTCCTGCCTCACAGACACATTGACTGTCCTGCCTCACAGACACATTGACTGTCCTGCCTCACAGACACATTGACTGTCCTGCCTCACAGGCACCATGACTCTCCGGCCTCACAGACACAGTGACTCTCCGGCCTCACAGACACAGTGACTCTCCGGCCTCACAGACACAGTGACTCTCCTGCCTCACAGACACAGTGACTCTCCTGCCTCACAGACACAGTGACTCTCCTACCTCACAGACACAGTGACTCTCCTGCCTCACAGACACAGTGACTCTCCTGCCTCACAGACACAGTGACTCTCCTGCCTCACAGACACAGTGACTCTCCTGCCTCACAGACACAGTGACTCTCCTGCCTCACAGACACAGTGACTCTCCTGCCTCACAGACACAGTGACTCTCCTGCCTCACAGACACAGTGACTCTCCTGCCTCACAGACACAGTGACTCTCCTACCTCACAGACACAGTGACTCTCCTGCCTCACAGACACAGTGACTCTCCTGCCTCACAGACACAGTGACTCTCCTGCCTCACAGACACAGTGACTCTCCTGCCTCACAGACACAGTGACTCTCCTGCCTCACAGACACAGTGACTCTCCTGCCTCACAGACACAGTGACTCTCCTGCCTCACAGACACAGTGACTCTCCTGCCTCACAGACACAGTGACTCTCTTGCCTTACACAGTGACTCTCCTGCCTCACAGACACAGTGACTCTCCTGCCTCACAGACACAGCGACTCTCTTGCCTTACACAGTGACTCTCCTGCCTCACAGACACAGTTATTCTACTGCCTCTCAGAGAAAGTAACTCTTCTAAAAAAATAAGCAAATGGGGCCAATTTTATCAACATAATAACTTGGCGGCACTGCATTTTTTTTAGTCCTGACGCCACTTCGACACTAGCATATACAGTAACTCCTCCTTGATCCATTTTGGCCACTGTTTTTGGAGTGAGTCTCAATATTGCTGGCTTCACACACTATTATTCAAAAAAAAAGTGAAGCAAAAAAAAAGCAAAAAGTCTGTGGTCAGAAGTTCCTTCGACAAATCTAAAATGATCTACACAAAATATGCTTTTGTTTGTAGCATTTCAGTGATTTTACTACTCATATATATATTTTTTCCCTTTATCTTTTTGATTAATTTTACTTTTTTTATCCAGATGAAAAATTGTAGTTACTTTGCCATTTTTTTTTAAATTTTCAACCTATATTAGGCTTCATTCAGAAATCAGTGATTTTTCTCTTTCCTCAGCCCCCCCCGAAAAAAGTGGTCCAATTTTCAATGACGATTCAGATTCAGACTTTCATCAGCGTTTCGTCAGCGTTTCAGTTTTCTATCTTCTGTGACTTTTTCGTATGAAAAAAAACCCCCTTAAAAATAACTTGCAAACTTTCTGCCATTACAGACAGCACAGTTTGGGGATCTCCTGATTTTTAAGCAACCGAAGACTTGCGTTGGCGAGTTTGATCAAAAATGGACGTGTCTCCGATTATATTTTGTGGTCCACTCGGTCCGCAAAAAAGACCCCACATTAATGTGAACAGCCGCCTAAACTATAAAGGATACGTGTTACAATACGCGGATAGAATGTGTACGTGAGAAACGGGGATGTCTGAAAGAGGCCTTAGATCTTTATAAAAAATACCATCTTCTACCCTTAATTTGAAGAGTCTTTCTTCCGCCCTCGACGAATGGATTTTAATTTTAACCCTATTAGTGAAGGGTTAAGTAATTGCAGCTGCACCAATCAGTTTGCACAGAGGACTGAGCACTGTTTAGTAAACAGGGAATGCTGGACTGCTCTGACTTCTGACTTCTGTGTCTTTGAAGACGGGGTGAAAGGGGCGTGTGGTTTCTGTTTTTAGTGTACACTCTGCTCCTCTCTTAATCCTGTTTTATGTAGTTCACACCTGCTGCCTACTCGCTGTCTGCTGAAGGCTTGTGGTTCTTGCAGCACCAGGCTAAGTCTCAGGGATACGGAGAGCTCCGATCAGCAGAGATACAACGTCAATTTCTCAACGAAAGCTCTACAAATTATGTTCAACCTTTCCCTTGATGCCAGACTACTTCTTTCATGGTCTTCTGAAATTCAGAGGCCATTGAAATAAAGATTATTTTATTCCCGAACATTAAAATTCCATTTTGGGTCAAATTACTATTTAGAATTTGTACTGAGACAGGAACAGAGGCGAAGATTGGGGCATGGGTCCTATGGGCAGACCTAGAAAGTGGTCAACGGAGCACACTGCCTTGGTCATGGTATTTAACTACACGACTTAAGCATCGGTCTAAACGTTTGCTTAGATGCACCTATGGGCCGGTAGATAAGTGGCTGCTACATTCGAAGCAACTTTTCTTAGGAGAGAGAAATAATTGGAAAGGTTTTATTTCAACCTTTCTGATGAGATGACTTGTATAGAGGTGTCCTTTCCTTTCTTTCTTGGCTTGTTGACATGTCGCAAAAGTGGTAGCATGATGTAATGATCTTAGGGGAAAAAAATTATTACGTGATATTCTGTAGGGAGATGTTTATGTTATACGTTCTTTTTTGTGGCCATCCAGTGGTCAGGATGTGAGTTGCAGTCTTTTATTCATAAAATATAGAGAAAGATAAGGATGGAGACGTCTGTATCAAGGGGCCATTGAGATATACACATAAACATGGGATTGGTTCCAATGAACCCACCAATATTTTTCATTTTATTTATTATGCTCAAATAGTGCTGTCATATTTTGCAGCACTTTACGGACATTATCATCACTGTCCCCACTGGGGTTCACAATGTAGATTTCCTATCAATATGTCTCTGGAGTATGGTAGGAAAGCGGAGAACAGGGAGGGAACTCAAGGGAAAAACATACAAACAAAACTCCTTGTAGATTTTGTCCTTGGTGGGATTTGACCCCAGCTTTGCTAACCATTGAGCCACCGTGTTGCCCACCGCATTGGGTCATCAGTGGAGAAGGGAGGACCGTGATCACTTTCTAATGAATTAAGCCAAGTTGAGTTTGCTATTTCTCACATTGGATCATGACATGATGACATGTCACCCAGTAGTTTTGCATAGGGCAACTGCAAAATCTTATTGACTTCATGTTGTCACAACGCTCACATGAGTAGTTCAATGACAATTTGAGTTTTGCTACATCTGTATAGATATCATGCATCAAAGCCAACATAAAAAATAAGGGTTATCTGGGAATATCTGGAACTTTGAATATTATTTTATACGAGTGGTGGATGAAGGTGATTGTCTGGGTTCTTCTGCAGAAGGTAATCGAGCCCTTCAATGGGTTGACATGGAGTGGGTGTTATTGAAAGGAATGCACTATAAATCTTGTCATTGTGGAATCCGCACCTAGCATCTTTTTTTAACAATTCAACCCTTTTTCTTCCCTTTTTTTTTGTTGCAGAAGATGATGTACAATTTGGTTCCAGCTGAAAAAAATCTCTGCGACCCACAGACTATTAGAGTCAGTGATCAAAGTTGAGGGTTAATGACCTCCAAATTATATGCAGAGGCGGGGAGCCCTGCCAGGTGCTGGCTTCACACTGTGAATTATAATATATCTGTATTAAACCCCAAGAGGAATCTGAGGTCCTGAAATAGCTCTCAAAACACCAATGAAGATCAGAAGTTATTTTTACAATTAAAATGTAATTTAAATAATTTAAAAAAAATAAAAAAAAACAAGTTTTTAAAAAAAAATTGAGAAATGATGAAACTTGAACCAAAGAATAAAATAATACAAAAATAACCCCATACACAGAATATGAAAACTCAATAATACATCACATACAGGAGAATAATGGTAGTGGATAAAGTCCATGTATACATACATAGCATTGATTTATACCTTCTTAAACAAGAAGGTCTGTTTTGTGCCACTGGTATACCAGGCTTTCAAAGAGTTAAAACGGTCAGGTTTAGGCAAGAGGACAAATTTATATTATTCACGACCACGTAGAACTTGTCCTGGCTGTACTAATAAAGTTGGATTAATCATCTCCAAACTAGGCATACCAAAAAAAAAACATTACGAGCAAAGGGGCAAATCGGGAGTGGAATGGGAAATCCGAGCTAATTGCTTTTAATTCCAACCTGGCTGAATGTAAAATGAGGAAAGAATATTCGAGAGGTCTGAAATTTCGCTAATAGATTGGGTCAAAATCTGAGTTTTGAGCTCAATCTTAGACTTCTGAAGTACTGTTGAAGGCACGTGGAGGGCTGTTAGAAAAATTATACTTTAACAAAATCTTAGATTTGATCTTTCACAAGAATTAATTTACTTAATTTAATAAAAGAACTCTCGTAAAGATATAGCAAGAAGAAGTGGTGAAAGTTGAGTCTTCCTTCAGCAATCCCAAAGAAGGCTCTCTAATAGAGATCTCTTAAGGTACTGTCACACTTAACAATGCACCAGCGATCCCGACCAGCGATATGACGCAGTCAGGATCGCTGGTGCTTCGCTAAGTGGTCGCTAGTGAGCTGCCACACAGGCAGATCTCACCAGCGACATAGCAGCAGTCGGGGGTCGCTACTTACCTGTCAGACGAGGCGATCCTGACGTCCCCCCGCCCGCGTCCACGCGTCGCTCGTCGGCGCCACAGGAAGCCCAGCAGGAATCTGACGACGAGAAATGGTCCAGGACGTTCTCGCGCGATCAGCGATGGACAGCGGGGGAGCCGGTCGGAAGTAAGTATCACACACAGCGATATCGCTAGCAATATCGCTGCTACGTCACAAAACCAGTGACGTAATAGCGATATTGCTAGCGATATCGCTTAGTGTGACAGGGCCTTTAGACCACATGGTGGCTTCTTGGTAAAACTATTTAACCCGACTTTTTAGGTTAAGTAGAGATAGGGGGATCTTTAAAAGGGATATTATTTTTTTAAGATAAAGGTCGAATTTATCAAGGAAATAAAATTACGATCTTGAAGCCTCACTTTAAATTGTCTCATTTTTGGCCAAGAATTTGTGTTCTAACGCAGGATAGGCAAGCAAATGAAAACCACTCAAGTCAAGCTTTCTATTATTAAGTGGCCTGTCGGTTTAAACTGTTACAGACAAAATGTTGGATTTTTTTTTTAAAGATCCATACACTTAAAAGTAAAGAATTTCTGAAGATAGGCATTTGGTCAATTTATCATCCTTGACCATTCAGTTTTCTTGTATTCCCCCCTGACCGTCTGTGAGGGATAGAAGAGAGGCACAGTGTCTTATCGAATCGTATTGATCACAAGGTGTCAGTGATCTAATCAAGAGCAATCAATACTAATCCAAAATCAATCAAAACACTTTTTACACTATCATTTATCAAATCGGAATGCAACAGCCACTTCCAAGCATAAAATGAAGAAAAATGAGAAATGCGACAGAGAGGAACGGAGACAAAGAGTAAGTAAGGGAAAAAGGGAATACAAACAGCCATATGAGTTAAGAAAACTCTCAAAATTTGTTAACCCCTCCAGATCTGCTCCTGACTATAATGAAGACATTAATCATCCTGTCTTGAGTCTAAATTATAAGTATATGCTAGTGAACCTAAACGCATCTCAGTGCAATCACAATGTTAAGCCAAGTCTAAATGAATCAAACACAATGGAGATCATGCGGATTAAATTTTAGGAATTAAATACTTGTATCGAGACTTAGCTGCACATAGGGAGAGTGCTTCTAAAGAACGAAAAACCCGGACAGTTGCCCTGTGCTGCAAGGAATGGAGTCAGAAAAGCTAAAGTATAGATAGTTTAAAGAGTTAAAAATAAATGAGCAATAAAGTCTAAAGTCCGTTACTACCATTTTTAGGACCTTAAGCCACCTAGGGGACAATATAGTTAATGTGCTAATAAAGGTAGCATTCTAGTTACCTTCTCATACCAGAAGACTAGTCACATCATGAAAGGCTAAACTTGGTAAATTTAAGCTTTAAGTGGTCGCACAACCTCCCTTCTTGTACTGCAATAATTTATGGAGTCGCCAACGCTGACTATGGTATCAAATGGACAACGGGTACCTTGTAATGCAATCAGCTGAGCTGGTAAATCTGCACTGCAGCAAAATAGACTTCAGCGCAGTAGGAAATGGTGCACCAAGTGGTTGCTTTGGCTACATTGCAGTAAGCTTCAAAATTTGCATTCCTTTTTTTTTGCGTTGAGTCTAGGTCTAAATCTGTAGCTAACTTTATCCATTCTCAGAATACAGTAAATTACATAGATACTTAGTATGGTGAAAAAAAAAAAGTAATAAGGTATGCCCATTCCATTAAGCCAGGGGAAAGGAGAAGACAAGGATGAAACACACTGTTGGGGGGACAAAACAACTTTTTTCCCTCTTTCAACTCCACTCTTGAAACAATAATTGAAAATAGTAACTATTTGATTCATTGGAGTCATTCTCAAGACATTAACCCATCTGATAATGATTCAAAACTTTTTTTTCCTCCTACAGACTCAAATAAATTGCAATAAAACAAACTTATAGCTTTGTATTTTGCAAAAAACATTCACAATTTGCATTGTTTTGGCCTTCTGACTCGCAAGCAAAGAAATCCCAATAACTAACGACTGAACCCTATTAGGCAAACTCGTAAATTTTATCCCCAAAGTCTTATGCAGTGTTAAATGGTTTCCAAGTACCTAGTTATCACCTAACATAGCCCGATACTTAGTAAACAGGGGTAAAATTTAGATAAAACCTTTAAAAATGTATCAAGATTATTAACATTTCATTTGTATTTGGGTTTAGTATTTTTCCCCAAAAATATATTACTTAATTGATTCTATTTAAGGAGCTAATGGACTTTTTTCCGTACCCCAAGACACGGCAATGGGCACCCAACAGGTTGGAGAGAACCCCAAAATCGGCAGCTATTTTGTTATTCTCTATTCCATGTATACATTTTTGTACATTGTGCTTGTTGTTTCAAGACAAGTAATCTACCCTACCATTCATAATTCTCCTCCACAAAAAAAAAGGAAAAGACCTGCAGCATCTAAAACATTCACTTCGGGTAATGTAAAAGCATTGGCATTTAACTGCCTTCGCGATAAGACGGTGCCAGTAAAACTGATTATTCTTTTCTTATTCAAAGCATATCAGCATTTCGAAAGCTCTTTCAATCTTATCAGGTGTATGAACAGTGAATTTAGTGAAAAACAGTTTGTTCGGCTCCTCATTCTCGTCGCTAGGCTATCAGATAAACCAAACTAACTAACTATATTTATACACAATCATTCTTAGAATGAAATCAGCAATGTAAACTGCTGATAGTGCACACTGTCGACACTACGCTGCGCAACGCTAGGCTGCGATAGACGCCAATGTACTTAGTCGGACAGGACAACCATTTTTAAATTTACATGTAATTAAAAGTTACATTGGAACATTATAAGCTGCATTAGCTGAAAAAAATATTTAAAAATGTGTAAAAAATTAACATTGTTATGTCACATTTTCACAAAACTTAAGCCACTTCATCCATTGGTAGATCGATATGTTACAAGCAAGTTAGCATAGACCTATATACTCTCACTTCTTTCCATAATTAATACGTAGGAAGCCAAAAAATAACATACTTAGGGTTTTTTTTCCCGTTTTGTTTTTCCAACCTGAATTTTGCTATAGTATATTATGGTGGACAGTTGTTCTCAGGGCATACTATCCATCAGCTTAGTTCAATTATGTGAGACGTGATGAATCTAGACGCAAATATAGGAATTATACTAATTAGTTATGGAACTTTTTTTGCAAAATTAAAAAAAAAAAAAATGATTTGCGAAATTTCATTCCTCAATAGGAATCTAGAAAAAAAAAAACAATTTTCTTTCTCAATGCTTTCTCTCTCCCTCTCTCTCACGTCGTAATCTTAAAAAGATTCCCTGTTATTGCCTGTTAGATTACAGAAAGTGACATGTTTTCACATTTTATTCACAGCTACGCTCTCTGGAACAAAGCTGCTAAATAACACTGATCTTTTCGGTTTCTGCGCCAAGCTCTATGGTGACTTGTTAGCTGACATTATCTGTAATGTTCCTGACGTATAGAATTACTGTTCAGACAAATCTATGGTTAACATTAGGTTTTAAAAAAAAATATGGAGGAAACCCATTTAAGTCTTGGGGTACTTAACAAAAAAAACAGAAAATATTCCAAAAATTTAGGTCACTTAATATATATATAATGTTGCGGAAACAATCATGGGTAGACCTCTATAGGCTCCTCCATAAAAGATATTAGCTTATTTGTTATAACCTAAAAATCTCCTCTTTTTAACAGAATTATATATATATATATATATATATATATATATATATATATTTTTTTTTTTTTTTTTTGATGCCCTGCATCAAGAAAATGCCAAGTACTCTGGAACTTAATGAATGGCCTACATCACAGTATATTATTGTCATGGCTGGGTGAAAGGTCAGCGAGGTTATACCATTTCTATATATATGATGGCAGTCATAAATTTTGTATTTGTCATGTGCTAAGCATTTTTCATAAGGCGGTTCGAATGTTCAAAGTGCTGCACGGCCCTGACCAATCATTAACATTAAAAATAATATTCACTGATGTCTGAATGCCCATAGACTTTACAGTTTCGTGTGACATATGTTTTATTGTGGTGTTTAAAGGTAAAAAAAAAAATTCAAGAAAAATTCTAGAAGCTAAAAAAGTTGCATTTTTTGACAAAAATCATTATTATAACCCCTAGGTAAATTACTTTTTTTAAAAAGAAGTATGAAAGACACCATGCAAGGTTCAATGTTGCTGCAAACGTGAAACTTTTCTGTTACAAGTAACCAAGAGACTGCAGAAGGGCTGGATTTGTAAATTTTTGTAAATAAAAAAACCAGGATATGACATCAGCAGCAGCATCCTGTTTTATCAACAAGATCACATGACTGCTAGACATCAGTTTGGCTTAAAGTGCTATGGGATGAAGAAGGGCAAATCTAACAGTTGGCGTAAAACATATTTTACATATATCTTAAACTGATATTTCAGTTTGTACAATCATTAAAAAATTGTGACCCCCCCTCATCCATATCCCTGTGCTGCCACCATGCAAGACTCTAAGACTGGTAACCAATTAAAAAAATAATAATAAATAAATTATGAAGAAGTGTATTGAAAAAGCATTGAGCCCAGAACATGTCTTGTTCTAAAGGTTGAAAACATTCCATGAATTAGGAGATTTTTTTAAGAATGTCTAGACAATATAACAAATTCACAAGTCGAACAAACATATCAAATAATACATTTCTTTAATTATAAATAATTCTGATTAATGTTGAACTAAAAAAAATCTCCTATTTTTTTCAACTATTTCCATGTACCTTATTGATCCAGCTTTATTTCTATACGAGTGTTTGAAACTTATTTACATCTAATAGAAAATTTAAGTTTTTAATTGCAACGTTTTAGCGTTACAAAAATAAAAAAAAATAATTGTGAACCAATGTGATATCTTCAAGGCATCTATTAATGGATCTCTTCCCTTAGGCAAATAAAGTAAGAATCTCAGGTAGAGCCCCCAGCTCAGTGAATGAGAATTGGCAGTCACGTGCCCTAAGCATGACCCCAAGACAAATGTTTTCAACGTGAGACTAATGAATTGGTTTTACAGTAAATGTTATGCATTGCACGCACCTATGGCACTGAAGGGGTTATTGCATTTTCAGCTTGAAATGCACGACTGCTTCTCTTTGACCTTCTGACAGCAAAGTTAATGCAGTGAATTTTTTCTAATTTGTTTGTCTATGCCATGTATCGTAGGCCACTGAGAATGATTTTTATTTAAGGCATGTTGTGTATTTTTCTTTTGTTTTTTTCATGTTTTTTAATATTTAGTCAGGCCGAATGAATGGTCAACTTCTTTAAATTCCGGTCTACTAAAGGCAGTCTAGTGTGGATCCCGTTAATGGAGCTGTGGCACCGGTGTTGACCAACATATCAGCCTCTACATCTTGGTCAATTGTGGTTTCGGCATCTGTGACACCGGGGCTATATGATGGATGAGACAGGTGTAATCTTTACTAATGTAATCCAGTGACGGGCTTCCTAATGTGACCAGGCACCACCTGTGCGTAATCCTTTTTTTTTAATCCTCACCTAAAAATAATTTGCTATTAAGTCGTTATATTCTACTTTTTTGTGTGTTTTTCTTGTTTGTTTGTTTTTTTACATAATTCTTACGTCTTCTCTGGGTTAAGAATAGAGTTGCGAACAGGTCATAGTTACCGTTCCGGCTAGTACAACCGTTCACTGAGCTAAAAAAAAAATAAATAATAAAAAAAAAAAAACTAACCGTATTAATTGTACAATTACTATTTGTAAAAGGCCTAAAATATTTTTGATGTTTTTTGGACATAAAAATGGAAAAATTGGTATCATTTTTTAGTGTTTGGGGTACTAAAACTATTACTCATCTACATCAACTTTTGTAATATTTTTAAGAAGCTGTGATTTTTTTTAAGTATCTACAAATTGTACGGACGCGTCAGTCATGTTTTATTTTTTTTAATTAAGTTCATTTTCTTTGGGGGGGGGGGGAATTGAACTAAAGCCACTCCAAAAATCTTGGAAGTTAATTTTCCACGTATGTTTCTTATCAATCGGGAAAATATTGATCTTTTTATCTTATTGATTTATCAAAGTCGCCTCTTGTCTACTTGTTGAGGTTGTGGTTGTGTTGAGCGCAACGTCTATTTTGTTTTAAGTTAAACTTTACTACAGGTGATGGCACGTGTCCATATTAGAATCCCTGGGTGAAGAATTATAGATACATATGTGTTTATGTAAATGCAAATTTTTTCAAAAATTTGCAAAAATTTACACTGCTAAAAGCTTTTAACGTCATGCTTTTAAGAACCACATCAGAATTGTAAAACATTGACAATCTAATTTGTTATCGCATATTTATAATTGCTACTCTACGGCAACATGGACCGGTCGTGAGGCATCATGGGCGTTTGTTTTGCGGGTCAGTTACTTTTTCAATACTGTATCACTATGCAGAGACCCTAAAACTTTTCTTTTTGACTGGCAATCGGGAAAAAAAAAGGAAAAAAAAAAAAAAAAGAGTCCTGTCTAGTTTACATTTTCACACTTCATTACATGGGAAACACAAGTGCAGCTAACAGATGGGCACCCTCTTTTGAAGGGCTGACAGGGGAAAATGTAACAGGCCTACTTAGTGTGCAGACAATTCTCTTATTCGTAATTGAACTGGTACCTTTTCATAATGTAGGAAAACAATAGCAAAACACATTGATAGATGCAGATATCAAAGTCGGATTTCCTTTTCATCGTTTCGAAACGACAGGACGCCCAATTTTCTTTTCTTTTATCTGTTTATTTACGTTGGTTATTAGATTGATTTCTTTTTTTTTCTTTATTTTTAAAGACTTTATGTTATTACCTTCCTCTTTTTTTACCCATTATTATATTCCTATTGTTTTACTGTTAACGTAAACATTAGAACCCTTTATTATCCGGACCACGACCCCAATCTATATGGTGATAATCTCAGAAAATATATTAGATCTTTTTGCTTTTGATATAGATAGATATTTAGTACGTAGCAACTTGTCACCTATAACCATTTCTCATCCTGTTTACAGTGCTGGTGATGATCACTATACTCTGCTAAATATGCAGCCTGACCCCCCAGTCAGTGACAACAGCTGATGTTTTTTGACCCACTGAGATGTGAGATGTCAAGTAAATTATAACATAGTGTTCTAGTTCCGCTGATAAATATGCGTCTGATTTTTTTTTTTTTTTTAAGCGTTAGTTTTGAAGCGGCTGCCCTTATGTTTTATCCTGAATACATATTTATATATTTATATATATTTATGATTTGATTATTTTTTTTAGGGTTCATTTTGAAGTGAATACCCCTATGTTCTTTTTTTTTCAAAAAAACATATTTTTATATACAGTATGTTAACATTTTTATAATTTTCTTTTTAGCTGTTAGTGTTGAATTAGACGCCGCTATGTTTTTTTTTTTTTTTTTTCTTTACAGAAAATATAATTTTTATATATATTTACATTTTTAGATTTTTTTTTTTTTTTAAGTCTTACTTTTGAAGTAGATGCCACTGTTTCTTTTACGCAAAATATATTTTTATATATATTTATATTTTTATGATTTTTTGTAGCGTCAGTTTTGAAGCAGACGCCGCTGTTTTGTTTTTTTGCAGAAAATATATTTTTTTATATATATTTATATTTTTATGATTTTTTTTAGCGTCAGTATTGAAGCAGACGCCGCTGTTATGTTTTTACAGAAAATATATTTCTCTATATATTTCTGTTTTTATGATTTTTTTAGCGTCAGTTTTGAAGCAGACGCCGCTGTTTTGTTTTTTTTTACAGAAAATATATTTTTTATATATATATTTATATTTTTATGGGTTTTTTTAGCGTTAGCATTGATATTTTTTATATATATATTTAGATTTTTATGTTTGTTTTTTTTAGCGTTAGCATTGAAGTATATGCCACTGTTTCGGGATTTTTTTTTGCAGAAAATATATTTTTTTATATATATTTAGATTTTTATGATTTTTTTAGCGTCAGTTTTGAAGCAGACGCCGCTATGTATTTTTACCGAAAATATATTTATATATATTTTTTTTTATTATTTCATTATTTCTTTAACATTAGTTTTGAAGCAAACGCCCCTATGTTTTAGGTTTTTTTTTTATATATTTTTTTTTCAACCTCATATTAATTTTACAAAAGCCCACTAAGGGCATAAACGACAGAATTACCTATAGCGGATAAGCAATCCCATAAATTGTCTATAAAAGGCAGAGAAATACAAAAAAATACATCCGCAACCCTAATATCCAAACAATTTCCAGGTTTTATTTGATTTGGGAAATATGATTCTCGATTTAATAAAAGCCCAGTGTAAGTAACTCAATGTAGCCTGTGAACTGGGCGTCCTTCCCATGTAACAGACACCAAATTCTACTCTTTTAGATAACCGTATTTGACTGTAAATAAGCTGGGAGCAACAATGAAAAAAAAAAAAGGAAACAGAATTACCAATAATGATCAAATCGCAGGAATAAATCATGCTCGTTGCATAATGCAAATAAACACATGCAAAAAAAATAAAAAATAAAAATTAAATTTAATATGTTGAGTAAATGTTCCTAATGGAGTTCAACCGGGCAAAAATGTTGATATGAAATATATATATATATTTTTACATAATATTTGCAATTTAAATGTAAATAATCCAGCAAAATCCGATTGACGGTGTTATGTGTTTACTGTGTAATGGGCAATCTGCTTTGTGGAATAATGTATGATGCTCCAGTTGTTTTAGACAGGTATAGACTGTGCCGGTAGATGACAATGAAGATGTAAGCGTTGTTATGTCTGCAGGACGTTGACTGTGTGTGTGCCAGTGATAGAGATGGCAAAATATCATCTATAATGCTAGGGGAGAAAAACAAATTAAGTGAATTTAGGAGCAAAAAAAAAATTTACGTAAATTTAGAGAGTGAAAAATTTACGTAAATTTTGTAGAAAAAAAATTGGGGGAAAAAAAAAAAGAAATTTGAATTAAATTTCTGCCTGGTTGAGTAATGACAGCTGAAAGATAAAGCTGAGATGACAGCACACATAAGACAGATGTTTGGAATAAAAATAGTTCAGGACGTGTTGCGTGTGTGTGAGTGGGGTGGGGGGGGGTCGACGAAACAATTTTGGGGTAAAATAAAAAAATAAAAATAAAACAATTCTAAGAGTTTTTACCAACTTAACTCAGTTTCTAATGCAGGAAGGTTGTGTGCTAAAATCTATGTTGGTGTCTGATGAAATGTAATAACATGGAAAGAAAAGAAAAACCACTGCAAAATAATATAAGGCATTACAAGATACTAGAAAAAAGGAAACAAAAACATACGGTCCTACCATGAAGGTAAGGTTTTATTTTCAGAAAAAGAGTTCGTCCTCACATTTACACCATGTCTGTGTACATAAACCATTTCCCTAAGATAGAGATATAAGAATTTATCAGTTGTCTGGGGGAAATGCCTAAAAATAAATACAAAATCCATAATAAAAATAGAATTCACATAATTATTACATTACATGTACATATTCTTCGGACACATGCATACACATATAATGTATGTCTATCTGGAGCCTAGACAGGAATACGAGCAGAAAGATGCATAATAATATAGAGCTATTGCTAAAATACACTATAAAACGCACACACACAGTGCACACATGCATATATGATGACTAGGTTTAACTATTGCTACTGTAAAGAACACATATTGTACACACACGCCCCGAGATGAAGCTGTCACCCCTGCAAAAGACATATACAGTCAACACATAGGCACACGAAACGATTAAACAAAACAGTCACCGCCATCATACGCACATACAATACACAAAACATACAGTGTAAATATAGTACACACATATGCACACGACACGATGCAAGAAAAAACACACAGTACCCATACAGGCACACAATGTGACTTTATGTCACTTTTGCCACTATAAAACATACATACAGAACACAGCGACAAATTCCGACTATATATACCGGTCTCCACTATAAACCACATATACAGTACACACACATGCACCAAACGCAAGTAAACAGTGCCTTAAAAAAACAATTGTGGTGCACAAATGGGCAGAAAGCACAATTATAGGGAACTATCACAACTATGAGTTTCACATGCGGTACACACATAAGCCCAAAACTTTGATAAATATATCCGTCAGCACTATAAAACACCCATATAGTGCACAGATATGCACACAGTATGGTTATATGCCATTATCATCTCTATATAACACGCATATGCACACAGTACTGTTAAAACACACACATACAGAACACATAAATACACACACAATTCAAATATGCAATTCTGCTCCCCAAAACGCACCTACAGTGTAACCGTAGGTAAACAATATGTCCATATATAAGTAACACAACATATACATTATACACATATGCACACGAAACGGCCATATGTAACTATCTCAATTATAAAAAAACACATGCATTGCACAGGAAAAGCCAATATGTAACTGGCACAACTATAAAACTCCTACACACTACACACAGTACGCACACACACGTCATTTCTAACTATCACTTGTATCAAAACACATATACCTTACACACATATGCAGACAAGACATCAAGCAACTGTCATGACTATAAAGCACATATACCTTACACACAGTATGCACACACACGTCATTTCTAATTATCACTTGTATCAAAACACATATACCTTACACACATATGCAGACAAGACATCAAGCAACTTTCACGACTAAAAAGCACATATACCTTACAAACAGTATGCACACACGCGTCATTTCTATCACATGTATAAAGCACACATATACCTTACACGCATATGCACACAACGCGTCCATATATATCATAACTATAAAACTCATACACAATACTCACAGTATGTACACAGGCCATTTCTAACTATCAATTGTAGCAAAAAAACACATATACATTACACACAATACGCACACACACATCATTTCTGACTATCACACGTATAAAAACCACATATACCTTACACACATAGGCACACAACACGTCCATATGTAACTACCATAACTATTAAATGAGACACATAAATGACACAACATGTAACTATCACAAACTATAAAACACACACACATTACACACATATATGGACACAAGACATCATGTAACTGTCCCGACTATAAAACACATATACCTTACACACAAAGCGTCCATGTGTCATGGTCATAACTATAAAGCACACAGAGTATGAGCATATGCACACATGACACAATATAACATATATACATGTGAGAGTGAATATATACACCTATATATATATATATATATATATATATATATATTCAACTCCCACATGCAAGTGTGCACACATACACAAAGTGCTCATCGCCATGACAGTGCTGATGGACAGGAATGTGTGGACACAAAACACAGGGAAGATGAGGATCTGTGTGCAGACACAAACACAAGGTGATCACACACAGAGAACAAGTTTAAGAGAGAAGAGCCAAAGGGAGGAAAAGAAGATGTAATGAGCAGCCCTGTGTGTCAGGCAGCTGGGACTAAGGGTGTCACTCCTGCTCTATCAGACACACACATAAAGCATGGTGGAAGGCGCAGAGGCGAAATATTTTACTGTCAGAGCATGTCCAGGACAGCAACTCATTCCTCTCTCATGTACTTCAGGACAATGACAATTTAATACAAGACTACAGGAACAAAAAAAAGGGGTTGCGAGTGCAGGCCGGGAGCAGAACGGGGCCACAGGGTGGAGGGGACTGAGCTAATTATCACAAGGAGCCAAGTATCGTAATCACTGTTATAATAATGATGATAATAATAATAATAATATATATACATATATAGCAGGATAGACAGGTAACTCTATATATTGTCTTCAGTCTGATACAGTCTCATGTGCATATGCTTATAATTTGTAATACACCCCACACTATGCAAAGTGGGGGAAAGTTTATCTATCTTTCTATCCTTCTCCACATTGTTCAACATATCTATCTATCATCTATCTCTTATCTATCTATATCTCTATCTCTCTATCTATCACCTATATGTCTTTCTATATTATATGTACATGATCTCATTCCTATCTATCTCTCTTATGACTATATCATCTATCTCTGTTGCATTGATACCATCTCACTCACATTTATCTAGATTATAACTATATGGCCTCACTCATATGCATCTTACATCTATATATATTCTATCTTTCTATCTATCTATCTATCTACCTATCTATTATCTATCTATCAAGCTATCTTCCTCAAATCTCTCTGTTTCAGATACAAATAATAGATCCATATGTAACACAAGCATAAAAAGCGTATACATTACACACAATATGCTAACAAAACATCCATATATAATGATGGCATCTATCTATCTATCTATTTATCTATCATCTATCTATCCCATCTTTCATCTTTCTCCCTGTATCAGATGCAGATAACATATCCATATGTAACTATATGTAACACAAGTATAAAAAGCGTATACATTACACACAATATGCTAACAAAACATCCATGATCACATCTATCTATTTATCTATCTATCTGTCCATCTATCTATTCTATTGTATCTATGGCAGCTTACATCTATCTTTCTGTATCAGATGCAGATAACACATCTATACGTAACTATATAACGCATATATAGTGTATACATTACACACACTCATATGTAATGTTATGACTATTTATCTTTTATCTATCTGTCTATCTATCCATCTATCACTCATCTATCTTTTTATCTCTCTATCTATCTAGTACAGTATGGGATCCCTCTGATGTCAGCTCTTCACTACTACATCCATTACAATAAGCAGAATTTGGTGAAGCGAATTCCCCAAATACCATTGCGAAAACAATACCTTTAACCCCTTCAAATCCACACGACTAACTCTCAAAGACTGGAGTGAAGTGTAGCTGAAATCTGCAAGAAAGTCAATATTAAGAACCATAATGCGAGTTAAGAAAATTTCTCAACCCACCCTCCTGGTTAGGAGATTTGCTCAAACCCTCCCCTCCTCCCCTTCCACTGTCAGAACTGCGCCCCAACATTTACCTATCCTAAAGGTGATGCTCCAAGTATTCACAAAACCAACATCAGTATTGTCTAGATTCCAAAACTAAAAGCCATCTACAACACTTCTACTTCCGAGTAATCAGCGCCTATCGAGAGCTAAATGCCCACCTGGTATCAACCTGTTTTGGGGGCAATTTAAAACTTATCAGGGTCCATTTCATGTGAAAAGCCCAATGTCTGTGAATCACATTGTATGGGAATCACACAGCCCAGGAATTTTTTTAAAATTTAAATTTTTGAAATTCGAGGGCGGGTGGTGGTGATCTCACAGGAATCGATTAAATACAGTCAAAGTTCCAAATGTAAAGTTCTAAATAAATATTCAGTTCTCCATCCTCCTCAAAACATTCAAACATAATCATCAAAAAGGGAAAAAGCCAAAGCATCGACTCTAACCCCCAAAAAACCCCAAAAAATGTAATACACCTTGAAATTTTGCAGGGCAAGGCAGAAAAGGCCAACCATTCTTGGGAAATGAATGGGTATTCACAAGGGCTTTGCTAATAACATGGGTTAATTACAGCTGAAAACGCGCTGGGCTCAGTAAATAAAAGAGCACAACCATAAACACATTAAAATGAGCATTCAGCTCTATAAAATGGGACAGCTCGTCCCGGAAAACAAAAAAAAAAGACTGAGCTGTCAGGATGAAATGTAAATGCGGTGAGGAGATGAGATGTTTTTATTTTTTAATTTTTTTTGCCATTATTTCCAACCGTCATGGGCAGAGAGAGGAACGAGACTTGGCATTTTTTTTTTTTTGATTTTGAGATCTCTATTGGAAGCTAGTTAACGGGCGAAAGAGGGTCAAAGCCACCAGAGAGGTCCTCAAAAAAATGTATCCAACGAGTCGTGATCTTCTCCAAAAACTTGGGGACATCTCGGAAGCTTTATTGACACGACTCGTCCCCCCCCCCCACAAACTTCCCCTTCTCTCTCTAGGGATCGAACTTTAGGATATAAAAGTAAAGTAAGGGAAAGGAAATCGAGCTCGATCCCTCGATCCCAGCTGGAAACCCGATCACTTAAAAGCAATCACTTAAGATTGTGCACTCATTTATGGTAGCACTAATGTCATCTTATCTTGGCGTCCTGACAGGCAGTAGCCCTTTCTTATCAACATTACACTTTTCAGCTGTGCCCTTCCTATATTTATCTATAGATACAATTACCCGAAACTTTGTCGCAGGCCAATATTCCGGGACATTTTGTTTGTTTCTCTCCTTATCTGTTTCCTCTTGATACATCTCATTCTTTTGTCTTCCTCGACTCTTCCCACTGACACCAGCTCCTAAGCTTTCCCTTTTTTTGGACTCCTTTTTTTTTTTCATTTTGCCTTTCCGCTTTCCAACAGCTGTGACAACTGTTAAAACAGTCACTAAAATTAAGTCGGTCCCCGTAATCCTTTAGTCAATGTAACATTTTAATCAGAGGTAGAAGGAGTTTTATGGGAAGGAGCCGACTGTTTCATTTCCCAGAGATCAGATTGACACACATGTCAGAACGCGGGCCGATACATTTCTTACATCTGTTACTTTCATGACCTATTGTTTTTAAAAGAAGAAGCAAGCGCGTACATTCAGCCTCGGCTTAGCTCTACCACCATCTCTTCCGATCCCCCCCAAAATTTCCCAACAGCAATTTTGTATCCACCGCGACGACTTATATTATGCTGACATATAGAGAAAATAAATAGTTCATCTATCCGGCTACTCAATTAGTCACAAAGCCAATATTGGGGTTCGGAGTGGCTCATGCAGTGACCCCAATATTCTCTAAGCCTTAGGACCACAGACTGACATCTGCACGCAGATCGTTTCAATGCATCTTCCTTAAGAGGCTTATCCGAGTAATCATGCAAATTAGCTATAAGAAGGTAAATTTAAGAAAGCTTCTTTAGCAAAGACGCACTTTTAAAAAGGTTTTCGAATGCGACGCCCATCAAAGTTTCAAACTTAGGGAACGCATTTATTCTAATATCTCGAGAAGACGACTATAGGGAAGGTTTCCTTTAGATTTTGCAAGTTATTTTTCATACCGGAAGAGTTGGGTGCAATGTGCCACCCAAGTTCTACTTTGCTCACACATGGTCTAGTGCATTTTCTTGCCCACGATACCCCTTTCTCCCTGGTTGTTTTTAGAGGATCGCGCCTTAAGTAGCTCCACAAGACACAAAAGTATCAATGACAAATCCCTCCAAGAAACAAATGTATCTCCAGAACCGCTCTACGTAACTACTCAGAACTTCTGTCGACAGCGTCTTTCCTTTACTCTCCGTCCTGCCCAGATCCAATACACGTTTTCTCCCCCCCACCACCACCTCTCCTAACCAGCCCCAGTTACTCATTGACCGGCGCCTGCATCGTAGCTAGTTAATGCTTATCCATCTAGAATTCAACTCCAGGCTGCTTCCTAAATACTTCTCTAAACACGCTTTCTCATTTTCTGCTCATTATACCACCCCCCCCCCCAGAGCATGTCACTTCTATGACAAGCCGGCTGCAAAGACGAGAAGCATTCTGGTGGTCTTGTATGGCATGCAGTGCAGGTTTGTTGCTCCCGTCCAGGGGAAAAAAGATGGGAGGGGGGTTTCTAGGAAAATGTGCTTGGACACCAGTGAATCGCCACATTTTAACACTTAGCTACGCTTTTTGTGCCAAGTGCCTATTCTTAGCACCTGAATAAGGAAAGAGTGACACACAGCTGTTCCTCTCGGATTGTGACGGGACAACACGGTGGAAGGTAACGGAAACAATCCCACAGTCGTACAATTAAAAAAAAAAAAAAAAAGCAACGCAAGCTCCGCACAATAGAGACAAGACAGGCACACAGTGATCACTCATGCACAGAAATCCTCTTAAGCCCCTACCTGCATCTCTGTAATAATAAGAAATAGAAGAGGAAAAAAAATAAGAGAGAGAGAGAGAGAGAGAGAGAGAGAGAGGTACCTACTCTTCCTCGTAGTGCAGGGAAAAAGATTCTGGAAGGCAAAGTTCTACCGAATCCATGTGCGCCCGGCAACCATAATTTGTGCACCCCAGCTATAAATCAAAGTTTCCTTTGTCAGAGGACAGTGCAATTAACAGAAATGTTCTCCTGGTGACAAGCCTTATAGGCACAGCCAGTTGGGACCAAAAGCTCTCACACTCTCCTAATCAAGGACTTAAAGCCCCGATTGCAGCTTATTAATATGAAGTAGAGCTTTACATATGCAGTCCCTCTGGCCCACTTGGCTACTGGATTGGTGGGAGGATGGCCAATGAAAGACGGGGAGGGCAGGAGCTCCACACATTGTGACAGCTAGGCAGGTACTGCGGGAGGTGGGGGGAGAGAGAACACACTGAAAACTGAGATGGAGAGGGAGATTTCTCCTGAGCTACAAATGTTTCCTTTGGGCTACAGTACAAAGAGGGAATAAAAGGTTCCTCTGTTTGGGCATTAAACGTTTGTTATAACATTAAACACAACTCACCGGAGCCAAATGCTAGAAAGATTTCACGTCATTTATTTTTTCATTATTATATTATTATTATTTTATTTTTATTTTTTTTTACAGAAGTTTTTACTTTATTTTATTTTATGTTTTTTTTTTCATTTTCCATGCCAATTTCTAACACACCGGCGTTTTATTTTTGCATCATTTTTTTTTATCATTTTATATAATTTTTTAACATATTTTTTTTTTGTTTTGATACATACTTGAAAATATTTCTCAAGGAAATTGTAATCGGGGAGAAGGATAAATAAATGAAATGAATTGCGATTCGCTCAACCGTCTTGAGATGGCGCAAATCGTTTTGACGGCGCGTCGTCGTCGGGTTCTCCGATCGAGGGTCGACAAAACTCTTAAGGGGGGGAGAAGAACGCTGCGGCCGCCGAGATGCCGACGGCCGGCAAGGAAGGGTTAAACGGCCTCCAAAACCCAAAGCACGTAACATTCGTATGTTTGTCTAAATAAATACACGCCTTCGTGCACTTGTCAGCCCCCATTTCTTTTCTAAGTGAGCAGGCGAGAGTATGAACCGAATTTAACACGTCTAGCGCACAAAATTCAGATTATGTTAAAACAACGAGAAATGCCGCCGCAGTCACATTGATCAATCGGTTTCTTCAATTGTGACAGTGAGCAGATTACAGACTACTAACACTGCTCCTGTTCCTAACAAGATAGTAGGAAGGTAATGTGGTCGGGGGGTGTGGGGTGGGGATGCTTTTTTTCACCCCCCCCCAAAAAAAAAATAAATTCCATATCTTTCAAATCATAGAACTTTGAAACTTTTGAAAATCGATACAAAACTTCCAAAATTTGATAGAACCCTACTGCCGATCTAAATAGATTCCAAATCATATCAGAACGGACGTGGGGTGTAAGGTGTAAAAGAAGTTGGTCTGTTATCACCTTAACCCTGTCCATACTGGGTTTCTTTCAGAGGGTCTCCGAACGGTCCTTCCGTGATCAATTTTTCTCACCTAAATAAAAAATTGCGTCTCGCCTGGAGAAGTCTTCATTTTGCGGTGTAAGTTCTGACACATGCATATCGTCGTCATCTGCTGTCACCCTGTGCATTGCCAATTCCTCCCGATCCAGTCCCGAAGAACGGCTTCATTAGAAGGAAAGGAATTCGAAATCAGAGAGAGGCGGCCTTAAATTTTAAGGTTCTGGGCCCGCTTTTCTTTTCTTTTTTTTTTCTCTCAAATTTTAAGTTTTCTTTTTTCCCGCCCGCAAATTCTAGAAAATGGGGGGGGGGGTTTAACATTGCGAAACTATGTCGCTACGCGGAGTGTCAAAAGCAGGTACTAAAAGCTTAATTACCAGTAGCATTACACTGTCTATATTGTTAAATGTGAACCCTGCAATTAAGATGTAAATTTGGCTGTGAGCGGTGAATAAAAAGAGCTTTGGGACGAGAAGTAAAACGCGAGCATTCTGGAGACGCTATACAACAAAAAAGATTAGTCTCAAACCTTAACAGGGGAGACATTTAATCATTTTACAGCATTCTAATGCCTTTTTTTGAGCACATTTTGATTGAAACCAGAATTTAAAATACCATAAAAGAATAAAGCGAGCGTTCCCCGTCAGCATGTAAAAGAGGCATTCACTTTCCGGGCTGCATGGTAATCTTTATCTCTGCAATATTGATGCCGCTAATTATTTTCCCTGTGTACCAGTCTATAGAATACAAATGGACAGGGGCGATCTTCATTACAAAGTCACAATCCGGCCATACGTGATCTCTGTAGGATATGTGACGGCAATGGGGGGGAGGAAAGGGAAAAAGGATCGCGCGCTGCAAAAATGACAAGATGTGTGGACCTGGAAGGATTAGAGCTGCTAATTTACTGTAGTCTGCAGGATAATGGTATCTCGCCATCTTTCAATGCAGGGTCCTTTTCATGTTTTCACATCTACCCAAAAACATTGCCTGCCACGTCCCCTGCTGTTACCCTATTAACCAAAGCAAAATTCCCTCCAACCAGCTTTCATCCAGTTAAATGACTGTCCCTACTGTGGTTCCTCGATGGACACAGAGAGACAAAGCCTTCATCCCCCCTCCCGCCTCCTCCTCCTCCTCCCCGCCAAGTGAAGAGGTCCCCCATTAAAGGATGTGAGACTACCCAAGAGTCAGTGTCGTGTCCCCTGTGATCTACATCAATCCTTGAACTTGAAATAGGTTCTAGAATTAGCCCTATACCAATCACATCGGCGCATATGTATCTAGATAGAAAGAAGGGTGATAATGTCTGGAGAGAAGTGTAGTGAGTGTCTGTGCAACACATCAGCGAGGATAGAGCGGGAGAAAGCAGCCTGTAAGGGGAGAGATAAGTCTGAACATGTGCTAAGGCGATGTATGGTCTAAAGTGAGGATAGATAGACAGATAGATTGATAGATAATAGATAGATAGATAGATAATATATAGACAATAGATTGATAAATAATAGATAGATAACAGATAGATATATCATAGATACATAGATAAGAGATAATATATAGATAATAGATAGATAGTAGATAGAGATAGATAGATAATAGATAGACAGATAGATAATAGATAGATAGCTAGATAATAGATAGATAATAGATATATAGATAATAGATAGATACATAGAACATAGATAACAGATAAACAATAGATAGATAAAGAGATAGATAATAGATAGATAACAGATAGATATATAATAGATACATAGATAAGAGATAATATATAGATAGATGATAGATAGATGATATATAGATAGATAGTAGATAGATAATAGATAGACAGACAGATAGATAGATAGATAGTAGTTAGGTAGACAGATAATAGATAGATAGATAGTAGATAGATAGATAGATAGTAGATAGATAATAGATAGATAGATGATAGATAGATAGATAGTGAGGGATTAGCGGCAGCAGTACACAGTTGCTGACAGTCACACACATGAGACTTATGTTGTGTAGGACACACGCTGCACTAAGCTCAATGAGTAGAGATCTTTCCGTGTTAACCATTTGCGCTCTGCTCTCAGTTACAGAGGTCCCCGCACTTCGCCCACCAGGTAGACGCGTCCCCGGTCCTGTGCCGGAGCTCTGTGTCACTGATGGCAGCCCAATCCGCTATTATCGAGCCCTCGTCCTCTCCCCCGGGGATCGCTCACGCTTCACCTACACGTCTTCCCTTAGACAATGCCCCGTGGAGGCACCGCGTGGATCCCGCGTGTTTTCCCATGCAGTTACCCTACATTTGGCATTCCTCTGGGGGTCATTTAATTGCTCGGCTGGAAGCAGAACAGTTTATCATTTCACAGTGGTGCCGCTTGTTTGATTCATCTTTGTTTTTGGTGAATACGCTTCTATATAATCCGCCTGATTGGTATCGTATGCTCCAGGAGAGTCTGATCACGGAGGCAGCGCATGTTGCCTCATGTCCCTGGTGAGGCAGGTACTAGACACAATATTACAATCCTACAACATGAGGACTACAGGCCATGTCATCCTAGATCACACCCCCTAACAAATTCAAAGAAAGGATCTGCCTTTCCCCCCAGAAACAGCCCATCTCCTGGACTCCATCTGATGCTGCAGCTCAGCCTTACTCAATAAAATGGGGTTAAGTTGCAATACCAGTCTCAAACCATAGAAAAGAATGGCGCTGTTTCTCAAAAAAAAAAAAATGTACCTAGTGGCAGGGTGGATAGGATTGCTGCCAACCATTTAACCCTTTATACACAATGATCAAAATTCAAATTAGTATAAGAAAGGTCCTGGGTTTTGTCTTTGACCGATATTTCAATGCTGATAGCTTGGGGTCTGCCCAAGTTGTGCCCTAACAGATGCCGGACCATTTTATAAGAACGGGCCGATAATGACCTTTAAGGCAAAAAAAAAAAAAAAGCAAAACTTCATGGGGCTAAAAACAAAATTAAAAATGATAAAATTAAATTAATGATAAAAAAAGTCACAATAAATAGTATAAAGATATGTAATTAATTTTTTTGTTGAATAAATATACTAAATGAAACATTTATAGATTTGTCATCAGGTTCTAAAAAATAGAGGATTTTATAAAATCATAAGAAATCAAATGTTTTTATGTTTACTTAGAGAAGTGATGAAAAAACTAATAATAATAATAATAATAATAATAATAATAATGACGGAATTGCTTTTTTATGTATTCCCCCGTTATGAAAAAAAAAATCATACTTATTAAATGTGTTCTCCGAGACTGCAAAAATGATGACTAGTGCTTGAGAGAGGCCATCAGTTAGTGAGGGGCCTACTGTGGCACTAGTCTTTACTGATGGACAAGCCGTGAGGCAGGGTAGTCAAACATTCCGGGGTCAGATACCAAGAGAGCACATCGCAAACTAAAGAGGAAAGACAAGTCAGGTGACAATCCGAGGTCAGAATACCAGGAAGATAGCAGATCAGAGCAAAGGGGCTAGGCAAATGGATGGTCAGAATGAGGTCCAAGGTCAGGCAGCAATAGATCAACAAACAGAGCACAGGAATACAAGCCAAACAGCACCACCGAGTAACTACTACTGCTGGCAGAGATCTGGGACTGGCAGCTTAGGTAAGTAACTGGGCAATCACTTAGAACAGGCAATTACCTGAAGGAAGCTCAGCTTCGCCCAGTCTCTAATCGGACGGCTGAGCTGTCTATCAAATTATCAACAGCTCAGCACAGCCCTGCACCAGATTGGACGATTGAGCTGTCAATCAAAATACTGACAGCTCAGCATGTCCTTGTACCAGGTTGGACGATTGAGCTGTCAATCACTGCGTCCAAGACACACTGAGTGAAGGAGACGTGACACCTACTACCTGCAATACACCAATCAACCGACTGAAGGCGCCACTCCGTCTTTACAGTGTACCACTCACAGTGTCTTACTTATACTAGTGGCCATGCCTGGTATTGCAGCTTTGTCCAATTTAAGGAGAACCTGTCACAAGTAGCCACAATTTTTGCTCTATATTTTATTCTTGTTGCTCCGCTGAGTATTTTTTTTTAAAAATCCACCAGAGATATGGTCTTTTTATTTGGTGTAAATTTTTATGGCTTTTTTTTTTTCAAGGGTGTGTGGCTTACAGGGTAATTATACATCATGACCTAAAGACATGCCCCAGAGGATCTGTGATCCACGCCCCTTTGGAAATGAAAAAACAATTATAACTAAAAAAAAAAAACGTGTCTATGGTGTCTTATAACGAAAAACTGCATACTGATGGGAACAGTAGGATTGTTTTTTCTTGGTTACAGGTCTTCTTTAAGTGACCCCTTTAATCAATCGATCATCTGAGAGTCACATTGCCACCAAGGTGGTATTACTGGATTATACTAAAGCTCCCTGTGCACATTAGATTCCTGTTGGCCGACTCCTATCTCTCTCAGCTCCTCCATACACACAGCAAGGCCGAGTTTACTGTATAGACACTCACGTAGAGCGGACTTAATTCAAGGGGAAAGGGGCTTTTAGAACCGGAGACAACTTTTTGCCTGTCCTCTCTATGTTCTATTTCTACAAATAAAGGCCAGGGAGAGACAGTGTCTGTTCATCGAAAAGACAGACGCTACCATTACTCCCTATTAGAGGGATAATGCTCCTCCATAACACCCTCACAAATAAACTAACAGTGAGATTGTGCTCCTCTAGAGAGCAATAGAGTCAAATAGAAAGGTAAGTTATCTCCGAGGGAAACAGTAAAAATGCTTCTTAATAGGCGACATCAACAAGAAATATGGGATTCTGGTATTTACCCTTTTAACAATGGTAAGGTTATGCCAGAAATATCTATAAAATAACATTAAAAACATATACGTAGAAAACTGTTTCAAATCTATCTATCTACAGTATCTATCTATCTACAGTATCTATCTATCTATCATCTATCTATCTATCATCTGTCATCTATCTATTATCTATTTATCTATCTATCTATTATCTATCTATGATCTATCTACTATTTATCTATCTATTATCTATCTATCACCTATCTATAATATATCTATTAATCTATCGATCTATTATCTATCTATCTACCTACCGTATCTATCTATCATCTATTATATATCTATCATCTATCTACTATTTATCTAGCTATCACCTATCTACTATCTATCTATCTATCATCTATCTATGATCTATCTAGATATTACCTATCAATAATCTATCTATTAATCTATTGATCTATTATCTATCTATTATCTATCTACCTACCATATCTATCTATCATCTATTATCTATTTATCCATTGACTAAACATCAGACCTCACTGTCATAATATACAGTATATATATACATTATAATATTTATGTATGCACATGCATATACACAGTACACACATTTCAGGTCTAAACATTATACACACACATATATTTGTACAATTTGCACACACATTAAACACATAACACATACATATACTCATCCATGTTGCACACTTACACACATTAAACACATATATGTATTCATACTGATTACACAGAGACACATTGCACACACATTACAATACAAATACATGTACATTAAACACATACATATATATATATTTCTTTTATTTTACTCACATAGCACTATCATATTTCACAGCGCTTTACAGACATTATCATCGCTGTCCCCATCGGGGCTCACAATCTAGATTCCCTATCAGTATGTCTTTGCAGTGTGAGAGGAATCTGAAGTCCTGGAGGAAACCCAAGCAAACACGAGGAGAACATACAGACTCCTTTCAGATGTTGTCTTTGGTGGGATTTGAACACAGGATCACTTCTAACCACCTGCTGCCATTATATATTCATGCTTGTTACACATATACTGTACATATTAAACACATAGCACATACATACATTCACACTTATTACACACATGCACATCACAAATACATTACAGACACATATAGTCACACGCATTACTTAGACTTACTTCTCCTGCAGAGTTGTTATGTTCTAGAAGCAGAGAGGACTGAGGTGTGATAGGACAGAGGACTCCCTTCCCATCTACTTCTTCGCCATCCTAACAGAGCTGCAGCCTAGATCAAGTTACAACAGCCAGTAAGACGCTTTTGCAGTTGTAACTACATGACTAGAGATGGGTGGACACCTGGAAGTTCGGGTCCGGCGGGTTAGGCCGAACGGTTACAAAAAGTTCAGGTACCAGAACAGTACCTGAACCAAAACCTGAACCCGGATCACATTCACTTGAGTAGGGGGCCCGAACATACAGTGTTTGCCAAGCTGTCACGTGCATAACAGCACGGCAAACACCGCTTTTGATTGGCGGTAAAATCATCACCACCGGTCAGAGACCCGCCGTTCCCACACTGTCAAAAGACAGCGTGAGCGCTCAGCTGTGATCAGAGGTATAAAGTTCACCTCCGGTCACTGGTGTCGGCTGATGGGACTGCTAATCCTGTTTTATTTTATTTCTAATAAAATACTTTATTCTGGCTGTGTCTTTATTTACCATATAACTATAGGATTAGTAATGGAGAGGTGTCTTATAGATGCTTCTGTATTAGTAATCCGTGGGCTTGATGTCACCTGACAATACAAAGGTGACATCAACCCCACAAATATGAACCCCACTTGCCACCGCTAGAGGGCAAGTGGGAAGAGTCGGGCAAAGCGCCAGAATTGGCGCATCTAATTAATGTGCCTTTTCTGGGCAGCTGCGGGCTGCTATTTGTAGGCTGTGGGGCAATATCCATGTCCCCATACCACCGATAAAGAATAGAGAGATCTGTAATTTTTATTGTAGCTATACCTCACTTGTAAGAAACAGAATCTTAAAAAAAAACAGAAAATCCCATTGCATGATTTTTACATGAATAATTTGCATTTTATTGCATTAAATAAGTATTTGATATAATAGAAAAACAGAACTTGACCAAGTTTGCACACACTGCAGCAGGGATTTGGGCCCACACCTACATACAGATCTTCTCTAGATCTTTCAGCTTTCAGTTGGTGGGCAGTCAGATGACAAAGAGTTTCAGCTCCCTCTAAAGATTTTCTGTTAGGTTGAGGTCTGGAGACTTGCTAGGCCACTCCAGGACCTTGAAATGCTTCTTATGGAGCCACTTCTTAGTTGCACTGGCTGTTTATTTCAGGTCATTGTCATGCTGGAAGATCCAGCTATGACCCATCTTCAATGCTCTTACAAGGGAAGGAGGCTATTGGGCAAAAACTTGCAATTCATTCTCCCTTCAATACAGTGCAGTCATCCTGTCCCATTTGCAGAAAAGCATCCTCAAAGTATGATGTTGCCTCCACCATGCTCCATGGTTGGGAAGGTGTTTTTGGCATTGCACTAATTCTTCTTCCTACAAACACGGCGAGTGGAGTTGATCCAATAAGTTCTATTTTGGTTTCATCTGACACATGACCTTCTCCCATGCCTCCTCTGGGTCATCCAAATGGTTTTTGGCAAGCTTCAAACAGGCCTGGACATGTGCTGGCATGAGAAGGGGGGCCATGCTTGCCCTGCAGGATTTTAATTCATGACGGCATAATGTGATACTAACGGTAATGTTTGAGACTGCGGTCACCACTCTCTTCAGGTAATTGACTAGGTCCCTCCATGTCATTCTAGGCTGATTTTAGACCTTTCTCAGAATCATCGAGACCTTACAAGGAACCTCAGACCAAGGAAGATTGACAGTTATCTTGTATTTTTTCCATTTTCTAATAGTTGTGCCAAAAGTTGTTGCTTTGTCACCAAGCTGCTTGCCTATTGACCTGTAGCCCTTCCCAGCCTTGTACAAGTCTACAATTTTGTCCTTGGTGTCCATAGACAGCTCTTTGATCTTGGCCATGGTGGAGAGGTTGGAGTGTGACTGAGTGTGTGGACAGGTGTCTTTTATAAAGGTAATGAGTTCAAATAGGAGCAGTTAATACAGGTAATGAGTGCAGAGTAGAAGGGCTACTTAAAAATACTAGCAGGTGTGTGAGAGCCAGAATTCTTGCTGGTTGGTAGGTGATCAAACTTTATTTCATGTAATAAATGCAATTTAATTATGTAAAAAACCATACAATGTAATTTTCTGGATATTCTTTTAGATTCTGTCTCTCAAACTGGAAGTGTACCTACAAGAAAAATTACAGACCTCTCCATTCTTTGTAGGTGGGAAAACTTCCAAAAATGGCAGTGTGTCAAATACTTCTGTTATATCTATCTTTTATAATATGTCTATTTCATATGTATAATCTCATATTATCTATCTTTCTATTTTTTATCTATCTAATGCCTGTCATCATTCTATCTATCTATCTATTCAGATCTAAATTCAGAAAAAAGAGGCAGCACTCCAACATTTTCAAAAATACAAAAGGGACTACAATGAGCCTTTCTCAAGAAGTGTTGAGGGTGCACATACAAATATTTATTGATGTGATCAATCAGATCTATTATCTATCTATTATCTATTGATCTTTCTGTTATCTATCTATATATCATTTATCTATCTATCATCTATCTATCATCTATCTATTATCTATTGATCTTTCTGTTATCTATCTATCTATTATCCCTCTATCTATCTATCTACAGTGGGGCAAAAAAGTATTTAGTCAGTCAGCAATAGTGCAAGTTCCACCACTTAAAAAGATGAGAGGCGTCTGTAATTTACATCATAGGTAGACCTCAACTATGGGAGACAAACTGAGAAAAAAAAAATCCAGAAAATCACATTGTCTGTTTTTTTTTCCTTTTATTTGCATATTATGGTGGAAAATAAGTATTTGGTCAGAAACAAGCAATCAAGATTTCTGGCTCTCACAGACCTGTAACTTCTTCTTTAAGAGTCTCCTCTTTCCTCCACTCATTACCTGTAGTAATGGCACCTGTTTAAACTTGTTATCAGTATAAAAAGACACCTGTGCACACCCTCAAACAGTCTGACTCCAAACTCCACTATGGTGAAGACCAAAGAGCTGTCAAAGGACACCAGAAACAAAATTGTAGCCCTGCACCAGGCTGGGAAGACTGAATCTGCAATAGCCAACCAGCTTGGAGTGAAGAAATCAACTGTGGGAGCAATAATTAGAAAATGGAAGACATACAAGACCACTGATAATCTCCCTCGATCTGGTGCTCCACGCAAAATCCCACCCCGTGGGGTCAGAATGATCACAAGAACGGTGAGCAAAAATCCCAGAACCACGCGGGGGGACCTAGTGAATGAACTGCAGAGAGCTGGGACCAATGTAACAAGGCCTACCATAAGTAACACACTACGCCACCATGGACTCAGATCCTGCAGTGCCAGACGTGTCCCACTGCTTAAGCCTGTACATGTCCGGGCCCGTCTGAAGTTTGCTAGAGAGCATTTGGATGATCCAGAGGAGTTTTGGGAGAATGTCCTATGGTCTGATGAAACCAAACTGGAACTGTTTGGTAGAAACACAACTTGTCGTGTTTGGAGGAAAAAGAATACCGAGTTGCATCCATCAAACACCATACCTACTGTAAAGCATGGTGGTGGAAACATCATGCTTTGGGGTTGTTTCTCTGCAAAGGGGCCAGGACGACTGATCCGGGTACATGAAAGAATGAATGGGGCCATGTATCGTGAGATTTTGAGTGCAAACCTCCTTCCATCAGCAAGGGCATTGATGATGAAACGTGGCTGGGTCTTTCAACATGACAATGATCCAAAGCACACCGCCAGGGCAATGAAGGAGTGGCTTCGTAAGAAGCATTTCAAGGTCCTGGAGTGGCCTAGCCAGTCTCCAGATCTCAACCCTATAGAAAACCTTTGGAGGGAGTTGAAAGTCCGTGTTGCCAAGCGAAAAGCCAAAAACATCACTGCTCTAGAGGAGATCTGCATGGAGGAATGGGCCAACATACCAACAACAGTGTGTGGCAACCTTGTGAAGACTTACAGAAAACGTTTGACCTCTGTCATTGCCAACAAAGGATATATCACAAAGTATTGAGATGAAATTTTGTTTCTGACCAAATACTTATTTTCCACCATAATATGCAAATAAAATGAAAAAAAAAACAGACAATGTGATTTTCTGGATTTTTTTTCTCAGTTTGTCTCCCATAGTTGAGGTCTACCTATGATGTAAATTACAGACGCCTCTCATCTTTTTAAGTGGAGGAACTTGCACTATTGCTGACTGACTAAATACTTTTTTTCCCCACTGTATGTAGCATGCATGTAGTATATATGTAGTATGTATGTAGCATGTAGTATGTATGTAGCATGCATGTAGCATGTAGTATGTATGTAGCATGTATGTAGTATGTATGTAGTATGTATGTAGCATGTAGTATGTATGTAGCATGCATGTAGTATATATGTAGTATGTATGTAGCATGCATGTAGCATGTAGTATGTATGTAGCATGCATGTAGTATATATGTAGTATGTATGTAGTATGTAGCATGTAGCATGTATGTAGCATGCATGTAGTATGTATGTAGTATGTATGTAGTATGTATGTAGCATGTAGTATGTATGTAGCATGCATGTAGTATATATGTAGTATGTATGTAGCATGCATGTAGCATGTAGTATGTATGTAGCATGCATGTAGTATATACTTTTTAAGTGGTGGAACTTGCACTATTGCTGACTGACTAAATACTTTTTTGCCCCACTGTATCTATCTATCATCTATTGATCTTTCTATTATCTATCTTTCTATCTATCAATAATAATAATTTTTATTTTTTAAATAACGCTAACATTTCCTTCAGCGCTTTACAGTTTGCACACATTATCATCGCTGTTGCCGATGTAAATATCTAAAGGGGTTGGACAAAATAATGGAAACACCTGGAAACATCCACAAAAGTTAGTTTAATATGGTGTAGGTCCACCTTTTGCGGCGATTGCAGCCTCAATTCTCCGAGGTATGGATTCATACAAGGTGTGAATTGTTTCCACCCTCCAGTTCTTTGAGCGACGATGGCGGCGGAAATCGACGTCTAACTTGAATCTCTAAAATCGGCCATAAATGCTCAATAATGTTGAGGTCTGGGGATTGTGGGGGTCAGATGAGAGGCTCAACTTCATTACAATGTTCCTCGTGCCATGCTTGAACTATTCTAGCTGTATGAATTGGTGCATTATCAACCTGAAAGATAGCGTTCCCCTCCGGGAACAGTGCTTGAACCATAGGATGCACTTGGTCGCCCAAAATGCCTAAATAATCGCGGCTGTTAATTCTTCCATGAAGGGATATCATTGGCCTGGTGGATCTCCATGAAATAGCACCCCCGATCATCACAGAACCTCCGCCATGTTTTACGGTTGGGAGAAGGCAGTCTGGATGGAATGCTTCTTTCAGCTGTCTCCAAACGTACAGTACACTCCGCCGGAGGTCGGAAAAAGGGTGAACGATGATTCGTCTGAGAATATCACATGTTTCCACTGCTCGAGGGACCAATTCTGGAGGTTTATACACCACTCTAAACGCTTGGAAACATTTGTCATTGAGAGCAGCGGTTTTCGAATTGCAGCTTTTCCGTGGAATCCAGATTTGTGCAGCTCCCGATGAACAGTTTTCGTGGAAACTGGGTTCTGTAGGTGTTCAATGAGCTCAGCAGTGATTTTCGGAGCCGTGGTCTTGCGATCCTCTCTCACAATTTGCTTTAGAGTCCGACAGTCTCTCTCAGTCAACTTCGACTTTCGGCCGGACCTGTGCTTTGCTGCGGACATTGTTCCTTCTCTTTCAAACGCAGTCATTCCTTTGGAGACAGTACCTCTTGACACGCCAAGCATTCGGGCACTTTCTGTTACACTAGCGCCTGCCATACGAGCACCAACAATTTGGACTCTTTGAAAATCAGAGAGGTCTGCCATTGGTATCGGGTTCTCATCAATGTTCTTACAATTCTGCAAAACAAACAGATAATTTACATATCACATAACACAAATAATCAACTACAAAACATTACCATATGTCACGGTTTGCATGTTTATAACATGTTCGAAGGCTATGATGCCAAAACGTTAGGTGTTTCCATTATTTTGTCCAACCTCTGTATCTATATAGCTATCTATTATCTCTCTATCTATCATCTATTATCTGTCTATTATCTATCTATCATCTATATATTATCTATTTATCTATCTATCCATTATCTATCTATTATCTATCTAGCAATCATCTATTATCTCTCTATCTATCATCTAGCTATTATCTATCTATCTATTATTTATCTACCTATTATCTCTCTATCATCTATTATCTCTCTATCATCTATCTATTATCTCTCTATCATCTATCTATTATCTCTCTATCATCTATCTATCTATTACCCATCTATCTATTATCTATCTAGCAATCATCTATCTATTATTTATCTATCTATTATCTCTCTATCTATCATCTAGCTATTATCTATCCATTATCTATCTATCTATTATTTATCTACCTATTATCTCTCTATCATCTATCTATTATCTCTCTATCATCTATCTATTACCCATCTATCTATTATCTATTTATTATCCATCTATTATCTATCAATCTATCATCAGTTTAATATCAGTCGCTACCAAAACGGATCTTTCCATATCCTGCAATTTCAGTAACCCCGACCAGAACACATAGTACTAATCTGCCATTATATGTAGAGATCTCAGCAGACGCGCGTACGTACCTGGAAGCGATAGTCCACGCAGATGGCGTCTCGGTTGGAGTTGTACTAGTGTCTGCAGTGAAGCAATCATCAATGATAACCACTGTGTCTGCTCATACAGCACACAGACACTGCAAAGTAATGTGATATGTCAGATTTCTGTCGGTGAGTTCATGTTTGTTGGAGCATCCAAAACTTCCTCTGAGGAAACACCTTACAGTTTGGAGAGAGCAGATTTTTATCGGTCAGGGTACGCTGTGGACGGTTGCACATTAGTGGCATTCTCAGGAAGAGTTATACCAATACCGCCCTGCCTGTAGGAGGAGAGCGGGTATTGACTGTGGGATAAGGCCACGTGCACAGATTTGTTCATGGTTTAAAACAATGACACCACATTGGTCTGCATAGGAGCTGTGTACACAAAATGGTAGAAGATTTTTATGCATTGGAGCAATACACAAATTAGTTGCAAAATTCTACATAAAAAAAATGTGATTAATATATGTTTTATATGCCAATGTGTCACATAGCACACACATACTGTATTACTCTAATAGATATAAATAATAGCGCTGTGTCAGGAAATATAGTGGTGAAACACAGCCCCTTTGTTGCGCAGATTAGCGAGGAACCCTTGAGATTTATTTGCTTCTTAAAGTGAAGATTAAGCAACTTTTTAGATAGTTTTCATTAAACATTTTCTACCTTGTTTCACCCGCAGAGTATCTTTAAGTCCTTAATCTAGCTGAGTTCTCTGAAAAAAGATAGAAAGCTGTCGAACTCCTGCTACTGGTTCTGAATGCACTTTCTGCTGTCCCTTCCTCTCTTCTCAGACTTAGAGATATCAAGAAAAAGGGGATTGTACACTGATTTCCACAGTGTGGAGAGGGGAGAAAGCATGTGCAGCCTCAGGGGAGAGAAGACAAGGAAGAAGGCACATGAAGAGGAAATAAGTGCAGGATAGAAGCTGTGCTGATATATAAGCTAATGGAAAGACACAGATCTCATATATTTCCAATATTACTGGGAGAAACACTCCCACAAGAGAAAAGTCTATAAGTTGTATTTCTCTGTAGTAGGACATCGGATCACAAATATCAAGGTATCATTGGTACAATGTTTCATGACCTGCTTGCCCATATAGATGGCTTAGGAGGGTGACTCCTACTAACAGATACTCTTTATATGCTCTGAAAAAAAAGATACAGATTCCTCAAAGCCCCTGGTTCCGACTTCTCCCTGAATAGAGATTTCCATATGCTGGTGAATTGAGAAAGCATTTACAGTCTCAGGGAGGGCAGATAAAACAAGTAATAGAACATTAGGAAAGTACATGGGGAGGAAATAACTTCAGAAATAGCAGCCGTGCTGTTATATTAGATAATGGAGACAACAGAATCCTAAATTCACAAAGAAATGTCACATCCAGCCTATATTACTGGGAGGAAAATCTAAAGCTTGGATCAGGCTACAAACTGCATATCAAGAGGTTTGAAAAGGAGTGAAGAAATGAAGATTGCAGCCTGAAACTTAGTGCAATTTTACTAATGTATCAGGCTTTAAGCTGCTTTTCAAAGGGTCTGAAAATGACTGGAGGAATGAGGGTTGCGGGCTGAAACTTAGTGCAATTTTATTACCTAAATGTAACCACTAACATGAACATATTTTTTTCCATGACAATTGTGTCCACAGCCTTTAAGGATAACATGCAAAATTCTAATTTCTGTCTACACAGTTTGTATGCTATGTTAGCTCTATCTACAGTTAGTAGCAGGGAACAGACTGCACGGGAAGTCTCAAAGTGATTAATACAAGTAAGAAGCTTAAGTTGCATTGCTGTCTAACCTGCTCTGAAACTGACAATCACAGGCCTGCAGAAGGGGCTATGTACTTTAGGGTTCATGCTGGCAGGAGCTTTGGCATCTGCCCAAGGTACACTGTCCTTCACTGTATGGTCCAGATGGTGAGCAGAGCAGAAAGGCGGCTGGTGGGCTCTTAAATTAGAATTTTTACTTGCACTTGTGTCTATGTAGTCCATATGGCTACAATGCTGGACGGACCACTACTGCTATAATAGTCGGAAAGAATTACGGCACATGCCACTTAGACAGATTCTTAGGCAGGCATCTATCAGCCATCGCAGCCTGACTATATTAGAGGGTCATTGTGGACAAGAGAATTGGAAAATGACAAATTTGCTTTGGCAATAGCTAAGAGTACGTGTTAAAAAAAATCTTTATATTTCATTTATTTTTTCATAAAGGTTCAGTACATGGAACTTTAGAGTATTTAGTTTAAATGGCAACTGCACATTCAATAATCTTTGCAAAACAAAAATAGTAAAAGCCAATTCAAAGAAACTTATGGAAAAAAAATTATTAAAGAATTTTACTTTTTCCTTTACTTAAACGATTTATCCTGGATTATTTTTTTTTTTTACTATAGGCCTAAAAACAGGCAGGTAGTTGCTAACTACTTGTCTGTTCTACCGGTCAGTGATCGCAGCTACCGTCATTAGCTCTTCCTCTTCCTGGCTGCTCTCAATGGGGCCTGACTGCTGATGTCATGCTGATTGACAGCCGACTCCCAGCTATTAGGCAGTGGGAAGCCGGCTGTCAATCAGCATGACGTCGACAGTCACGCCACATCAACAGAGCTAATGCTCAATTGATGTCTATTGCCCAACAGTCTAATATATATGATGGCATCCAACCCTCCTGCAACCGATGATGTCGGGGGAGAAAAGGATCTGGCCTTTTGGATCTCTTATTCTCTGGAGATAAGCCTCTGCAAGAAGAGTCTGGCAGCAACTCTCTCATAAAGAACACAAGAGCGATTGGGAAAAGTCAAGTGTTTCAGTGCTTAGGGGAGTTGGGATGGATAGTTGTAGGTCGATAATTATCTAAAGTGTATGGAGGGTTTTATTAAATGCTTTTTTCCTCTCCTCCCATCTCCTGAACTCATTATCCACTCAGAAAAAAAACATGCTTCCTTGGAACAAGATGGACTGGCTGTTCACTGAATACAAGGCATATTGAAGTCTATGTAGAGAGGAGCAGGAGATAGGAACAGAGGTGGTGGGGGAGAAGGCAATGATGGTTGTGGTGGAAAGGACAATGATTGTGGTGGTGGGGGAGGCAATGATGCAGATGTTGGAATGGGCAATGATGGGGTGATGGGGGAGAAGACAATGATGGAGGAGATGGGGAGGGCAATGATGGGAGTGGTCGGGGAGGCAATAATGGACGTTGTGGAAAGGGCAATGATGGAGTGTTGGGGGAGAAGGCAATGATGGTTGTGGTGGAAAAGATAAAGATGGTGGTAGTGGGGGAAGGGGAAATGATGGAGATGTGGAATGGGCAATGATGGGGTAGTGAGAGAGAAAGCAATGATGGAGGTGGTGGAAAGTGCAATGATAGGGGTGGTGGGTGAGAAGGCAATGATGGAGGTGTTGATGAGGACAATGATGGGGTGAAGGGGGAGAACAATGATGGAGGTGGAGGGGGGCTGCATTATACCCTATGAGGGGAGCTGCATTATACTATATGAGGGGGCTGCATTATACCCTATAAGGGGGCAGCATTATACCCTATGAGGGGCTGCATTATATCTTATGAGGGGGACCGCATTATACTATATGAGGGGGCTGCGTTATACTTTATGAGGGGGGCTACATTATATTCTGTGGGGGGCGGCATTATTCTCTCGGGGCTACATTATATTCTGGGGGAGCTACACTATACTATATGAGGGGGGCTGCATTATGCCCTATGAGGGGGCTACAGTATATTCTATGGGGGGCTGCATTATACCTTGTGAGGGGGTTGCATTATACTCTGAGGGGGTACATTATATTCTGTGGAGGGGCTGCATTATACTATATGAGGGGGCTGCATTACACCCTATGACAGGGCTACATTATATTCCATGGGAGGCTGCACTATACCTTTTGAGGGGTTGCATTATATTTTGTGGGGGGATGCATTATACCCTATGAGGAGGGCTGCATTATATTCTATGAGGGGGGCTGCATCATATTCCATGAAGGAAGCTACATTATATTCTATGAGGGGGCTACTTTATGCCCTACTTTTTATCCTATGAGGGGGCTACCCAAACCACAGATCACAGATGTCAAGGTAAAATATTATTCAATTTTCTATGACCTATATTGACATATAGATAGCTTAGGAGGGTTGATCCTACTGACATATTCCCTTTAAATGCTCTGCAAAAGAAAGATACAAATCCATCAAAGCTCTTGGTTCTGATTACTACTTCTGCTCTCCCTCCTTTCATTGTTAGAGAGAGAGCAGGAGGGAGATTTCCACAAGCTGGAGAGGTGAGATAGCATTTACTGCTTCATGGAGGGCAGAGAAAACAAGCTGTAGATGTGCAAGATAGCACATGAGAAAGAAATAAGTGGAGGATAGAAGCTGTGCTGATATATTAGCTATTGAACACAGCACCACCCTGAATTCACAAAGAAACTTCACATCCAACCTGTATTACTGGGAGGAAAATCTAAAGCTTGGATCAGGCTGCAAACTACATATCAGGAGGTTTGAAAATAAGTGAAGAATTTAAGATTGCAGCCTGAAGCTTTGTGCAATTTTATTAATTAAATACATTTAAATAAAATTCATCTCTGAAGGTGTCTATACCCTTTAAATAAAAGAATTATGGGAATATAGTGTTTTGTAGCCATTGTGGGTTTTAGGATGAAGGTTCTAAGTGGGGATTTCTATTAACTTAAAGTTCCCTAATAGAATATTTAAATTTCTTATGGATTTCTTAACCAAATGCCTTTAACTGTTTCCAGTCATTGATTGGCAGTTGTTGTCTTACACAGTTGCCGTATGGCTGCTGTTCTGAATCAGCCGGTATTAAGTTCTGAAAAATTCCAGGACAAGCGTTATAAGAATGCTGATGTATCCCAAGACTTCACATCTCTTGAGAGCACAGAAGGATCGTGTGCTTGATGATGCAGTAAAGTCATGCATGGCTATATTACACTCTGCCTGCTTGACATGTCACTCAGCGCTGACGTTCCACCACTCACACAGCTCAACTCACGTGCTCCAGCGTCATACGACTGGAAGAAGTGAGGAAGAAGGAGAAAGCAGCACAATGTTCCACTGTTCTAAAAAAAAAGAAAAAAACAAGTGTCAGGACTGTTTAGGGATCTGCCAATGGAAAGACAAGAGACATGACTCTGTGCATAGTAAACCAGTGCAAGAGGTAGCAGAGTTAAGCCCCCGTCACACATAACGATCTCGCTAGCGAGATCGCTGCTGAGTCACAAGTTTTGTGACGTAACAGCGATCTCACCAGCGAGATCGCTGTGGGTGACACTGACCAGCGACCGGCCCCCCTGCCGGTTATCGCTGATCGTCCTGGAATGGCCAGGACATTTTTTGATCGCTGGTCTCCCGCTGGCCAGCACGCATCGCTGCATGTGACAGGCGGGCGATCAGAGATGTGGCGCTGGTAACTAAGGGCCCCGTCACACTTAGCGACGCACCAGCGATCCTGAAAATGATATGACCTTGTCAGGATCGCTGGTGTGTCACTACATGATCGCTGGTGAGCTGCCAAACAGGCAGCTTCACCAGCGATCAGCACCAGCGACACGTGGGTAACAAGTGACGCACGTCGCTTAGTTACCCACTGTGTACCTTAGTTACCAGCGCGCTGGTGCAGGGAGCTGGTAACCAAGGTACACATTGGGTATCTAAGCGGCGCGCTGCACTTAGAAACCCGATGTGTACCTTGGTTACCAGCTCCCTGCACCAGCGCGCTGGTAACTAAGGTACACATCGGGTTTCTAAGCGCCGCTTAGAAACCCTGTGTTTACCTTTGTTACCAGCGCCAGATCGCTGATCGCTGGTCTCCCGCCTGTCACACGCAGCGATGCGTGCTGGCCAGCGGGAGACCTGCGATCAAAAAAAATGTCCTGGCCATTCCAGGACAATCAGCGGGGCCGGTCTCTGGTCAGTGTCACACACAAAACTTGTGACTCAGCAGTGATCTCGCTAGAGAGATCGCTATGTGTGACGGGGGATTAAGGTAAACACAGGGTTTCTAAGCGGCGCACAGCGCTTAGAAACCCGATGTGTACCGTGGTTACCAGCTCCCTGCATCAGGGCGCTGTTAACTAAGGTACACAGTGGGTAACTAAGTGACGTGCGTCGCTTGTTACCCTCCTGTCGCTGGTGCTGATCGCTGGTGAAGCTGCCTGTTTGGCAGCTCACCAGAGATCCTGACAAGGGCATATCTTTGTCAGGATCGCTGGTGCGTCGCTATGTGTGACGGGGCCCTAACATGCAAGCAGTGTTACAGGAATCGTTAATGTATCAGACGGTAAACTAGCCTTGGAATTTTTACTACAAGATCTTATTCAGTTTCCTATTTTTACATTATATTTGTATATTTTAAATGTTAGGCTAGTTTCACACTAGCTTATTTTCCACGCAGCGCTCAGCGCCGCTAAGCCTGCCCCCTGCCGGCTCCCTGCCCGCCCCATCCGGTCATCGCCGCCTACTATCGCACACGGCTACATGCGATCTGCGCACCCTATCTTTAGCATAGGGTGCGCAGATCGTGCGCTGGCCGTGCGCTAGTAGGATTTTAGCGTGCGCTGCACACTTTTGAAGGGGCGCCGTGCGCGCCAAAATGCAACATGCTGCGTTCGTCGCACACCGGCGCACCTTCAAAAGTGCGCAGCGCATGTTAAAATCCTACTAGCGCACGATCTGCGCACCCTATGCTAAAGATAGGGTGCGCAGATCGCATGCAGCCGTGTGCGATAGTAGGCGGCGATGACCGGATGGGGCGGGCAGGGAGCCGGCAGGGGGCGGGGCTTAGCGGCGCCGTGCGCCTCAGGGAATAAACGCTAGTGTGAAACTAGCCTTAGATGTGTGAAAATTGGAGGCGTAGCCTAGTTAAAGGGGACCCCTTCCTCCTTTGCGCGCATCCGCTTTGCCCTCTTCACGCCAGGTCAGATCTTCTAACTTCAGTAGTCCTTGGACTTCACTAGAAGCCATGTCGGCTTGGTGCGCATCGTAATGTTGTGATGGCTCACTTTACACACAATGATGTCTTATTCGAGCAGGAAGATTTGTCCTGGAGTGAATAAGCCAAAGAGAATGTGCGCGACAAAGTAAAGGGGATAGAAGACACGTATCCGACGTTTTCAATGTTCTTGGGTCTGGAGAGACCCCAAAACATAATAAGTAGCATTCAGTTTGCATCAAATAACTTTGCTGTAAATCGAATGTCTGTGTAAAATCCATGAAATAGATAAGATAATCTGTAATAGGTTGCTTCGGGCATCAAAGACCGGTTTAGGCCTATATGTAATTTATTAGATTATATTTTATAAAAAAAATAAAAATATATAAAACTATAGACACCGAGAGGCCGGTCCACACAAAGGACATATGAGGAGTCTCCAGGTATCTGTCAGCTCGCTGCCTGTCACACGTTTTCCTCTCAGCCCATTTCTCATTCCAGAAGGAAAATACAGTGTCTTTCCAGCCAAAGATAAGTTAACTGGGGGAATTTGCTTGCCCTGTTTAATTAATACTGGATTATTTCACTTTCATTTTGTGAAGCTAATAATCTGACTGGTAGAATGTCAGGAAAAATTAAATCAGAAACTCATGTAGCACCAAAGGGAAAACATGGTGAGCAGCCGAAATATTCCCAGCAGAAATCACTGACAATCCTACACTCCGTTTACAGGGGGCACGACGAGGAAAATCGGAAAAAGAAAAATGGAAAATGTGCTAGAACGTCGGTTTCTTGTTTTCATTGCAGCAGTCTACATTACAGCATCGTGTGCTCGACATCATGCCGGGGAGACATTTAGGAAATCTGATGCTACCGAGCTATCACTACCTCAAACGCTGTAAGGAGGCGTGAACACTTATGCACAACAGCTGCAAAATACATATTTCATGACTGTTTGGTGTTCATATTCATTCAGAATAACATCATACAATGATTGTAAGAGTAAAAAAAAAAAAAAGAACAACTCTTCATTTATAAATATATATAAAACAGACTCCCACATCGGTGTATGGTGGGCCGAGTACGGACCGGCCACGTCTCCTCTAACCCAACAGCCATGTACAGACCAACTAAAGCTGGAGGCACACACTCTTTTGGGGGTGTCTTTAGATGTTTGTAAAGATGAATAGATTGAAAATAAATCAAATTCAACTTAAATTTCACAAAATAATTTGGACTGGCCAGAATATATATATATTTTGTTTGCAATTCAGTTCACTGGTATCCACATATATATTGGTCGCTCATAGACCGCCATTTTCCTGGATTTGTGTTAGAGCTGAGAAGAGGTAAAAAAAAACCCCAAAATTATCACCTCTTCCTTGCCCTCACCTGTTCCACCACACAGCTCTTTCTGGCTCCGGTCACTTTTTAAAGCTTCTCGGTAACTCCAGCGCTGACTGGGCCTCATGAGGTTGACTAGGCCTCACAACGTCAGTAAGGTCTAGTCAGTGACTAGGGCACTGTCACAAGGCAATGCACCATAGTAGCATAGTAACATAGTTAGTAAGGCCGAAAAAAGACATTAGTCCATCCAGTTCAGCCTATAAAATTCTGTCAGAATAAATCCCCAGATCTACGTCCTTCTAAAGAACCTAACAATAACTGTAAGATACAATATTGTTACGCTCCAGGAAGACATCCAGGCCTCTCTTCAACCCTTCGACTGAGTTCGCCATCACTGCCTCCTCAGGCAGGGCAGTGAGAATCTGGAATTCCCTAACAGTAAAGAATCCTCTTCTATGTTGGTGGAAAACCCTTTTCTCCTCCAGACGCAGAGAATGCCCCCTTGTGACCGTCACCTTCCTTGGTGTAAACAGATCCTCGGAGAGATATTTGTATTGTCCCCTTATACATGGTTATTAGATCGCCCCTCAGTCGTCTTTTTTCTAGACTAAATAATCCTAATTTTGCTAATCTCTCTGGGTATTGTAGTTCCCCCATCCCCTTTATTAATTTTGTTGCCCTCCTTTGTACTCGCTCTAGTTCCATTATATCCTTCCTGAACACCGGTGCCCAAAACTGTACACAGTACTCCGTGTGCGGTCTAACCAGGGATTTGTACAGAGGCAGTATAATGCTCTCATCATGTGTATCCAGACCTCTTTTAATGCACCCCATGATCCTGTTTGCCTTGGCAGCCGCTGCCTGGCACTGGCTGCTCCAGGTAAGTTTATCATTAACTAGGATCCCCAAGTCCTTCTCCATGTCAGATTTACCCAGTGGTTTACCATTCAGTGTGTAATGGTGATATTGATTCCTTCTTCCCATGTGTATAACTTTACATTTATCATTGTTAAACCGCATCTGCCACCTTTCGGCCCAAGTTCCCAACTTATCCAGATCCATCTGTAGCAGAATACTATCTTCTCTTGTATTGACTGCTTTACATAGTTTTGTATCATCTGCAAATATCGATATTTTACTCTACAAACCTTCTACCAGATCGTTAATAAATATGTTGAAGAGAAGAGGTCCCAACACCGACCCCTGCGGTCCCCACTGGTCACAGCGACCCAGTTAGAGAATATACCATTTATAACCACCCTCTGCTTTCTATCACTAAGCCAGTTACTTACCCATTTACACACATTTTCCCCCAGACCCAGCATTCTTATTGTGTGTACCAACCTCTTGTGTGGCACGGTATCAAACGCTTTGGAAAAATCAAGATATACCACATCCAATGACTCACCTTGGTCCAGTCTATAGCTTACCTCTTCATAAAAGCTGATTAGATTGGTGTGACAGGAGCGATTCCTCATAAACCCATGCTGATATGGCGTTACACAGTTATTCTCATTGAGATAATCCAGAATAACATCCATCAGAAACCCTCAGTTAAGTCTAGTCACTGTCTAGGGCACTGTCACAAGGCAATGCACCATGACGTCAGTGAGGTCTGGTAACTCACTAGGGCACTGTCACGAGGCAATGCACCATGACGTCAGTGAGGTCTGGTAACTCACTAGGGCACTGTCATGAGGCAATGCACCATGGCGTCAGTGAGGTCTGGTAACTCACTAGGGCACTGTCATGAGGCAATGCACCATGATGTCAGTGAGGCCTAGTCACTAAATAAGGCACTGTCATGAGACAACGCACCATGACATCAGTATAGTCTAGTCACTGTCTAGGGCACTGTCACGAGGCAATGCACCATGACGTGAGTGAGGCCTAGTCACTGCCTAGGGCACTGTCACGAGGCAATGCACCATGACGTGAGTGAGGCATAGTCACTAGTGTTTGTTTGGCAATCCTTGCATGTGTTGTTTAACAGCCGCGAGACATGCAGCCACGGGGACTCAAACATATCATTCGAGGACGCCGAAGTCACTTGATTAACACCCAAGCATGCTCAGATAACACCTTATCCCAGCTCATTCATTTGTCTTCACTAGTTACAATACCTGTTCTTTGTTGTTTACCTAAAGACAGCGCCAAGCATACGGTTGAGGCTGTGCCTGGTACTACAGCTCAGTCCTATTCACTTAAAATGATGCTGCAGTACCAAGATCAACCACAACCATATTTTGGCGCTGTGTCAAAACTAAAAGCGGCCTATTCAATCAGTTGATCGCTGAGAATTTCCGAACTTGGCGGCCCATCAATTTCAATCCTTACTTTTTTTAAGCGGTTACCACCTATGTAAGCCTTATAAAGAGGTTAATTATAAAATAAGACAAACCGATTTAATAAGAGTAAAAATGACTTTGCTTTCCTCTACCCCTTTAAACGAAAAAAAAAATTCCCAGTGATTTCTGCCAATCTGTCCTGTGCGAATTGTGTGTACGGAACACTTTTTTTTTTCTTTGCATCCGCTGATAATCACGCTTGCTCTTTTCTAGGAGAGAACGCATTACTGTGACAAATGCTCACGCGCCATGAACCTCTCGAGAATATTTCTTGTTCTGCCAATTCGTAACTATCAATTAATCCAATAAGCATTAAACCCCATCTCTTATTCACTAAGCGGCCATAGCGCCCGGACAGGTGACTGCACCATTGCTGTTAGCCATTATTCATTGCAAAGAGTTTCCTACTTACCATAATTTATTTTATATTTTTAGTTACTTTTTTTTTCGTAACCCCCCTCCCCCAGTCACCAACGAAAAAAATAAATAAATCCGTTTCATACTATCCCAAATTGTTAAATGATGTCTGATGTTAATAACTGCTGGAGACCCCTTTTAACCCCTTCTGCAGAGCGGGGTGGTGGGACTTCTAATAAGCCACGGGCTGCCGTGGATGAGAGATGGGGGTCCGTCCTATGTCACGCTCTACACCTGTCAAGAAGGGACTAAAAATAGAAAAAGGAAAAGAAAAAAAAAAGTGCAAGTATTTCCCTGGTGGAAACACCAATAATCTCCACTATGAGGAACCGCCTAAGGATAGCACGGCTCGTAGCCACGTCAAAATCGAGAGCTGCGCATATATCTCTGCCATTGCCGGGAAGCACGAGACCCATCCGGGTGATGCGGGGGCTTCTATAGATGGATTGTCGAGAACTATACGCTTGGCCCCTTTAATTTTGATGTCAGCATCAACAGAACTGTCAATATTAAAGGCAGTGCGCCCACCACCATCTGATCCACAGATCTGTCGGAATAATTTAACCCCCAGAGCACCGGAGTCCATCACATGTGCCAGAGAGGCAGGTTATGTTATTGCCTCCAGCGCTAACCATGGTGAACTAGCGATGGTGGTGACATCTCAACATACAGCAACTTAATCCATTCTGACACACCGAGAATGGCAACCAGAGCGTGTGTGCGTCTGTGTGTGTGCGTGTGGTGTCGGACGGTGGGGGGGTGCAAATATGTTCTTTATTGACTGGATAGAGATGGTGGTGGCAGATCTAAGGACAGATGTGTGTGACGGAAATATAGCAGAAGGGAATGCTTCAGAATCAGGTTTGCATGTTGTAAAGAAAATACTATAAATGTAGCTAAAAAGCACCAACATACACTCACATGGGCGCATACAGAATCACTCACACATATATATACAGAATCACTCACACATACATACACACATATATATACAGAATCACTCACACATACACACACACATATATACAGAATCACTCACACATATATACACACATATATATACAGAATCACTCACACATACATACACACATATATATACAGAATCACTCACACATACATACACACATATATATACAGAATCACTCACACATACACACACACATATATATACAGAATCACTCACACATACATACACACACATATATACAGAATCACTCACACATACATACACATATATATATACAGAATCACTCACACATACATACACACACATATACACAGAATCACTCACACATACATACACACATATATACAGAATCACTCACACATACATACACACACATATATACAGAATCACTCACACATACATACACACACATATATACAGAATCACTCACACATACATACACATATATATATACAGAATCACTCACACATACATACACACATATATATACAGAATCACTCACACATACATACACACATATATATACAGAATCACTCACACATACATACACACATATATATACAGAATCACTCACACATACACACACACATATATATACAGAATCACTCACACATACATACACACACATATATACAGAATCACTCACACATACATACACATATATATATACAGAATCACTCACACATACATACACACACATATACACAGAATCACTCACACATACATACACACATATATACAGAATCACTCACACATACATACACACACATATATACAGAATCACTCACACATACATACACACACATATATACAGAATCACTCACACATACATACACATATATATATACAGAATCACTCACACATACATACACACATATATACACAGAATCACTCACACATACATACACACATATATACAGAATCACTCACACATACATACACAAATATATACAGAATCACTCACACATACATACACACATATACACAGAATCACTCACACATACATACACACATATATATACAGAATCACTCACACATACATACACACATATATATACAGAATCACTCACACATACATACACACATATATACAGAATCACTCACACATACATACACACTTATATACACAGAATCACTCACACATACATACACACTTATATATACAGAATCACTCACACATACATACACACATATATATACAGAATCACTCACACATACATACACACATATATATACAGAATCACTCACACATACATACACACACATATATACAGAATCACTCACACATACATACACACACATATATACAGAATCACTCACACATACATACACACATATATACAGAACCACTCACACATACATACACACATATATACAAAGAATCACTCACACATACATACACACATATATATACAGAATCACTCACACATACATACACACATATATATACAGAATCACTCACACATACATACACACATATATACAGAATCACTCACACATACATACACACTTATATATACAGAATCACTCACACATACATACACACACATATATACAGAATCACTCACACATACATACACATATATATATATATACAGAATCACTCACACATACATACACACATATATACACAGAATCACTCACACATGCATACACACATATATACAGAATCACTCACACATACATACACACATATATACAGAATCACTCACACATACACACATATATACACAGAATCACTCACACATACATACACACATATATACAGAATCACTCACACATACATACACACATATATACAGAATCCCTCACACATACATACACATATATATACACAGAATCACTCACACATACATACACACATATATACACAGAATCACTCACACATACATACACACATATATACAGAATCACTCACACATACATACACACATATATACACAGAATCACTCACACATACATACACACTACAGTATATACAGAATCACTCACACATACATACACACTTATATATACAGAATCACTCACACATACACACATATATACAGAATCACTCACACATACATACACACATATATACAGAATCACTCACACATACATACACACATATATACAGAATCCCTCACACATACATACACATATATATACACAGAATCACTCACACATACATACACACATATATACACAGAATCACTCACACATACATACACACATATATACAGAATCACTCACACATACATACACACATATATACAGAATCACTCACACATACATACACACATATATATATATATATACAGAATCACTGACACATACATACACACATATATATATACAGAATCACTCACACATACATACACACATATATACAGAATCACTCACACATACATACACACATATATACAGAATCACTCACACATACATACACACATATATACAGAATCGCTCACACATACATACACACATATATACACAGAATCACTCACACATACACACACACATATATACACAGAATCACTCACACATACACACACACATATATATATACAGAATCACTCACACATACACACACACATATATATACAGAATCACTCACACATACATACACACATATATATACAGAATCACTCACACATACATACACACATATATACAGAATCACTCACACATACATACACACATATATACAGAATCGCTCACACATACATACACACATATATACACAGAATCACTCACACATACACACACATATATACACAGAATCAATCACACATACACACACACATTTATATACAGAATCACTCACACATACACACACACATATATATACAGAATCACTCACACATACACACACACATATATATACAGAATCACTCACACATACATACACACATATATATACAGAATCACTCACACATACATACACACTACAGTATACACAGAATCACTCACACATACATACACACATATATACAGAATCACTCACACATACAGTACATACACACTACAGTATATACAGAATCACTCACACATACATACACACATATATACAGAATCACTCACACATACATACACACATATATACAGAATCACTCACACATACATACACACATATATATACAGAATCACTCACACATACATACACACATATATATGCAGAATCACTCACACATACACACACACATATATATACAGAATCACTCACACATACACACACACATATATATACAGAATCACTCACACATACACACACACATATATATACAGAATCACTCACACATACACACATATATATACAGAATCACTCACACATACACACACACATATATATACAGAATCACTCACACATACATACACACATATATACACAGAATCACTCACACATACACACACACATATATACAGAATCACTCACACATACATACACACATATATACACAGAATCACTCACACATACATACACACTTATATATACAAAATCACTCACACATACACATATATATATACAGAATCACTCACACATACATACACACATATATACAGAATCACTCACACATACACATATATATATACAGAATCACTCACACATACATACACACATATATACACAGAATCACTCACACATACATACACACTTATATATACAGAATCACTCACACATACACATATATATATACAGAATCACTCACACATACATACACACATATATATACAGAATCACTCACACATACACACATATATACACAGAATCACTCACACATACATACACACATATATACAGAATCACTCACACATACATACACACATATATATACAGAATCACTCACACATACATACACACATATATATACAGAATCACTCACACATACACACACACATATATATACAGAATCACTCACACATACATACACACATATATATACAGAATCACTCACACATACACACATATATATACAGAATCACTCACAAATACATACACACATATATACACAGAATCACTCACACATACACACACATATATACACAGAATCACTCACACATACACATATATATATACAGAATCACTCACACATACATACACACATATATATACAGAATCACTCACACATACACACATATATACACAGAATCACTCACACATACATACACACATATATACAGAATCACTCACACATACATACACACATATATATACAGAATCACTCACACATACATACACACATATATATATACAGAATCACTCACACATACACACACACATATATATACAGAATCACTCACACATACATACACACATATATATACAGAATCACTCACACATACACACATATATATACAGAATCACTCACACATACACACATATATACACAGAATCACTCACACATACACACACACATATATACAGAATCACTCACACATACATACACACTTATATATACAGAATCACTCACACATACACATATATATACAGAATCACTCACACATACATACACACATATATACAGAATCACTCACACATACACATATATATATACAGAATCACTCACACATACATACACACATATATACACAGAATCACTCACACATACATATACACTTATATATACAGAATCACTCACACATACACATATATATATACAGAATCACTCACACATACATACACACATATATATACAGAATCACTCACACATACACACATATATACACAGAATCACTCACACATACATACACACATATATACAGAATCACTCACACATACATACACACATATATATACAGAATCACTCACACATACATACACACATATATATACAGAATCACTCACACATACACACACACATATATATACAGAATCACTCACACATACATACACACATATATATACAGAATCACTCACACATACAAACACACATATATATACAGAATCACTCACACATACACACATATATACAGAATCACTCACACATACATACAAACATATATATACAGAATCACTCACACATACACACACACATATATACAGAATCACTCACACATACAGTACATACACACATATATACACAGAATCACTCACACATACATACACACTTATATATACAGAATCACTCACACATACACATATATATATACAGAATCACTCACACATACATACACACATATATACAGAATCACTCACACATACACATATATATATACAGAATCACTCACACATACATACACACATATATACACAGAATCACTCACACATACATACACACTTATATATACAGAATCACTCACACATACACATATATATATATACAGAATCACTCACACATACATACACACATATATATACAGAATCACTCACACATACACACATATATACACAGAATCACTCACACATACATACACACATATATATACAGAATCACTCACACATACATACACACATATATACACAGAATCACTCACACATACACACATATATACAGAATCACTCACACATACATACACATATTTATACAGAATCACTCACACATACATACACACATATACACAGAATCACTCACACATACACACATATATACACAGAATCACTCACACATACATACACACATATATACAGAATCACTCACACATACATACACACATATATATACAGAATCACTCACACATACATACACACATATATACACAGAATCACTCACACATACACACATATACACAGAATCACTCACACATACATACACACATATATACAGAATCACTCACACATACATACACACATATATACACAGAATCACTCACACATACATACACATATATATATACAGAATCACTCACACATACATACACACATATATACACAGAATCACTCACACATACATACACACATATATATACACAGAATCACTCACACATACATACACACATATATACAGAATCACTCACACATACATACACATATATATATATACAGAATCACTCACACATACATACACACATATATGCACAGAATCACTCACACATACACACTTATATATACAGAATCACTCACACATACATACACACATATATACACAGAATCACTCACACATACATACACACATATATACACAGAATCACTCACACATACATACACACATATATACAGAATCACTCACACATACATACACACATATATACACAGAATCACTCACACATACATACACATATATATATACAGAATCACTCACACATATATACACACATATATACACAGAATCACTCACACATAAATACACACATATATATACACAGAATCATTCACACATACATACACACATAGATACAGAATCACTCACACATACATACACACATATATACACAGAATCACTCACACATACATACACACATATATATATACAGAATCACTCACACATAAATACACACATATATATACAGAATTACTCACACATACATACACACATATATATACAGAATCACTCACACATACATACACACATATATACACAGAATCACTCACACATACATACACACATATATACACAGAATCACTCACACATACATACACACATATATACAGAATCACTCACACATACATACACACACATATATATATACAGAATCACTCACACATACACACATATATACAGAATCACTCACACATACATACACACATATATACAGTCATATGTTAAAGTTTGGGCACCCCTATTAATGTTAACCTTTTTTCTTTATAACAATTTTGTTTTTTGCAACAGCTATTTCAGTTTCATATATCTAATAACTAATGGACTCAGTTATATTTCTGGATTCAAATGAGGTTTATTGTACTAACAGAAAATGTGCAATTTACATTTAAACAAAATTTGACCGGTGCAAAAGTATGGGCACCCTTATCATTTTCTTGATTTGAACACTCCTAACTACTTTTTACTGACTTCCTGAAGCACTAAATTGGTTTTGTAACCTCATTGAGCTTTGAACTTCATAGCCAGGTGTATCAAATCATGAGAAAAGGTATTTAAGGTGGCCACTTGCAAGTAGTTCTCCTATTTGATTCTCCTATGAAGAGTGGCATCATGGGCTCCTCAAAACAACTCTCAAATGATCTGAAAACAAAGATTATTCCATATAGCTTTTCAGGGGAAGGATACAAAAAGTTGTCTCAGAGATTTAACCTGTCAGTTTCCACTGTGAGGAACATAGTAAGGAAATGGAAGAACACAGGTACAGTTCTCGATAAGCCCAGAAGTGGCAGGCCAAGAAAAATATCAGAAAGGCAGAGAAGAAGAATGGTGAGAACATTCAAAGACAATCCACAGACCACCTCCAAAGACCTGCAGCATCATCTTGCTGCAGATGGTGTCACTGTGCATCGGTCAACAATACAGCGCACTTTGCACAAGGAGAAGCTGTATGGGAGAGTGATGCGAAAGAAGCCGTTTCTGCAAGCATGCCACAAACAGAGTCGCCTGAGGTATGCAAAAGCACATTTGGACAAGCCAGTTACATTTTGGAAGAAGGTCCTGTGGACTGATGAAACAAAGATTGAGTTGTTTGGTCATACAAAAAGGCGTTATGCATGGAGGCTAAAAAACACAGCATTCCAAGAAAAACACTTGCTACCCACAGTAAAATTTGGTGGAGGTTCCATCATGCTTTGGGGCTGTGTGGCCAATGCCGGCACCGGGAATCTTGTTAAAGTTGAGGGTCGCATGGATTCAACTCAGTATCAGCAGATTCTTGACAATAATGTGCAAGAATCAGTGACGAAGTTGAAGTTACGCAGGGGATGGATATTTCAGCAAGACAATGATCCAAAACACCGCTCCAAATCTACTCAGGCATTCATGCAGAGGAACAATTACAATGTTCTGGAATGGCCATCCCAGTCCCCAGACCTGAATATCATTGAACATCTGTGGGATGATTTGAAGCGGGCTGTCCATGCTCAGCGACCATCAAACTTAACTGAACTGGAATTGTTTTGTAAACAGGAATGGTCACAAATACCTTCATCCAGGATCCAGGAATTCATTAATAGCTACAGGAAGCGACTAGAGGCTGTTATTTTTGCAAAAGGAGGATCTACGAAATGTTAATGTCACTTTTATGTTGAGGTGCCAATACTTTTGCACCGGTCAAATTTTGTTAAAATGCAGATTGCACATTTTCTGTTAGTACAATAAACCTCATTTGAATCCAGAAATATAACTGAGTCCATCAGTTATTAGATATATGAAACTGAAATAGCTGTTGCAAAAAACAAAATTGTTATAAAGAAAAAAGGTTATCATTAATAGGGGTGCCCAAACTTTAACATATGACTGTATACAGAATCACTCACACATACATACACACATATATACACAGAATCACTCACACATACACACATATATACAGAATCACTCACACATACATACACATATTTATACAGAATCACTCACACATACATACACACATATACACAGAATCACTCACACATACATACACACATATATACAGAATCACTCACACATACACTCACTGGCCACTTTATTAGGTACACCTGTCCAACTGTGTGTTAAGACTTAATTTCTAATCAGCCAATCACATGGCGGCAACTCAGTGCATTTAGGCATGTAGACATGGTCAAGACAATCTCCTGCAGTTCAAACCGAGCATCAGTATGGGGAAGAAAGGTGATTTGAGTGCCTTTGAATGTGGCATGATTGTTGGTGCCAGAAGGGCTGGTCTGAGAATTTCAGAAACTGCTGATCTACTGGGATTTTCACGCACAACCATCTCTAGGGTTTACAGAGAATGGTCCGAAAAAGAAAAAAAATCCAGTGAGCGGCAGTTCTGTGGCCGGAAATGCCATGTTGATGCCAGAGGTCAGAGGAGAATGGGCAGACTGGTTCGAGCTGATAGAAAGGCAACAGTGACTCAAATTGCCACCCGTTACAACCAAGGTAGGCAGAAGAGCATCTCTGAACGCACAGTGCGTCGAACTTTGAGGCAGATGGGCTACAGCAGCAGAAGACCACACTGGGTACCACTCCTCTCAGCTAAGAACAGGAAACTGAGGCTACAATTTGCACAAGCTCATCGAAATTGGACAGTAGAAGATTGGAAAAACGTTGCCTGGTCTGATGAGTCTCGATTTCTGCTGCGACATTCGGATGGTAGGGTCAGAATTTGGCGTAAACAACATGAAAGCATGGATCCATCCTGCCTTGTATCAACGGTTCAGGCTGGTGGTGGTGGTGTCATGGTGTGGGGAATTTTTTCTGGGCACTCTTTGGGCCCCTTGGTACCAATTGAGCATCGTTGCAACGCCACAGCCTACCTGAGTATTGTTGCTGACCATGTCCATCCCTTTATGACCACAATGTACCCAACATCTGATGGCTACTTTCAGCAGGATAATGCGCCATGTCATAAAGCTCGAATCATCTCAGATTGGTTTCTTGAACATGACAATGAGTTCACTGTACTCAAATGGCCTCCTCAGTCACCAGATCTCAATCCAATAGAGCATCTTTGGGATGTGGTGGAACGGGAGATTCGCATCAGGGATGTGCAGCCGACAAATCTGCGCCAACTGTGTGATGCCATCATGTAAATATGGTCCAAAATCTCTGAAGAATGCTTCCAGCACCTTGTTGAATCTCTGCCACGAAGAATTGAGGCAGTTCTGAAGGCAAAAGGGGGTCCAACCCGTTACTAGCATGGTGTACCTAATAAAGTGGCCAGTGAGTGTACATACACACATATATACACAGAATCACTCACACATACATACACACATATATACACAGAATCACTCACACATACATACACACATATATATACACAGAATCACTCACACATACATACACACATATATACAGAATCACTCACACATACATACACATATATATACAGAATCACTCACACATACATACACACATATATACACAGAATCACTCACACATACATACACATATATATATACAGAATCACTCACACATACATACACACATATATACACAGAATCACTCACACATACATACACACATATATACACAGAATCACTCACACATACATACACATATATATATACAGAATCACTCACACATACACACTTATATATACAGAATCACTCACACATACATACACACATATATACACAGAATCACTCACTCACACATACACACATATATACACAGAATCACTCACACATACATACACACATATATACAGAATCACTCACACATACATACACACATATATACACAGAATCACTCACACATACATACACATATATATACACAGAATCACTCACACATACATACACACTTATATATACAGAATCACTCACACATACATACACACATATATACACAGAATCACTCACACATACATACACACATATATACACAGAATCACTCACACATACATACACATATATATATACAGAATCACTCACACATACACACTTATATATACAGAATCACTCACACATACATACACACATATATACACAGAATCACTCACTCACACATACACACATATATACACAGAATCACTCACACATACATACACACATATATACAGAATCACTCACACATACATACACACATATATACACAGAATCACTCACACATACATACACATATATATATACAGAATCACTCACACATATATACACACATATATACACAGAATCACTCACACATAAATACACACATATATACAGAATCACTCACACATACATACACACATATATACAGAATCACTCACACATACATACACACATATATACACAGAATCACTCACACATACATACACATATATATATACAGAATCATTCACACATACATACACACATAGATACAGAATCACTCACACATACATACACACATATATACAGAATCACTCACACATACATACACACATATATATATACAGAATCACTCACACATAAATACACACATATATATACAGAATTACTCACACATACATACACACATATATATACAGAATCACTCACACATACATACACACATATATACACAGAATCACTCACACATACATACACACATATATACAGAATCACTCACACATACATACACACACATATATATATACAGAATCACTCACACATACATACACACATATATATACAGAATCACTCACACATACATACACACACATATATATACAGAATCACTCACACATAAATACACACATATATATACAGAATTACTCACACATACATACACACATATATATACAGAATCACTCACACATACATACACACATATATACACAGAATCACTCACACATACATACACACATATATACACAGAATCACTCACACATACATACACACATATATACAGAATCACTCACACATACATACACACACATATATATATACAGAATCACTCACACATACATACACACATATATATACAGAATCACTCACACATACATACACACACATATATATACAGAATCACTCACACATACATACACACATATATATATACAGAATCACTCACACATACATACACACATATATATACAGAATCACTCACACATACATACACACATATATATACAGAATCACTCACACATACATACACACATATATACACAGAATCACTCACACATACATACACACATATATACAGAATCACTCACACATACATACACACATATATACACAGAATCACTCACACATACATACACATATATATATACAGAATCACTCACACATGCACACACTACAGTATATACAGAATCACTCACACATACATACACACATATATACACAGAATCACTCACACATACATACACATATATATATACAGAATCACTCACACATGCACACACTACAGTATATACAGAATCACTCACACATACATACACATATATATATACACAGAATCACTCACACATACATACACACATATATACAGAATCACTCACACATACATACACACATATATACACAGAATCACTCACACATACATACACACATATATACAGAATCACTCACACATACATACACACATATATACACAGAATCACTCACACATACATACACATATATATATACAGAATCACTCACACATATATACACACATATATATACAGAATCACTCACACATACATATACACATATATACACAGAATCACTCACACATACTTACACACATATATATACAGAATCACTCACACATACTTACACACATATATACACAGAATCACTCACACATACATACACACATATATACAGAATCACTCACACATACATACACACATATATACACAGAATCACTCACACATACATACACATATATATATACAGAATCACTCACACATATATACACACATATATATACATAATCACTCACACATACACACATATATACACAGAATCACTCACACATACTTACACACATATATATACAGAATCACTCACACATACATACACACATATATACAGAATCACTCACACATACATACACACATATATATACAGAATCACAGAAAAGGGAACCGCAGCCATCCACAGTTACGGTACAGGAAAGCAGCGGGCTAGAACAGTTTGGAAGATTCAGTATGTGGCAACTCATTGTCTGGGCAGAAACCCTTAGAACCGGGGCAAAACGGTCAAGGGATCCCAAGTGAGAACATATAGTAAGAATGTGGTGCAAAGGCAGAAGGCAGAACAGAAGGGCAGTGCTCTCTTCCAGTGGCTATATACTCCGGACATTAATGATCTCAAGTCTGGGGTGAAACAGACCCAGGGAAGCATACCAGTAGTAGAGTTACGCAGAGAAAACGCTGAGGACCCATCAGGGATGGTCCAACCTGAGCCCGCACTTTGTGATCATGAGAGTAACGCAGGGAAAGAAAAGGAACATTGCTTTGTAAAGTCCGTTGCAAAGAATGTGAAGTATCTGGATGTGCTGTACACCGGAACCAGTAAAGATGTTTTTGCTGAAGTTGATTTAGACTGTGTCTCAATTAATGTAAAGTGGCTGAAGAAGGTCCCCTGCGACGTAGGGAAGATCCTGACAGAGCCGGACCTGGAGACACAGGTATGCTGACCAGTGGACATTACTTTTCTGTGAGGGGAGGCCAGGACACTAAAGCTCAGGTGTCTTCAGCTACGACTACGGTCCTGGCCCACCCTTACATATACACAGAATGGCTCACACATAGATACACACATATATACACAGAATCACTCACACATACATACACACATATATACACAGAATGACTCACACATACATACACAAATATACACAGACTGACTCACACATAAATGCACACAATCACTGACACATACAATGCATACACACCCACTCAAATACAGAAAATACACTTATACAACAAAACAATCACACACACACACAAATAGCATAAATACACACAATCACATATACTGTACATACACACACTTATAAAAACACAATCGCACACATACGTACACTCACATGTAAATACACCCAATCACACACACAGTACGTACATACACAACCAATCATTCAAATGTGGAAAATCCACTCGTACATAAAAAAAAATCACACAAATACACACAATCACAACACACAGACAATACACTGACAATACTCAGATAGATAAATACAATTACTCACACTTACACAAATTCAATCACTCACACTTATTGAACTTACACTCACAAATAAATACACACAATCAGTCTCACATACTGAAAATACGCTCACAAATAAATGCATAAATGCACACAATCACTCACACCTAAACACACACAAATCACACATACTGTACAAACACTTAAGCCGAAAATATACAATAGATGGCAGCTGGACTATCATTCATGTGACAGCCATCTCGGCCGTTTCTCCCATACACAGGAGAACTCGCATGGCCAAGCACTCCTGCGTTCTGTATGAGAAAGCCGTCGACAGACATCTCTGCCAGTGGCTTATCTCAGGAAGAATACAGCGATCGACAGTCTGAATCGGACATGTCCGGGTGATATTTTCCCCCACAATCAGTTGGTTGGTGCTTTACAGTTGTCCATACATACACTTACAATCACACATACACTCACCCTGCACACGTACATACACACATACAAACCATATTTTGGCCCTTTGCAGTCCCATAGCTCATCATAGTACAGAATTTCACCTGCTTTGTAGATGGAAGTGAGCCTCCTTACTTCTTGGTGCCATGTGTGCTGCACAGATTGCCCCGATTGAAAGTCTGTCCCTGCATTTACTGCCATTCACCTGATTGTGGCCAAAAGAGGGTCCATTGACCTGCAACATGGCAGTTTACATTGGCATACCTTTTTCAACTATAAATGTAACAGAACCTTATATATACTTCCCCCTCGAATCACAAACATAGATGTCAAGTATATGGCTGCAAAACCCTTCTCACGTTCTCCTAGTTACTGTGTCCAGAATTTTATGTATCGCTACAAATATTCTTTTTCTTCCCACAAATTATTGAGAAACATACAGGAAAAGTGCGAAAAATCACTAAAATCCTCTGCATTATCTAAAAAATGGAAAGCGGAGAAAAGAAGTGGTCTAGTGAGAGAATATGAAGACATGACACACCCGTGACTATTGAACCGCCGGTTGTAACCTGCTCAACTGTCAGTAATGAAGAGCAATGCCTGATGGGTCAAGGGGTGATGAAAACCCTGTATGTGTCCATAGGGCCCCAGATGTCCTTGAACCTTTTAGGAGAGCTGAAATCCCAGTACAAATCCCAGATAGTGTATGACAGAACAGCAATGAGAAACAGTTACAATCCATTTACCCGCAGTCACATATGATGAGGTTACTTTGACATTACTAAGGCTGAGCGTACGTTAAAAAAAGCTTCAAAGGTGTTGGATACAGTCCTTGGAGACCTCAGCGTTTTACACGTGGGCAATTGGAGTCCCTACATTTTGGTTTGCTGCAAATGGAATATTTAGGAAAAATTTTACAAAGCAGATGAATTTGTATTTCAAAATATTTGCTCATGTGTTAATGGTGTGCGTTGTTTGACAGTATGGAAGGTAAGAGTTAATAGTTGGGACTAGCCCAGAGTAAGAGTGGCTAAGCTGAAGGGACAAAGACAGTTTCCTGTTAGAAAGGGCCCAGAATGTATAGAAAGAGGACCTAAGATCTGTTTTGAGCAGTGGCACATGATGTGGGTGTCTTTAACGAGAGGGGAGACAGAGACAAAGGATAGCAAGATTCTAGCGGAGACCAAGAGCCAGAAGTGACCGAAAGAACAGAGTGATCGATTGGAGACGGGTCCTGAGAGAGTACGCGTAGTAGTATGACCCAGAGTTTACAACTCACAGAGGTACTAGGCCAGGATGGAACAAGGAACGTGAGACAAAGAGAGTGTACCGGGCAGGAGTTCCAGTGTGTCAAGGACAGAGAAGATAAGTACTGACCATACTGGCACCAAAGTTCCCTAGACTGGAAATAAGTCGCGGAACCATGGGTTGAGTAAAGGACTTTTGCTTGACTCTTGTTGATCTGTAGTACTGAACTGGGCTTTGGTGAAGCAGAAAGGAATGGTGAAGATAGAGAATAAGAGAGTAGAGAGGCAGGAATAGAAACTGTATGGAAATTGTTCTGTATCGTAAAGAAAACATTCATCAAGTTGTGTAGCCGCTGTCTACTATATATATTCCCTTCCAAAGTTTATTTTTGACTGGTTGTCTCCCTCATTGAACTGTCAAACATCTGGTCCTAGCAAACCAATGTCATCAGTTACATGCCTCCTGCAAGGGCATGGCACCCCCACAGCACAAGTCCACACACCAAGCCAGGACCCCCACCTTCATGCCCACGGCTTCTGCTCCGAGCTACGGTGCACCAGAAAAAATCTGGAAAAGTTGCCAACTATACCTTTTAATGGACTTGGAACCAGACTTGTTAAATGACATAAGCAAATTATATTAATTGGGTCACTGTAGGAGGAATTATTAAAGCAAAATGTCAAAGTGGATAAGTAAGGCCAAAATAACAAAAATAATCTAAAAAATAAATAGACAAAATCCCCAAATCCCTATATCTAGAATACAGACTTGACACGATACAACACAGTACAAGTATGGCGATCTCTCGCGTAAATCATGATGCTGCATTGAAGCTACAGCCACTGCAACTCCTCAAATCTTTAGGGAAAATTAATTGAAAATCCGTCCAATTATATCAATCCTTTCAACTTCTTCTTGGAATGAGCTATACAACGGCTAAAACTGGCGTTAAAGAGGTTGTCCACTACCTGAACGTTGATGGCCTATCCATGGGATAGGTTATCAATGTCTGATCGGTGGGGATACGACACGCGGTATCTCCGCCGATCAACTGTTCTCTATGCAAATCATTAGGGGCCAGATGTGCAGTACCTGGCCGCAGCTACCATGCACTAGACAAAGCTGTGCTGTGCAGCGCCATAACTGATCAGTTCCGTCCGACACCAGGAATCATTGATATGGTGGTGGTGCCAGGTGTTACATCCCCAGTGATCAGACATTGATGACCTATCCTTAGGATAGGTCATCAATGTTAAAGTAGTAGACAACCTCTTCAAATCTGATCTCGGTCAAAGGAAAAAAAATAGGTTGGAGTGACGCCTAAAACAAGATGGCCAACTACCCGCAATGGATCACAGGAACCGGTGTTTAGATCGGGTGGTCCATCCAATGGGCCATAAGGATTCCTCCTGTGACCATGAACACCATAATGCTATGTGCCTACAGACTTGACATTTATCCTTTGTGCTATCAGATTTAGCAAAGCAAATTTGGCGTGCACAAACGACAATTCATTTCAAGGCCGGACAATTACAATAACAGTTCTCCCTCGTTGTTCCAGGACAAAAAAAATATTTACTATAGTTTCATTCACATCTGTTAAGACCGGGCGGCCATTGTGACTTCTACGTCAGCTGAAACAATCAGGCAAAGTGGCTGCAAATGTGAGTCTAGATATGTTCGGGCTCGACGTTGGCTGCCATCCTTCGAGTTGTCATCACTTAGGGTCCTGGTCCGATCTGTCAAAAATATATTAGATCCATGTTGTTAAATGAAGTGACTTGTCGGCCCTTACTGTAACCAGTGCTCTCAGCAGAAGTTCATGATCTGGAATATAGTTTTTTTTTCATTCTATTAGCAGAGACTATTAAATGAGACAATATTACCCTAATGTGATTTTTCTTGCGCCTTGAGCATTTCATCTTCTTTCCTGGTCTCCGGTCCACTATCTCTCTCACTTCTATTGATCCCGCAGTTAGTCCTATTCAATTATTCAATCTGGATCAATACATTTAGATGCATGAGATGTAAACGTTCTGCTTCTTCTCCTGTTATCAGCTTACAGCCTTTTCCTGCATCCATAAAGAGCAGCAACGTGGTCGAAAAAGTGATATAATGTGTCACGATATAAGAATATACAATACAGCATGGAGAAGGAATGTATGAACTAGAGCTATAAAAAAGCAATGTCCGAGACGTAAAAGATTCTCATGAGCTCCAATGCAAAACCTCTACCAGGTCTTCATTAATATTGGTCTTCTCACATGGGTCAAATGGACCTTCGGGGTCAGGGTGCAACTGTAACCCCTCCAACCACTTACACACTTTTCCTTGGTATCATGTTGTGGTTGGTGGATCTGCTACCTCTGCACTTCCTACTGCTACAAACATGAGAACCATTATTGCTCATGGACACCAACATTTTACAGATAGAGACTACAATAAGAAGCGTCTACTAAATGGGGAAAAAAACAAAACATACCAATTTCCTCAGAATATCCAAAGAGGAAACTTCCTGGATCAGGATCAGTAATGTATGTACTGTAAGAGAGTGACCGGTGTCATATACGAGGGTCGCTATGTGTCCCCCAGGATGCGCTCAGAAGTGTATTAGATTCGCTGGAGTGCCTTGTGGTCACAGCAGGATGCCTGTGAGTCACAAGGCAGAATAAAAGTAAGCTTGAACCTGGTCAAGCTATTTTGACCAAGGAGTTGTTCAGGAAAACTTGGTATGGGCTTTTATTTTTGAAACAGACTACAGGAAAGTAGTGGCGTCAGTCCATTTCCTTCAGCCCGGATCTTACCAGTGGCCCATGGCCACAGAGTCTATTGGAGAGAAAAAAAACCCCGAGCAGGAGGGTTTGGGTGTGTCAGTGCTGATCTTGGAAGCAGAAGGCTTGTGCAGAGCTTTTTCTGTGAGAGGCAACACGGGAACATGCAGAGCCTAAAGCCTGGCACCCCAGTATACACGGTGGTGTAGTTGTCCACAGCAACAAGCTGCCAACTGTCTTCGTTTTCCAGGCTGCGTACCAGAGGACTCCTTTACTTTCTGTTTGTGAGTACGCTATACATTAAACAAGACATCATTATGAACTTTCCTGAGTCACTGCCTTCTCATTGCTCAGCAAGGACACCGCTGCACTACAGTACACAGTGACTGCATCAGCAGAATGGTGAGTGCAGCTCTGGAGTATAATACAGGATGTAACTCAGGATCAGTAATGTAATGTATGTACACAGTGATTGCACCAGCAGAATAGTGAGTGCAGCTCTGGGGTGTAATACAGAATGTAACTCAGGATCACTACAGGATAAGTAGTGTGATTTATTTACAAGTAACTACTTTTCTATGGAATAGTTCAAGCAGACATGTGAGAACAAGGAAGTGGCTCTGTGAATAGCTGAAGTGATAGGCTAAAGAGTCAGCAATAATATTCTAATGTGTTATAATACAAAATAGCAAAACAGCCACTGCTGAGCTGAAAGCTATTACGAAAGCATGAAGGTAATGATTATTTACACTGGGCCGGTGAGGAGGCTGTCGGAAAGTGCCACAAATAATACAGGCTGCTTATAATTAGAAAACGTATGATTCTATCACAGTCTCCAACTATGAAAATTGCTAATTACTGCCAACACGTGATGGAATACAGAGTGCAGACTCGTCGGCATCACAAAACTTAAGGCAAACAGCAGCTCGCTCATCTCGTCACAATAATACCTAAATATTTGGGAGCTTAGTAAACACTGTGATGTATAAGATGCTAGAGGTGAACCTGCAGTTTATAAAATACTCTAACTAAACTTGAAACTTTTTTTAAAACTATTTCTTCAAAGAGCTCGTCAATAAATAATTTCCTAACTTAAAGGGGTTTCCTGGGACTTTAATATCAGATCGGTGGTGATCGAGCTCCCAGCACCACCAATGATCTACAGTGGATATGGCGCATTGTCTAGTGGCCATGTATGGTACTACACACTTATCCACATTCACGAGTATGGGAGAAATTGCAGTACCCTTTATGGCCACTACAGAATGTACAGCGCTGTGCCGCTACTGATGCGCCACAGCCCCTTTAATCAGGGATGTTACAAGACAGGTCAACGTTTAGAAATGATTGGTGGGAGGTTTCCATTTCTCAGTTGAGTTTTACTTTCTCGCTGAAGGGCGAAGAGCATTTGGCCATTTTAGAGACTGACACATGCAATATGGTAAACTTGTGTTTAGAGACTGGTAGAATTAAATAGGGTCTCAGTGGTAGCGGTCACATCCGAGCCCTATCACATTAGAAGAAGCAACTATTCTACATGGCGGTTGGTAAGTCGGGGTCCCGGTACACCCTTTGCATTGGGGCTCAGGAGCTTGAAGTTGCATCTTTGGTGGACTGTATTTTGCTTGGACGTTACTGTGATCAGATGCGAGAGCTTGCTGCTTAGGACTGCAATTCTGCACTGATCACTACACCAGCCGAAGCATCTGCTCCTCTTGAAACCATTTTCCCTGAAGATTTATTTATTAAGGCTGCCTGTCCCCACACGCTCTGGAGGTCGGACTCCTGACCCTCCTGTGTTAGCCTTTCCCTGTTGAAAAACTAACCTCTGCCTTTCTGGCTCAATATTATTCTATGGTTAATAGATCCAACTCATGTAATATATACATTTTTTTTTGCCTCCTACGGCTTCATCCCCCTCTTAATAAATTCTCTATTTGAAAATGGATACCAATATTGTGACATCAAATGTAATGAAATGAGAACGCCGAAAGAGACGAAACAGCTCACAAAAATTCTATATGTCAAACACCAGAATCACCGGCCAAAATCTACAAGACCGGTCATACATCTAGAGCATAGGAGCATGAGTGGCCTGTGCTATTACCATCACTTCTTCATCACACCCAATATCTATCTATCTATCTATCTATCTATCTATCTATCTATCTATCTATCTATCTTCCATCTATCTATTATCAATCATCTATCTTCTATCTATTATCTATCTATCTTGTATCTATCAATCTATCATCTATCTTTCTGTCATCTATTTATCTACTATTTAGAAAAAAGGAGAAAGTTAGAGCAGCACAAAGCAAGAAGAAAAATTCGGGTGCAGAGTCCCCCAGGCAAGTACCAAACTTCAATTGTAGAAATCCAAAAATCAGAGGCAACACACCGTTCCTAGTTAGAATAAACCTATTTTATTTAGCCCATCTTGACGCCGTTTGGAAACGTCGCCAAGATGGGCTAAATAAAATACTTCTATTCTCACTAGGAACGGTGTGTTGCCTCTGATTTTTGGATTTCTATCTATCTATCTATCTATCTATCTATCTATCTATCTCTTTATCTATCTATCTGTCTATTATCTATCTAAAAACTCACGGTGCTAGCGGGGATGTCACCAAGGTCGCCACAGTTCAGCCTGGCTGGGAGTGGAGCATCAGTGACCGGACATAGCCTCTATGATATCACCACCAGTCTCTAAGGCTGCGCTCGCAGCCGCTCAGTCACCAGTGGGTTTTCAGCCTGGACGGTCGCATCTTGGCACCATCCAGGTTGAAAGCTGTTTAACCCCCAGATATGGATTACGGTGTGGAACAAAATGATGGACAGGTATATAGTATATTGTTGTTTTTTTTATTTTACTTTTATTACAGGAGATCAAGGGCTTCGCTGGAATTAGTTGTTTAAATACAAATGGAGAAGTGTGTTTTGTTTTATTTCTGATAAAGGACTTTATTCTGGCTGTGTCTTTATTTACCATACAATTATAGGATAAGTAATGGATAGGTATCTTATAGACTTCTCTCCATTACTAAGCCGTGGGCTTGATGTCACCTGACAGAACAAAGGTGACATCAACCCCAAAAATATGAACCACACTTGCCACCGCTACAGGGCAAGTGGGAAGAGCCTGGCATAGTGCCAGAATTGGCGCATCTAATAGATGTACCTTTTCTGGGCAGCTGCGGGCTGCTATTTTTAGGCTGAGGGCAATATCCATGGCCCCATACCAGCCTGAGAATACCTGTCCCCACCTGACTGCTTTAGCAAGGCTGATTGTCAAAAATGGAGGGGGACCCCACAACTTTTTAAATTATTTAAATAATTAGACAAACAGAGTGGGGACCGCTCTATTCTTGATAACTAGGCCTTGTTGAAGCTGACAGCTGAGGGCTGCAGCCCCCAGCTGTGAGTTTTGCCTGGCTGCTTCAAGAAAATAGGGGTGGACCCACGCCTTTTTTTCAAATTATTTATTTACAGCGCATGCACCGGTTGATGAATACTCTCATCAGCCGCTCATGATCTCACTGTTTTGGGATCTTTTGTGACCTCTTGGATGAGTCGTTGCTACACTCTTTTGATAAATTTGGTCAGCCGGCCACTCCTGGGAAGCTTCACCACTGTTTCATGTTTTTTTCCATCTGTGGATAATAGCTCCCACTGTGGTACACTGGAGTCCCGAAGCTTTAGAAATGGCTTTATAACCTTGTCCTGACTGATAGGTCTCAATTACTTTGTTTCTCATTTGTTCCAGAATTTCTTATGATTTCGGCATGATGTCTAGCTTTTGAGGATATTTTGGTCTACTTCACTTTGTCAGGCAGGTCCTATTTAAGTGATTTTTTGATTGAGAACAGGTGTGGCAGTAATCAGGCCTGGGTGTGGCTAGGGAATTTCAACTCAGCTTCCCAAAGATGTGATAAACCACAGTTAATTTATATTTTAAGGCGGTGGGGGGGGCAATCACTATTTCGTACAGTACCCTGTAGGTTTGGATTTCTTTTTCCCTTAATAAATATCTTCCTTTAAAAACTACATTTTGTGATTACTTGTGTTATCTTTGTCTAATATTTACGCTGGTTTGGTGATCTGTAACATTTAAGTGTGACAAACATGCACAAGAATAGGAAATCAGGAAGGGGGCAAACACTTTTTCACACCACTGTATAAGCAAAGTCCTGAAAAGCCATATACAGCTCCCAGCCTTTCCACCTACATCATTGAACAGATCCCTGACTAGTCGAGGACATGACTGCTGGAAGATGGAGCTGTCATATGAAATATGAATCATTTTATTTAATTTTTTTGTGTTTATTGCTCAGCCATATCAAATAATTATATTTTTTAGGAGTGGAGAGGCCAAAGTAAATTCATGGGGGCATGGTGTCTAACCATATATATTTAGGGTGCACAGTTACTGATAATATTAGGGGGACAGTGGTTAATACAATATGTTTAGGAGGTCACAGCACGCCGATATTTCTTTACGGTGATCAAATGTCCTAATGATATATTTTTTAGAGCCAAAGTGGCCAATTATGTATGTTTCAGGTCCCAATGTTATATTTTTTTTTTTTTGTGCGGGGCACAGTTGCTATTGAAATATGTTTCAGCAGGATACAGTAGCCAATTATATATATTTAGGTGACACAATGGCTAATCATTTACATATGAGGCCACAGTGGTCCCAAATGATACATTATCAGGAAAGAGAGGATACCAGCGAGTCAGTGTGAGGAAGGTAAAAATCCACATTTATTGATTCATTTTAAAATTGTGTAAATGTACACCAGGTCCAGCAGCGCATATGATAAACCTATGCATTTCAGCTGTTGCCAGCCTTACTCATTTTTTTTATAATTATATATTATACCCCCTTAGGGAGTGTGTATACAGTATATATGCAATAGTAAGAGTATGCTGTGAGTTGTCGTTTTACAAACAACAATATCATCCCCAATCATTACTCTGCAGACCATACAGCGATCAGATGCAGAATGAACATTTACAGTCAGAAAATCTGAGATCTACTCCAGAATTGTCCACGTTCTTTTCTTCTCCGCCTGTCCCTGTCCTTCATAGTGATGTCTCCTTGCCACGACTTGAAATTACTGCTTAGGTACCTACATATATATAGGCATTATACACTTAGGGAGGTATAATGGGTAGTTATGATGCATATATTTATGGGGCACATTGTAGGGCATTTTTTATTCAGACGTATTACGGGACAATTTTGAGTGGCATATTTACATTCAGAGGTACAACTTAGATTGATTTTTATATTTGAATTAACTTGTTATATTAAGGGATATGATGTGTAATTTCAAGTAATTTCAAGTCATGGCCAGGAGACATCATTATGAAGGACTGGGGCAGGCGGAGAAGAAAAGAAAGTGGACAATTCTAGGGTAGATCTCAGATTTACTGACTGTAAATGTTCATTCTGCATCTGATCGCTGTATGGTCTGCAGAGGAATGATTGGTGATGACATTGATGTTTGCAAAACCACAACTCCCAGCATACTCTTACTATTACTATTGTAGGGGTAGCACTGGGACGTGTAGATTAACAAGGTTCAGTTTTGAAAGGAAGGTTTGTATACAATTCTGCGCAAAATCTGGGTGGGTTAGATATCTTTTATCCCTGTTCTTTCCTTATTACAGTGTCCTCCCTTAACAGTATATTATATTATATACAGTGTTGCATCTTTTTTAAAGGGGTTGAAGGCCGCTATTTCCTTCCCCTGCCTAAGGCAGCAAAATACCTGAACCCGGGTCTGCAGTGATCTGACAAAGGGAGTGAGTAATTTACATTGATTGTGGTGTGGAAAGGGCTAAGGATCAGAGGTTTTACTCCTATCCAATTTATTGGTATTTTAAGGCTGTCAATCAAAGCCTTCCTCAAGAAGTTGATCACACTGGCGCAGCGTCTGTGCTCCAAGTTATTATCACAACTATGTATAGTACACGTCCATGTAAATGCTGGAAGGGGATGCCAATATTAAAATACACGTATGTGATAATACGGGAAAAAGTTCATAACAGAGCCAGACAAACAGCAGACAAGTTCTAGACAAGAACATTACATGGACCTCTTGGTCCTAAAATATAGATATAGAGCAGCCTCATTAATCTAGTTCATACAGTATAAAAGCTTAATCAGTTGACGGCTCACTCCACCAATAGGACAGGAAAATAAGCCACCATCCGGCCCCTCTACAGTACTGCAAGAATAAAAGGTCAGACATGTTGACATTCAACATGCGTCATCCTTGTAATCATCCACATCAGCCTGAAGAGAAAAGCGGTAGAATCTAAATGCACAGTATATATTTGGCAAAACTTGCCAAAATGCCAAGTATCTGTCTTTTCTATTGATATTGGGCTGACTTTGGAAAGATGTGGAACAGTTGGGTTACAACAAATTCCACTTAGCGGTGAGCTGAGGAGCAGAGCTTAAAGGGGTTCTCTGGTTTTCACCGTTTTACCCTTGCACAGATTTCTGGATTTCACTGCCGTAAATCCTCAGGTCATGGAGGATGGAGAGCAGCCTCTGTTAATGACAGGTCATGGATACCAACGTGTGATACTAAAGCAAAAGACGTGGACCAGGGAGGGATGGGCTGAGAGTGAAATTCAGCTCTGGCATTTGAAAGCAAATAGGCCCATGTTGTTCCTCCCCCTGATGGTAGGTCTCAACTGCACCTTGAGGACGCTGATACTGTTAACAACATAGCAGACAATGCGGCACACAATTGGACCAGCCCATCTAGCATTTGCCAGAATGCCAGATAGCCAGTCCGACTCTGGACCCAGGACAGTACAGGTAGAGTAGACAGATGGTCTGGACAGGCAGCAGACAGGTGAACAAGTTCAGGAAACAAACTGGGCTAAAATATTGGAGAAGATAACATTGGTTGGGTAGGATGTTTGGCCGGGAACATCTTTGGCACTAGAGTTGAGCGAAACGGGTCGAAAAAATTCAAAAGTCGCCGACTTTTGGCAAAGTCGGGTTTCATGAAACGAAACCCGACCCTAGGATGAGGTCGGCCACGAGGTCGGCGACTTACGCGCCAAAGTCGCGTTTCAAAAGTTTGTTTTGCGCTCTTTTTCAGCCAATCAGGATCCACGGACACTGTGGGCAACGTGATGACATAGGCACGGGTCACCACCATCTTTCAGAAGGGCATGCAAGTGATTGGCTTGCTTTGGTGGGCGTCACAGGGGGTATAAAAGGGCGTGCACGCCGACCGCCATCTTACTTCTGCCGATCTTAGTATAGGGAGAGGTTGCTGCTGATTCTGTAGGGAGAGCGTTAGGCAGGGAAGAAGACAAAAAAACTGCTTCTGCTGCTAGCGATTTGGCCTGCACAACACACCAGTCACTGTGTGTGCAGTGCAAGGGGAGGCTATATAGTGGTGTATCAGTGGTGTTGGTTGTTGGGCTGCCTTTTAAGGCTTCCTGACAGGCTGGCATTGCTGTTTACCCACTGCTCCGCAAACTGCTTTTTTAAAAGCAATCCCAATTTTTTTTTTTTGTCCTGCTGAGAAGAAAAAAAAACTGCTTCTGCTGCTAGCAATTTGGCCTGCACAACACACCAGTCACTGTGCGTGCAGTGCAAGGGGAGGCTATATAGTGGTGTATCAGTGGTGTTGGTTGTTGGGCTGCCTTCTAAGGCTTCCTGACAGGCTGGCATTGCTGTTTACCCACTGCTCCGCAAACTGTTTTTTTAAAAGCAATCCAATCTCCCTTATCCTCTAGTCACTTTTGTCACAGCTGTGCCATCGAGCCTGTCACATAGCGCTCAGATATTCATTGGGCCTCACACAATCCAAAAGTGTCCAGTGTCCAAAAGTGTGTGCAGAGATTCAAAATCTCCCTTATCCTCTCGTCACTTTTGTCACAGCTGTGCCATCGAGCCTGTCACATAGCGCTCAGATATCAGTGGGCCTCACACAATCCAAAAGTGTCCAGTGTCCACAAGTGTGTGCAGAAATTCAAAATCTCCCTTATCCTCTAGTCACTTTTGTCACAGCAGTGCCATCGAGCCTGTCACATAGCGCTCAGATATCAGTGGGCCTCACACAATCCAAAAGTGTCCAGTGTCCAAAAGTGTGTGCAGATATTCAAAATCTCCCTTATCCTCTAGTCACTTTTTTTCACAGCAGTGCCATCGAGCCTGTCACATAGCGCTCAGATATCAGTGGGCCTCACACAATCCAAAAGTGTCCAGTGTCCAAAAGTGTGTGCAGATATTCAAAATCTCCCTTATCCTCTAGTCACTTTTGTCACAGCAGTGCCATCGAGCCTGTCACATAGCGCTCAGATATCAGTGGGCCTCACACAATCCAAAAGTGTCCAGTGTCCAAAAGTGTGTGCAGATATTCAAAATCTCCCTTATCCTCTAGTCACTTTTGTCACAGCAGTGCCATCGGGCCTGTCACATAGCGCTCAGATATCAGTGGGCCTCACACAATCCAAAAGTGTCCAGTGTCCAAAAGTGTGTGCAGATATTCAAAATCTCCCTTATCCTCTAGTCACTTTTGTCACAGCAGTGCCATCGAGCCTGTCACATAGCGCTCAGATATCAGTGGGCCTCACACAATCCAAAAGTGTCCACTGTCCACAAGTGTGTGCAGAAATTCAAAATCTCCCTTATCCTCTAGTCACTTTTGTCACAGCAGTGCCATCGAGCCTGTCACATAGTGCTCAGATATCAGTGGGCCTCACACAATCCAAAAGTGTCCAGTGTCCAAAAGTGTGTGCAGATATTCAAAATCTCCCTTATCCTCTAGTCACTTTTGTCACAGCAGTGCCATCGAGCCTGTCACATAGCGCTCAGATATCAGTGGGCCTCACACAATCCAAAAGTGTCCAGTGTCCACAAGTGTGTGCAGATATTCAAAATCTCCCTTATCCTCTAGTCACTTTTGTCACAGCAGTGCCATCGAGCCTGTCACATAGCGCTCAGATATCAGTGGGCCTCACACAATCCAAAAGTGTCCACTGTCCACAAGTGTGTGCAGAAATTCAAAATCTCCCTTATCCTCTAGTCACTTTTGTCACAGCAGTGCCATCGAGCCTGTCACATAGCGCTCAGATATCAGTGGGCCTCACACAATCCAAAAGTGTCCAGTGTCCAAAAGTGTGTGCAGATATTCAAAATCTCCCTTATCCTCTAGTCACTTTTGTCACAGCAGTGCCATCGAGCCTGTCACATAGCGCTCAGATATCAGTGGGCCTCACACAATCCAAAAGTGTCCACTGTCCACAAGTGTGTGCAGAAATTCAAAATCTCCCTTATCCTCTAGTCACTTTTGTCACAGCAGTGCCATCGAGCCTGTCACATAGCGCTCAGATATCAGTGGGCCTCACACAATCCAAAAGTGTCCAGTGTCCAAAAGTGTGTGCAGATATTCAAAATCTCCCTTATTCTCTAGTCACTTTTGTCACAGCAGTGCCATCGAGCCTGTCACATAGCGCTCAGATATCAGTGGGCCTCACACAATCCAAAAGTGTCCAGTGTCCAAAAGTGTGTGCAGATATTCAAAATCTCCCTTATCCTCTAGTCACTTTTGTCACAGCAGTGCCATCGAGCCTGTCACATAGCGCTCAGATATCAGTGGGCCTCACACAATCCAAAAGTGTCCACTGTCCACAAGTGTGTGCAGAATTTCAAAATCTCCCCTGTCCTATAGACACCTTGTACCTTGTTTTACATTACTATATAGTTTGTTGGATTTTGTCTACATTTCTACCAAAAATGAGGAAGGCTGGTTGAAGAGGCCGTGGAATTGGGCGGGGGTTGGCAGCTGGTAATGATGGTGTTGGTGGTGGATCTGATGGTAGTGGCAAGAGCAAAATAGGACCGAATGCAGGAGGTGCTGACCCTGCGTCATCGTCTGGCTACATAAGGCCTCGAACGCTTAGTTTTCTAGGAGTTGGCAAACCGCTTTTAAAGCCAGAGCATCAGGAAAAAGTTTTCTCTTACATTGCTGACTCAGCCTCCAGCTCTATCGCCTCCTCTTCTTCAGTTGTAAAAAGTAAAAGCACTGAGTCGTCATTGGAGGCTCATGTTCATGAACCACACCTTTCCTTGTGTCCTTCACCCTAACCAAGATTGAAGGATGACGCAGGCCATACTACTGATTACTCCATGGAGCTGTTTTCACATACCATGCCTGGATTATCAAGTGAAATGGTGAATTACCCAGGCCAAGATGAATCTGACATGGAGTGCACTGATGCACAGCCGCTGATGGATGATTCTGCTGGTACATTCACTCAGAGCACTACATTGTCCTCGCAATGTACAGAGCCAGATTCTGACCCTGATGAGACTCAGGTGCCCCTTCCCGCACACTATACCACCATACACGGTGACACAGAGAAAGGTGCACATGACATAGAAGAGGAGGTGATGGATGACCCAGTTGTTGACCCAGATTGGCATCCATTGGGGGACGAGGGTGCTGCTTCCAATAGCTCAGATGAGGAGCATCCACAGCAGACATCGACATCGTAACAGCTGTTATCTGGCAGGCCCGGAGCACTCCAAAGACAGGTTCCAAACATCAAAAGAGTTGCTGGACAGCTTGTCCAGAGGGTCAAAAGATCACAGCGTGCTAGGCCGCAAAATGTCTGCCAAAGTAGGAAGAGTGCAGTGTGGCACTTTTTTGAACAAAATCCTCATGATCAGGCCAAGGTTATCTGTAAGAAGTGCGCAAAGACCTTTAGCCGAGGGAAAAATCTGAAAAATTTGAATACCAGTTGCATGCTTAGACATTTAACCAGCATGCACTTGCAAGCGTGGACACAACACCAAACCTCAAGTGCCACATGTGCAACTGATCACAACGAAGGTAGTCAGCAACGCTACATTGTTTCCCCCACTGTAAGCCCACCGGTTAGCACAGCAGCAAATGTTGAGGTGTCGTTGCAAGACCACAGCAGTCAGGGAATCCCACTGTTATATCAACGAAAGACTGATTCTAGGCCATCAGAAAGAACACCAACTCCATCACCATCATCAACCCTCTCTCAGTCCGCCCTGTCCACCGCTACTTCCACCATATGCAGCTCTCAAGTCCAGCTCACCCTCCCAGACACTATGAGTAGGTCAAGAAAGTACTCAGTCTCTCATCTGCGTACACTGGGTTTGAACGCCCACATTGCCAAACTAATCTCGTTTGAGATGATGCCCTTTCGGTTGGTGGAAAGCACAGCTTTCCGCGAACTCATGGCCTATGCAGTACCACGCTATGACCTACCCAGTCGAAACTTCTTCTCTCGCAAAGCCATCCCAGCCCTCCACCATCATGTGAAAGACCGCATTGTCCATGCACTCAAGCAGTCAGTGAGCGGAAAGGTGCACCTCACAACTGATGCATGGTCCAGTCGGCATGGCCAGGGCCGTTACGTGTCCATCACTGCGCACTGGGTTAATGTGGTGGATGCAGGGTCCACAGGGGACAGCGGTGGTGGGACAGTGCTGCCTAGCCCACGGTATAGGAAACAGTTGGCTGTAGGCGTTCGACCCTCCTCCTCCTCCACCTCCTCCAGAAGCGAAAGCTCGTCCACAGAGCGCAGTCGTACGAGCACTCCATCTGCAGCTGCCACTGTTGCACACGATGTGTCCCCCTATCGAGCAGCTAGTGGAAAGCGTCAGCAGGCTGTGTTGCAGATGATGTGTTTGGGCGACAGACACACCGCCGAGGTGCTGGCCGAGTACTTGAAGCGACAAACTGAGTCATGGCTGGGCAGTGTACATCTTGAGGCAGGCAAGGTAGTTAGTGATAACGGCCGTAATTTTGTGGCAGCCATAGCCCTTTCAAAACTCAGCCACATACCTTGCTTGGCTCACACCTTGAACCTGGTGGTGCAGTGCTTCCTCAAAAATTATCCGGAGTTAACAGCCCTGCTCCAGAAGGTGCGAAGACTGTGCGCGCACATCCGCCGGTCGCCTGTACACTCCGTTCGTATGCAGAAGCTGCAGCGATTGCTCCACCTTCCCAACCACCGCCTCATTATCGACATTGCAACAAGGTGGAACTCCACCCTGCACATGGTGGAGCGGCTGTGCGAGCAGAGGCAGGCCATAATGCATTTGTGGGAGGATACACGGCCAGGCACTTTGAGAGCAGACATGGAGTTGACAGGTGTGCAGTGGTCGAAGCTGAAAGACCTTTGTAAAGTCCTTCAGTGTTTTGAGGAATGCACACGGCTGGTAAGCGCAGACGACGCCATCCTAAGCATGAGCATCCCACTTATGCGTCTGCTCATGCAAACTTTGACGCACCTTAAGGAGCAGGCGTCTGCAGCCAATGTTGATGAGGAGGAGGGAATCCTTGATGACATTCAGCCATTGTCTGCTCAGGGACCTCTCCTGGACAAGGTGGAGGAAGAAGAGGAGGAGGATGATGGGGATGATTACTTAGGGGAGGAGGATGCATCTCGTGGGGCAAGTGAAAATGTTGGCGTGGCAAGGTCTGGTACAGGGTTTGTGCGTGACTGGAGGGATGTGGATTTGCCAGAAAGTGCTCCTCCACCCAGCACTCGCAGTGCATCATTGACACCGGGAACATTGGCCCACATGTCAGATTATGCCTTGCGGATCCTAAAATGGGAACCCCGCATTGCCAAAATGATGAACGATGATGACTACTGGTTGGCCAGCATCCTGGATCCACGCTATAAAGGCAAATTACAAAACATCATGCCACAGGAGAACCTTGACCTAATATTGGCTAATAAACAAGCAACTCTGGTAAATCGGTTGCTTGAGGCATTCCCAGCACACAGCAGCGGTGATGGTTCTCACACGAGCCGTACGGGCCGGGGGCAGCTTGGCAGAGGTGTTCGTGGTGCACACAGCAGAAGTGGCGTTGGAGACAGGGGTTTCATGACAATGTTGTGGACTGATTTTTCAAATACCGCTCACACAACTGGTAATACTGCATCGATGGAAAGTGACAGGAGACAGCAGTTGTCAACTATGGTAACAAACTACTTTTCCTCCCATATCGATGTTCTCCCACACAGGTCATTCCCCTTTGACTATTGGGCCGCTAAACTGGACACCTGGCCTGAATTGGCCCAATATGCCTTACAGGAGCTCGCTTGCCCAGCTGCAAGTGTGCTATCGGAAAGAGTCTTCAGTGCAGCTGGATCAATCCTGACAGAAAAAAGGACCCGTCTGTCAACCCAAAATGTGGATGATCTAACCTTTATTAAAATGAACCACGCATGGGTTTCCAAGGATTTTGTCCCACCTTCCCCTGATGACACATAGGGTGACAGAAAAATGGCTTGCTTTGGTCCACCTCTTCCTGGTATTTCACCTATTTCGCCTTTTGCATCAGCTGAATGTCCAACATCAACATATGCCACTTTCTAAAACTCCCTAACTGTGCTGCCTCCCCCCCCATGGCCGGGGTCACCACCTACCGCACGACACCGTGCGAGTGCCGTTGCACTGGACAGGTGGGTAGGCCGACTCTTGGGCGCGGGCACTGGCACAGGGTCCCTCATAGTGCAATCAAGTGTCTCTGACGGTGGTGGTGCACACCCGCCGTCAGACACACCGCTGTACTATGAGGGGCCCAGTGCCAGTACCGACGCCCACGAGTGGGCCCCCCTTGCTTGGCCAGGGCCCCAGCATTTGCAATCTTTACCTCTCCCTGCTCCTCCGCTGTGTAATCTGGGCCGTCAAATCCATACTGTGCCTGACACCGTCTGAGCCTGCCTCCTGAGACATATATTTTGAATGTGTACGCTATCCATACATGTTATCCAGGGATACGGTACCCTTTCTAACCTTTGTGCAATCACGTGCAATCCATACTGGGCCTAACACTGTCTGAGCCTGCCTCCTGAGACATATATTTTGAATGTGTACGCTATCCATACATGTTATCCGGGGATACGGTACCCTTTCTAACCTTTGTGCAATCACGTGCAATCCATACTGGGCCTAACACCGTCTGAGCCTGCCTCATGCTGTATAGACATATATTTTGAATGTGTACGCTATCCATACATGTTATCCAGGGATACGGTACCCTTTCTAACCTTTGTGCAATCACGTGCAATCCATACTGGGCCTAACACCATCTGAGCCTGCCTCCTGAGACATATATTTTGAATGTGTACGCTATCCATACATGTTATCCGGGGATACGGTACCCTTTCTAACCTTTGTGCAATCACGTGCAATCCATACTGGGCCTAACACCGTCTGAGCCTGCCTCATGCTGTATAGACATATATTTTGAATGTGTACGCTATCCATACATGTTATCCGGGGATACGGTACCCTTTCTAACCTTTGTGCAATCACGTGCAATCCATACTGGGCCTAACACCGTCTGAGCCTGCCTCCTGAGACATATATTTTGAATGTGTACGCTATCCATACATGTTATCTGGGGATACGGTACCCTTTCTCACCTTTGTGCAATCACGTGTAATCCATACTGGGCGTGAGAACGGCTGGCGAGCTGTTAAGCAAGCTACAGCACCTGTCCAGACAAGTACAGGGATTCCCTAGCGAGGAGACTTACTTGATTGTTTTCAATGTTGGGACAGCAATTTTTGGGGAGCACTATACTCTGGAGAATGATAGATGGGGCCCACCATACACTGGAACATTACAAAGGTGGACATCAGACACTGGAGCAGCATTTACAGGGCCCATTATACACTAGAGCATTAGAAATGGGGCCCATTATGTTTGGAGCATTATTTGGGCCCATAAGACAGTGGAGCTTCATCCATGGGGACCAACATATACTGTAGCATTATGTGGAGCTCATCATATACTGTTTCAAACATTATATGGGACCAATGATTCTGTATGGAGAAATAGATGGGCCTCGTCATGAGATGTAAAAAGTGAGGTATTTTTCATTGTACTATACTGCTATTTCTCTGCCGTATCGGAGCATGATGAGTTGTGGTATGTGTTAAAGGGGCGCTCTTTCGCCCAGGGCACATGAAAACCTGGAGCCAGCCCTCCCCCCCACAGTTTGTAGCCAAATAACCCCCATTTTCAGTGCGTAACTTGTATTATGAAGTTAATTAAGGTTGACAAGCTTAAGAAAGAAGAATTGATGCTTTTGGCATTCAAATGGGCACTGTAGGTGTGTTTCCTGTCCTCCTCTCACTGCCTACTTTTATTCCCCATTGACTTACATTGGGTTTCGTGTTTCGGGACGACCCCCACTTTTCCCTATAATCGGACGATCTTGCTCGACCCGACTTTTGGAAAAGTCGGGTTTCACGAAATGAAACGCGACCCTAAAAAAACAAAAGTCGCTCAACTCTATTTGGCACATACTAGCCGAAGGCGTCAGCTTGGGAGGTGACCTCAGATGTCCCACCAGCAAGACAGCAGTCGTGCAAAGTCCAAGGCAGCAGCTTGGAAGAGAGGGATGCTGGCACCCAGTTGGAGGGCAGAGGTAACCATAAAGATGGCCAGAGAAAGTGACATCCATTAAATCCATCAGTAATTGAGAGTCACGGTAATAATAAGCTCAGTCCCTTGCATGCAATCTAATAGACAGTAGGAAACTGCTTTGATGATGACCCTCGGACTCCTTACCCGCTGGGTCCCGGTAGAGCTGCACAGGTTGCACTTATAGTATGTACTCAATTAACTAACATATAATACCTTACTCAGATTTGGAACCTGGGGCCATTGGAAGACACCAGTATAATTAAGGGCCCTATTACAGATTTTGCTTCGGGGCCCAAAAGCTTAAATTATCCCTCTAATTTGACTACTTCGGTTAAAAAAAGGTCTATGGAATTTGCAGCAGAAGATAACACAACAGAGCGTGGTTAATGAATATATTCATATCAGATGATTTGCCAATGAAGATTTGCAGGCGCCCATGCCCTCTGCCCAGCACACAGGTCCCTCCTGTGTAAGTACAATATTCCCTTTTCCCAGGCGTAGAGCACATGCCAGTTCAGCAATCATTGCCACGGCTTAAGAAACCCCGAGCCCTGCCCTTTATCTTGTGCGGGCCTCTGAATACCTTCCATGTGCCGATACAATCAGGACCTGAATGGGATTCCTTCCACCACAATGTCTCCCACTGCTTTGGGGGTTAATTAACAAGAGACTTCAGATTGAGAGTCGTATTTATCATAAAAATGACATTTTGCTAAAACCTCACAAGTTCTTGTTTAATATCCTTCAGCTGATCATCCCCGCTAACTTTTTCTATTTCATTTTGTTAAAGGAAAGCTAATCCCCTCGGAATGAATATTTCTTCATCTGAGAGCTGAATGAGGCTGCACTAAACACATGATAGAGGACTGAGAATTCCCAGATGAAGTCAAGGCGCTGATATTTAAGGGAACAGAGAACACATTTTTGCATCATATACATGAAGCAAAGACACAATTTTGGAGAGAAAAATGAATGCATTACCATAAAAAAAATGAAAAAATCAATTATTTAGAAAAGATAATTGGTAAGTGCCAGACTGATCTTCTTTGGGACAACCAGAAGAAATAGCTCTGACAGTCAATCCTCCTTCGATACTGCACATGCCCACTGCAATTTTATTGCAGTTATGATTCCTCAGAATCATGTCTTTTGCCAAACCTCCAGGGTGTGTTCTCTCATGTTCAATTTGGTGAACCTCAGGGGAGTGTTCTCACAAGTTCAATTTGCATATTGTAAATTTGACACAATTACAATTTTAACCAGCAGAAAAACAATACAGACACTAGGATTTCTGCTGTGCTTATGCAGTTTGAAATGACACAGATCAGATCTAGGATTAGCCCAATACAAGTTGGCTGTTAGGGTCAAGCCCAAGGTACGCATGGGCATACGGTCATCAATGCAGCAGGCAAGTGGGAGACGGGTAACAGATGTATTGGAAACTGCAGGCAGACAGGAGACTGGGAACAGGAAGTTGAGGTACTGGAAGCCGCATGCAGACAAGAGATGTCCTGCAGACAGTATCAGAGGTCCTGGAGACCACAGACAGGTAGCAGACATTCTGTAGACTGCAGACAGTATCAGAGGTCCTGGAGACCACAGACAGGTAGCAGAAATACTGGACGCCTCAGGCAGACAAGACTCAGGAACACTGAAGTCTCAATACCTTCGCCTTATATTGGCCCAAGCAGATTATCACATGGAATCACTCCGGGCTATCTGCAAAGCATGACATGGAGCACAGCAGAATTTAGCAATTCTTGGTGAGGGAAGCAAAGCCTGAATTCAGGACAGGTGGCAAAAGGAGCTAAATTACTGGAGAGCTTTATGCACAGAATCTAGCAAATAAGCAGCATGCTACTCATGCATGGGATGCAGATTACTGTTGAATTTGACATAAACTTGACAAATGCTCAATTTCTAAATTCGGGGGCTCAGGAAGAGCGTGTGGCCACTGAATGATCTAGAGGGATTGTCCAAAGACAGACTGCAGGGAAAGGAAAGAACAGGTGTTATGATAGTGTGGCAACTCACTCAGGAAAATAGGTAACACAGTAAAACTGCAATTGACCCTACCGCTTTCTGTTCAGACTAGAGATCCTGACCCCGTTGTTCCTAGGGGTTCCTGTGTGAGCTGAGATAGCCTTAGCCACAGACTAGACAATGTCAACCTGGACCTATGTTGCGAAAGGCTGTCGAGCACTTCACGTTCCTCCTAAATAACTGGAGGGCAGAGCAGAGTGCAAATTACCTACAGAAAAGAAAGTGTGCTGAAATAGTGATCCCAGAGTGAGTAAAGCAACCACACAATACAAAATGAAGGATTAAGTATGTACTGTTAGAGAATATGCTGCCTACTTCCTAAAAACAGAAGATAGGTGCAGGATAAGAAACAGTAAATAGGTGTAGGGTAACGAACATACACAGCAGAGAGATAAACCCCAGCTGGTGCTTCACTGCTTGGTTTAAATTACAGCAGTATAGCTGAATATTCAGGATTGAGAGTCCTCAGTAGTTGATACCTTTTAATGGCTAACTGAAAAGATGGTAATACATTGCAAGCTTTCGAGACTACTACTACTACTACCAGCAGTATAGCTGGACATCCAAATGAGACTATCACCAGCAGGAAAGGTGAAAGGGCAGACAAATGAGTAATTGAAAACACTTGTTTCTCTAAAAAGACTCGAGCAAGGATAACAGAAACTAAACACCAGGAAAAAAGGTGTATCTGTTGCGGCTCGGCGGACAGATAAGCCGACCACAAAGCACAGGCTCAATGGTTCAAACTCGGGCCAGAAGCATTTCGTCAGACGGTTGGATTTCATTATTCCTAATATTTTTTATTTCGTTATTAACTAACCACCACCACAATTTATTCACCTCTGCCCATTGTAAACTCATGCAGTGTGGATAGACATGGGGATCCGGGAATAATAGCTGTCGAGTGCAACTCTCATTTTGGATGACTTGAACTGCTGCCATACACACCCTTTTGATTTCAATTGGCAATATGTAGTTCTTCATTTTCCCTTTTGTGGCGCTGTAGAAAAAATGTTGCCTTTTTTTTTTTACAAATCATATGGGTTTGTAATTATTACCATAAGCTGGGAGGGTGTAAAAAAAACATTACTGAAGCTACTACAGGACAGGATTACAGGAGGACTCTGGCATCCCTCCACAATGGTCAGACAAGTTTAAATACAAATTTGTGTTCTAGGCTTCTGCAAAATAACGGGCTGCCCTTGGTACTAACACTTCAACCTACTTAAAGCTCCTCTTGTTTTAGTCCAAGAATTAATGGCTTTATTTAAATCTGACATAAATGAGCACTGACTGCAATAGCCTATAATAAGCATCTCATCACATGTAACACAGAAGACTACAGTACGTCTTAAAGCGTCTTATAATGTAAATGACACATTCCATAAAACAAAGTGTAAGCAACATCTACTGTACACAATAAAATGCCCTGAATTTTAAGAGTTTTGCTGGACTTTTTGGGACATTTGAAAATATTTTTCCAAGTATTGTTTTTATATCTTATCGACAAGCTCATGGGTAAAAAAACTCACACAAAACACCACTGATCTCCCCAAAGAACACTTTGTATGTATTGTTTTCTACAATTAAAGTGGACTTGTCACTTGCTATAAATGTCATATTTTAACTGGTCTAAATGACGCTGTTCCAATGAATATGGTGGACTTTTGCTCTTGTCTCTGCGCCTCTCCGTTCTTGAGATATGACTTCATCTATGCTATCAGCAGATGTGGCGTAAGGGAGAGTAAAAACTGGGCAGTTGCTCAGGGCCCCACTGTATGGAGGACTATGGGGTGTGCATTATACTGTATGGAGGACTATGGGGTGTGCATTATACTGTATGGAGGACTATGGGATGTGCATTATACTGTATGGAGGACTATGGGGTGTGCATTATACTGTATGGAGGACTATTGGGTGTGCATTATACTCTATGGAGGACTATGGGGTGTGCATTATACTGTATGGAGGACTATGGGGTGTGAATTACACTGTATGGAGGAATATGGCGGTGCATTATACTATATGGAGGTCTATTTGGAGGGCATTATACTCTATGGAGTAATATGAGACCCATTAAACTATATGGAGGACTATGGGAGTGAATTATACTATATGGGAGGCAATGTGTGACCCATTATACTATATGAAAGGAACTGTATATGACAGGCACTAATATTTGAAGAACTATTTGGGTGCAATTGTAAATTATGGAAGACTATACGGGAGCCTTTATACTTTACAAATGGCTATGTGGGGGCCATTATACTGTATGCAAGCAATTATACAGTGTGAAGGTTTGTGTGGGGTCCATCATACTGTGTGGAGGACTGTGTGTGGGCCAATATACTGTTTGTAGGGCTGTGTTGAGGCCAATTATACTTTTATGAATGAATGTGTGGGGTCCGTTATACTATGTCTCTGTATATATGTATGTTCAGTCCATGCATGCCTTAGTATGCATGTGCTCCATCCATGCATGTGTTTGTATGCATGTGCTCTATGTATGCATACTTAAATTGGCCCTATCAGTAAGTCTAAATCTTGATGTGAATGGAGTACCCGGCACACTGACTACCATGTAGACACCATGCAAGTAAACAACATGCTGCAGTCCTTTCAAACTGTGAAGGGACAGGTGTTTGGGGTCAGACTTCCACCAATAAGATGTCTGTAATTCCAGCCTAAAGATAAGATATTTGTATAGTTTGCCAAGGGTAGCACCAAATGTATTATATAGCTAAGGACAGTGGTGAAACTTGAAGCTCATGGCCCCAATGCAAAACTCCCAACGGTGGCCCCCAAATATTGCAAGTTTTGAATAGCATTGGACTTTTGGGGCCCCTTAGACTCCAGTGCCTGGGTGCAATTGCAACCCTTACACCTATTGTATTTACACCCCTTGGCTAAGTGCATAAATAATATAACATACTCTATATAGCATATCAGTTTTAATACATTTAGTCTTAAATAAATGACCCTATTATTTCTTCAACATGTCTCGTTTTGCCACAATCACTTCAATATTAGGCTCATCAAGTCGATCAGCTGATCGCCCCAACAAAGATCTGATTTTGTAGGTGAAGGTGCTAATTTTCCCTGCAGCGGCCACTAGAGGACAAATAAAGAATTACAAGCAGACTTTGGAACGCATGATGAGAGGGACATATAGAATGAAGATGTCTCCTTTAAGATGCCTCACGGTGTCTAAAATTGATATTTAAATGGCAACATGATACTATTGAGTCCAAAGTGTACCCAAAACACTAAGAACTTGCTTTTCTGAGCTGTATATTATGGAGAGGCAGAGATTAGCCCTGCTCCTGAAACGCTGACTGGATCCCAGTTGCTATGTCATGTCAGCATTACAAACATATTTAACATAATAATGATAAAAATAAAGCATGCACCACGTGCGGATTGTTTCCTCCTCGATGGTGCCGCAGCCAATTGCCGCTCGTCCCTCATCTATTGTTTCCTTCATTAAAATTGATATCACTAGCGTCCAACAAATCCTATGAAAAACAAACCTGCAAAGAGAAAACCAGATAAGGGCTTAATTATTGAAGTTGCGTCTTTTCCCGTCTTTTTCCTCTATGAATGTCACACGAAAGACAAAGGCGAAAAAAAAATGTTACACTTTTGCAGTGGTGGGAACGTCACCGATGAATACAAACGTTCTCATTAACTCTGATTGTGTCCATGTTCCCTTCTACTTTTGCTTGGCGTCTTCTCAAAGCAAGATATGAAGGTTTCTATAATCTGGAGAAATGTATGTGACACTAATCCTACACATCATACAAAGATTTTTTTTTTCTCTCTTTATTTATTTTATCCAAAGGGGAAATTATATGTGGGCATAAAATGCTAGGAATTCAAATTTTTTGTTAATAAATTTGAGATTTTCAATTCACATTCTATTTGATATTTCCGAGACTATGGCTCTGATTCATTGCCTGATTTTTGTCTATTTTTTGTGTTTTTGTACCTCTTTTTACCACTCATTCTATTTGCGGCTTTCATAAAGTCTATTTTCTATGTGCCCATCTGTTTTGGTTATTTTTGTTTGTTTTTATCCACTTTGTGGACAGAGTTTAGCAATTCCAGATTTTTTTTGCCTGATTCGTAAATTGGGACTTATTTAAAAAGTACCAAAATTTGGAATAACTCCCTTTCAGTACCACTGTGTTGTATGTATGAGTCAGTTATGTGGCACTTTTTTTTTTGTCTTTTAGATATTTTGCAATGCGTGTGACTTTTTGTGCTAAAAAAGTTGCAAAAACTTTTCAAGAAAAAAGAAAAAGGCAATGCTTTTATTCTGCACCAAATTCATGAATTCTGTGAACCATTTTGAAGAATTTGCCGCAAAAAAGTCAACTAGTGCCACAAAGTATTTTTGTAGCATAGTTGCTTGGGACAGTTGCATTATTGATGGCAAAGAAGTAACGCAAGAACCTGAAAGTTGCAAATACACGTGACCTTCATTGGATCATCAATATCAAAATCTTAATACACTGGGTGAATAAAACTCTGTAATTTTTCATGACTGCAATTATCCCGGAGAAATTTCTATTGGAAATATGTAGCATAGACTGTGTGTTATTCCAGGCTATCATTGAGTACAACGTAGGGATTACAGCTTTCTTCAGTTGACTTTCATATTCCTGCAATCCAACCAATCCATTCAGAAATGCAAAAATTTGGGTGACTTGAAAAAGAAAAATATTATATTTCATGACTTCATTTCGACTTGTCTTTTTCCTGGTAGTAGTTATTTTCGCAAAGGACATCCAAGTTACCTCCATCAAATGGCATTTAATATAGACTTGTATTTACCGATCCACCATAACATGAAAGCTATCGGCCTTGTATGTCTTCATCAGCTCTGAAGCATCAAGGCATGGATTCCATCAGACCTCGCCATGAAGATGTTTTGTACGTTGCTCTGTACAGCCTCCATGGATTGGCCTTATTTCAGTTGCACATCCCGCAAATTATCTATCAGATTGAGATCTTGAGAATTGGGAGACAAATTACCAGCTTGATTTCTTTATCGTGTTTCACAAACCATTCCTAAGCAATTTATTGCAGTGTGGCAGAACATTGCTCAGAGCATCTTCTTCCCGTAGTGCATTCGGTGCCATCTCCTCCCTGAGTAAGTACTGCACCAGCATCCAACCGTCCACCTTCGTCCGTTGCTGCATAGTCCAGTTCTGATGCTCACTTACCCATTGTGTAAATGTGGCGCCCCCAGGAGTATGGCCGCCACAGTGGCTTTGCCTTCCTCCAGGGGAGGGTAATGCCAGGCTTGGAAGCAATGAAGGGTCTCTCTCGCAGTTAACCTATACATGCAACACAGTTCCACTCCAGGCCAGCAGGGGGGACTCTGAACCCGAATTGAAGGGAGGAGTGCTCTCTGAGGGCCAAGAGGAAGGAGTGGTCAGTTAGTGTGAGGAGGGCCACGTGTGTAGACGTGTGGAGAGAAGCTGGAGGTTGAGCTGAGGAAAGAGTGCTCCCTCACAGCGAGAGCGCATGAACTGGAGCCTGGTCTCCACGGTTATATGGATGCTAATGGTCCTGCAACAGATACCAGAGGAGTAGGAGGCTGTAAATGCCCTACCCCCATCTAAGACTCGGAGGCACAGCAGCACGGAGTGAGCCAAGAGAGGAATAGCAGCTACAGCTGTCTGCTGTTGTGAGTTCATTTTCCCCTTCACCATTGAGGTCTGATGAACTCCCTCTTCTGGTGAAGGAAGGTAGTGAGGCTGATTACAAAGCACCTCAGCAGAATGATGATGACTGGATGACCGGGATTGCTGACTGGATATAAGGCAGCCGACGCCCTTCTGCCTTGCGGGTGATTACTCTGAGGGATTCTTGGAGACCAGTCTGATTCCTGCTCCTCAAAAGCTAAGTTTTCTGCTCTACTTTTTGCATTTGTGTTTTGGTTTTGTTTTGCCTTGTTTTTCTTTATTTCTGCCTTTCCCAGCTGGGTGAGCTGAATTCCTTTTTGCTCTGTCTTCAGATAATACCTGAGTACTGATATAGTCTTTTTGAAGCCTAGCGTCTTCAGGGCTTTTTTCCTATCAGTCTGTTGGCTCTTGTTTTTGAGAGGGTTTTGACGGATTGCAGACAGCAGCTTTTCTATTCTGTCCTATTTAGTTAGCTTGGGCCCCATCATTTGCTCAGCCTATCTTTCTATCTGTGTGAGTGTTTTTTCATCTTGCTTCACCGTCATTATATGTTGGGGGCTGCCTTTTGCTTTGGGGTCTGCTCTGGGGCAGTTTAGATTTCCCTTTGTCTTTAGGCTATGTAGTTCTCCGGCTGTGATCGAGGGGTCTAGGGCACCGTAGGAACCCCCCCATGGCTACTGCTAGTTGTTGTTGTTAGGTTCAGGGGTCTGCAATCCGATAGCTGCCAACTTCTCTGGTTTTCTGGACTTAGCTAGTATTTCTGTTTTTGCCTCCTACGGTGACTCATTCATAACAATCTGCCATACGAGGAGTGCTAGTAGAAGAGAATTAGGAGGAACTTCAGTGTAACTCAGTACTAGGAGTACTTCACTCAAATAAGCCCTAAGAAGGAGACTGCACAGCCTATCTGCTGAGAGAGAATCCTGAGCTGCTTCCAGGCTAGCCTGCTCCAGTACCATCTGTAATCAGGACCCTGGACTGCATTTATCAAGTAAAGGTACAGAAATTGCACCACGCTGTGTCTTTGTCTGCTTCCTACCCTTCCGGCACTGTTACATCCCCGTGCCAACCGCATCTACACTGCCCTGGGATTGCAGCTTCACCTGTGGGGAGCTTTTACATCTTTGATGCACCATACCATCAGTCCCAGTGGATCTGCATGCAGCGTCGGCTTAACATCTCACTTGCCGAACACCACAGGTGGCGTCACCAACTCTTCCATTAACTACATTCCACCATTCAATCTCCCCTAATACTTGGGCGCCCAGGGCCACGGACCGGGTCACCGCTGCTGTGACACATCCATCTGACACCGGCCCGGTACCGAGTACCCCACAGCCCTGGGAGGGCAACCCATAGACTTTCACTGGTCAGCATGGGTAGTGTCCACCACTGATCATTCTACAGCTACACAGGCCCAAGGAAACTGCGATACTCTGCGTGTTCTACAATTTCTTTCTTAACCAGCAGGAATTTTTTCAGCAATTTGTACTAGAGTAGTTATTCTTTGGGTTCAGATCACACTGGCCAGCCTTCGTTCCTCACCTACATCAACGACCCTCTCATCAGTTTGCTTGTTACCCTTTTTTAGACCACTTTTGTTTGGGACCAATCACTGTATACCAAGAATACCCAACAAGACCTGCTGTTTTGGAAATGATCTCACCTAGTCATGTAGACATCATAGCTTGGCACTTAGACCTTTACGCTTGCCCATTTTTCCTGCTTACAGCACATCAACGTTTAGAATAAACCGTTCCCACCTTCCTTGAAATATCTTACCCCTGTTGTGTACCATTGGGACCTCGTAGAGTTTGTATGTTCTCTGTTACGGTTCTGCAGCACAGGACTAGGGTAGAAGGGGGAAAACTGACCCTGCACTGTGACTAGGCTGATGCTCTATGATGGAGTGGGCGACCCTTTCCTTGTGAATTGACCCACCGACGATCCTAGGCTAGTCTCAAGCGAAGACCTATAGATAGGGGGAGGGGGGACCCTGAAAGATCTAAGGACTGGACACAAAAATGGGTCACCTCCTAAAAGAAAACACAAAGAAGGCTGCAGAAACAAACTGAAAATAGAAACTAAGACAAGCAGAACCAGAGATCCCAGCACTAAACTAATTAAACACACAGAAAGCAAAGCAAAGCACCAAGCCAGATTTCAAGCGGATTAACACTGTTGTCAAGCAAGGACTGGGAGACAGGTGCAGGTTAATAAAGGGTGATACAATCACCTGACCCAAGACAAACCCAGCACCAGAGGAAAAAGACCAGCAGCCAGAACACTACAAGAAAATGGCAGATAGTCACAAACTGAGGAGATTCTAACATTCTCCTCATGTGTGCACAGGTTTCTCCTAGGTTCTCCAATTTCCTCCATATTCCAAAGACATACTGATAAGGAATGTAGATTGTAAGCCCCAATAGAAGAGTGATGATGATGTCTATAAAGTGCTACAGATAATCATTGGCGTTATATGTGGGTGCTTGGGCCTGGTTAGTGTCTCGCAATAATTCAACAAGAAACTCAAGTTATTAACAAAGAAAAAAAATCACAGGAAGTGTTAAAAAATGTTTACAAAAAATAGTTCTAGTCTTACACAGTAAAGCAGTGTCTTAAGGACCATTTTAGCAGCAGTGGTGACAGGTCGCAACTTCAGGAACTACGATGTCCAGCTTTGAAGTGCTACCAGTGCCTATAATCAACTGGGTGTCAGTATGCATTGCCCCTCGCTGTGATCTGAATGAACTCCGGGTGAAGACAGCCATCCTCAAGCCTGACATAACTTAGCACACGTGTTCTTTACGGCTCATGCCATATATACCCGCTCTCCAGCAGTGTGAGAGGTTTCTTGTATCCAACACAGTGTTCGTCAGCTGGAAAATATTTACAAAGAGAGCACCGCAATATAGCTGCACTTAAAGACCTGGCAATTACCATAATTCTACATGTTAAGTATTTATAACATACGCACCATATATTTTATCACCTTTTACGTTTAATATATACTGAAAGTTACAAGAAGAGCCGAACTGTCTGACTAGCTGCAATTACCGTAAATCAGTAAAATAGTGGGTTGGGTGAGGTACACAGTCCACAAGTCACACAGAAGCCATTTTATGTGCTGTTTATGTCTGGTTTATAATTGGAAAGTGATCTACCAACCTAGATACGTATATTTAGTTCCACAAGCCTAATAAATACAAGCATAAGTTAAAATATCAACCTGTTGTCTCTCAGAATGTTCTCTGTCCCTCAAACATTGATGGCATCTGGGACATGAAACTTATGCTACAATACTTGGAATCCATGAAGTACTTAAGAAAGTGTGCCCTCAATGCTCAGAATAATCTGCAGTGTGTGTACAAGAGGCCATTAAGTGACTCTATGTGACAGTTGATCAAAATTGACAGCAGCAGCATGGAGGACATTATCCAAAAGTACTGAACATTGTAACTGTGAATCCAACTCTGGGGCAAGCTAAAACATCAATTCTGAGAGTTTCTCTGCTACTCTCACATTGTGTTCTTCCCTTCTGCTCCGACACATCCATAGACTTCAACAGGCAGATGTAATCTGATCCCTCAGTGAGCTCACAGTCTGTATTGTCTTGAACAAGAGGGATTTTAACTAGGGATGTGCAAACCCGAACTGTAAAGTTCAGGGTTCATACCGAACATTTAGTGTCCATGCAAGGACCCCGAACATGGGCTTTTCTGTGTTTTCTGGGGCAGCTGTGGGTTGCTATTTTTAGGCTGAGGAGAGCCAGTTTCCATGGCCCCTTCCCAGTCGGAGAATAACAGCACCCAGCTGTCTGCTTTAGCTTGGCTGGTTTTAAAAAAAGGGGAGGAACCCCATTCCATTTTTTAAATTATTTGTTTAAACAATTTAAAAATACAGCATGGGGACTCCTTAATTTTTGATAATCCGCCAATATAAAGATGACAGCTGGGGGCTGCAAGTTACCTACGCTGCTTAGCAAAAGTAAAGGGGTACCCACTCCATTTTTTTTTTTTAATTTATTGCACAGGCGCAATCTGAAGAATACTCTCAACATCTTGCACCTGTTCTCGCTGCTTTTAGCAAGACCAGGATTACGATGATGAAAGTAGTACTCTCATCAGATGACGACTACTGTATGACTCTGGAAGTAACCTTTTTACTGCTGGTCAGAGCTACAGGCTCACATGCTATTATCTGTGCTACAACGAAGAAACCGCAGTTCAAACTTGCCACCAATGAGAGCCAGTGTTTCTCATCCTGTCACACAGATAAAAGCGTGGGAAACACCGGATGCTCAGGTCATTCATTCATTTGAACGGCGTTCAGGTTCGGGTTCGACTTCGGTTACTGTTCTGGTAATCGAACCGAACTTTTCAAATGCTCGGCCGAACCCGACAGACCTGAACATCCACAGGTACTTCCACTAATTTTAACAGTATTTCTGATTGAATCATGAGTTCTGGATTAAGGAGAGGTAAAAGTGGCTCATAAGTGGAGAATGAAACATAGTTTTCTGATAATATATATTATATAGTTTGTTATATTCACTATCGGGACACTGACCATTTATATGACTCCATACAAAATCCAAAAGATCTGGACAATTTTCATTCATATAATATACCTCCTGATGGATTTTTTTTCTACTCTCCTGCATTGTAGGTCTGGAGTGTTGCACTGACCATAGTGACATGATGTTCATGGTGACAAATAGTCCAATCACTGTCCATCACTGTGAATACTATTTTGTTGTGGCCTATAGCAATTGCATGATACAAGCCAATGACACTGTGTGACCAACATGGTCCCAACTAGTCAATGCAATGTAGGAATGGAGAGAAACCAGGAGTGGAGAAGATAACATAATCCTTATGCTAAGTATCTGCTTTTATTTTTCTATTTATTTTATGGGTTCCTCTGTCTTGTTGAAAAACTTTTGGATCCCAGGCAACCCCATTAAAGGGGCTACAAGTCTGCAGTCACTGTATGTGACTGCAGGCTTGTGAATCCTCACATTTTGTGCACTGCACACTATGAGGATTCTCCAGTGCCGGGAGCAAACGGCAAGTGGTCATGTTACCACTAGTATGTAATTTACATACTTCTAGCCACATTCCAACCAGACGTGCCATGTCTAGTTGGCATGTGACTGCATTTCCAAAAATCTACTCTCCCGTCATCGGCACCAGAAAATCCTCACAGCACGCAATGTGAGAGATGTGATGATGTGAAGTTTTCAGTCACATAGAGTGATTGTTGACTTGTAGATTAGTTTTGAACCACCTTCTTTAAGTTTGTCCAAAAGAATTTGACTTAAACCATTTTTAAGATGCACTTACCCATTAAATTAGATGCACTTACTATGACTGCACTCCACTGTACTCTACTGTAACCTACAGACAAGCCCTCTATGGAATTTAAAGGGGTTTTCCACTCTCACGAAGTCATATCATATTCTAGCTATCCTATTTCTTTGACCCCAAACAATCCTGAAGATGGAAAGAGTTCAGCACTAGCAAAGCTTTGCATTGGACATCCGACTGTTCAGGGTACTATAGTCATCCCCACTCACTTAAAGGGAATCTGTCACCCCATTTTTGGCCTATAAGCTGCGGCACCGCCATCATGGGCTTATCTACAGCATTCTCTAATGCTGTAGATAAGCCCTCGATGAAACATGAAAGATAAGAAAAACAAGTTAGATTATACTCACCCGGGGGTCCGGTGCGGTGGGTGTCGCGGTCCGCTCCGACGCCTCCCATCTTCATACGATGACGTCCTCCTCCTTGCTTCTCACTCGGCTCCTGCGCAGGCGTACTTTATCTGCCCTGTTGAGGGCAGAGTAAAGTACTGCAGTGCGCAGGCACCGGGAGAGGTCAGAGAGGTCCGGCGCCTGCGCACTGAAGTACTTTCCACTGCCCTCAACAGGGCAGATAAAGTACGCCTGTGCAGGAGCCGAGGGAGAAGTAAGAAGGAGGACATCATTGTATGAAGATGGGAGGCACCGGACCGGACGGCGACACCCATCGGACCGGACCGAACGCCAGTTTGAGCATAATCTAAGTCTTTTTTCTTATCTTTCAGGTTACATTGGGGGCTTATCTACAGCATTACAGAAGGCTGCAGATAAGCCCCTGATGGCGGTGGCCGCAGCTTATACGCCAAAAATGGAGTGACAGATTCCCTTTAAAGAGCTGTGCTGCAGTTACCCTGCACAGGAAGATGACCTGGGGCTGCTGCGCAGGACAAAAACAGTAAAGGGATTGCAGCAACGCTGGGTCCCCTTCCTTTTCCATATCGATGGGAATCCCGGAGAACAGACCTCCTCTGTCTTAGTGCAACTTTTTGAGATGAGCCTAGGGGAGTAATGATTCTCTTTGCGTAGGCCTCCAGATGGTGTAAGGAGACTTGTAAGCCAGGCAATACTCTGCATATCTTTATGAAATTGGAAAATAACTTTAATTCTGGGGTTATACAGTGATAGAAAGTCATGATTGGGCAAAGATTCATCTTAGCTCCATTTTTTGACCTGTTCAAAAATATTTAAAACCCCTAACCTTTTGTGGCTAATTACATTTCCAAACAATTACCCACCAAAACATAAAAAAACTATAAAAAGCCATTGAATTCAATGCCTCAAGAGAATATACTACAAGTGAACATTGATTCTCACTCATGAAGCACGACAGGTGCTCTTTAAGACAGTTTTACTGTTATGTCTCACTGTATTTATGGTGTCTGATATATGGACCATGCTTTGGACTCTTTATTGTCACTGTTTGCCTGTTGTTTTTTAGTTCTCTCCCGAAACTGAAGGAGCATGACTTTTATAGTGTATAGAAATATTTGCGTGTTTAGCTGCCAGCAATTATGATGTTACCAACAGTACTCATATATTCATATTATTATATATATGTATTTATTCAATTATATACAATGCACAATTATATTATATGGAACTTTTAGAAAAAAAGTTGGTCTAAAGAACATCTCTCAGTCTGGAGGATTCAATTTGTCCATACATTGCTTAAGCAGCCTATTAATTTCAGTAGGAATTGTGTAGTTCTTCACTTGCCCTATGAGGGTGCTGTAGGAATATTGAACACTTGGCTTATTGTTAAAGAGGAGAAAATGGCATTTGGGCAAACAAGATAAGAATGAAGTGATTAACCGGAGTCAGCATGGGTTTGTAACTAATAAGTCATGTCAGACTAACTTAATTTCCTTCTATGACAGAATCACTGACTGGATGGATCAGGGAAATGCGGTAGATATAGTATATCTTGACTTTAGCATTTGACAAAGTATCTCATACAATCCTTATTGAAAAAATGTTGAAGTATGGAATGGACAAGGCAATGGTTAGGTAGATTCATAATTGGCTTAGTGATCGGACCCAAAAAGTGGTCGTAAATGGCTGCACATCCAGTTGGAAGAATGTCTCTAGTGGGGTACCACAGGGCTCTGTCCTGGGTCCTGTATTGTTCAACATCTTTATCAATGATTTAGATGAAGGAATTGAGGGTAAACTGATTAAATTTGCTGATGACACAAAGCTAGGAGGGATAGCTAATACTAGAGAAGAGTGAGAGAGGATTCAAAAGATATAAATAAACTGGAGCAATGGGCAGCAGCTAGCAATGGTTTTTAACAGGGAAAAATGCAAAGTCCTACATCTGGGCAATAAAAATGAAAAATCATATACAGAATGGGAGGAATAGAGCTAAGCAACAGCACATGTGAAAAAGACGTGGGTATACTAATAGATCACAGACTGAACATGAGTCAACAGTGTGATGCAGCAGCAAAAAAGGCAAATGCAATTCTGGGATGTATTAAAAGTAGCATACAGTCTAGATCATGTGAAGTCATTATTGCCCTTTACTCCTCTTTGGTCAGACCTCATCTGGAATATTGTGTGCAGTTTGGGGCACCACATTTTTAAAAAGACATCAACAAACTGGAGCAAGTACAGATAAGAGCGACCAGAATGGTGACCGGTCTGCAAACCATGTCCTATGAGGAAAGTTGCAGGATTTGGGAATATTTAGCCTGCAAAAAAGAAGACTGAGAGAAGACTTAATAGCTGTCTACAAATATCTCAAGGGCTGTCACATTGTAGAAGGATCATCTTTATTCTCATTTGCACAAAGAAGGACTAGAAGCAATGGGATGAAACCGAATGGAAGGATACACAGATTAGATATTAGAATTTTTTTTTGACAGTTAGGGTGATCAATGATTGGAACAGGCTGCCACGAGAGGTGGTGAGTTCTCCTTCAATGGAAGTTTTCAAACAGAGGCTGGAGAGACATCTGTCTGGAATGATTTAGAGAATTCTGCTTTGAGCAGGGGGTTGGACCAGATGACCCTGGAAGTCCCTTCCAACTCTAACATTCTATGATTCTATGAATTCACTTCCAATTTTTTGTGATTTGACTACACGGATCAAGCAAACTGGCTACCAAGAAGAAATAAAAAAATAGAAAAACCCGGTCCTCACCTGTTTTTTTTGGTCTGTTCACTAATGTGGTTTTCACTGTGACATTCTTGGTGGCCTCCAGCACCCAAGATATTTGGTGTCTACTGCGCTGGCTAATGCCATAATGTGATAATATCGCAACCAGAAGACAGCAAAGATGTCGGGCACTGGAAAAAATTGATGAGGGTCCAGTGTAGACCACACTAGTGACCGAACCAAAGATGACTACTTGACCACAGTGGGGCTGTACAGTGGGTGAGATTTTTTTTATTATGCTCTGGGGTCTAGAGAGAGCTCAGGGCAAAATAATGTACACTCTAGTTGTATCAAATAAACTCAAGGTGAGTTGAACTTCCTGGCCAAATTCGGGAGCTGTTGAATTCCAATTTGGGCAAATTTGCTCATCACTATCTGTGGTTGATCCACAGATCACAGGTGATCACTATAGTACAACTAATTAGCTCACAAACGATGATTTCTTCTAACCAAAAAGCATTGTTGTCCGATCGACCCCTTCAAGTCAACTAACGCCAACCCACTAGACCTGGATGTATATAACATTTATCTCTATCACTTTCAGATGAATAGCTGCAACCTCATGCTGACATATTATAATAAACCAAGAAATTCTTAGAAACGTACGTCAGAGCTGTCAATCACGGCATGGACTTCAGACTCACTGAACATTCCCTTCAATTACTACCAAAAGAATTCCTCTAATAACCACAAGTATTTGCTTTCCTTCTGTACAGCTGGCTATGCAAATGAGATAAGCTTTGGCCAAAATCGTCCATTTCAATAGATTTGTCCAAATTGGTTATGTTATGGTCGTGCTTAGCAATGAGCGAGTAGTGAAATATTCGGACTCGCTGTACTCGTAACGAGTAGCGAGTCCAATGTACTGTAAGTCTATGGGAAATGCGAGTAATGGGCTGTGTGTGTATGTGCGGGGCTGTGCTGGCCTCTGCGGGGACTGTGTAGGGACTGTGCTGGGCTGTGCGGGGACTGTGCCGGGCTGTGCGGGGACTGTGCTGGGCTGTGCGGGGACTGTGCTGGGCTGTGCGGTGACTCTACGGGGACTGTACTGGGCTGTGTGGGACTGTGCTGGGCTGTGCGGGGACTGTGCCGGACTGTGCAAGGACTGTGCGGGGACTGTGCCGGGCTGTGCGTGGACTGTGCTGGGCTGTGCTGGACTGTGCTGGGCTGTGCGGGGAATGTGCGGGGACTGTGCTGGGCTGAGTGGGGACTGTGCCGGGCTGAGTGGGACTGTGCTGGGTTGTGCGGGACTGTGCTGGGTTGTGCGGGGAATGTGCGGGGACTGTGCTGGGCTGTGCGGGACTGTGCTGGGCTGTGTGAGGACTGTGCCGGGCTGTGCAGGGACTGTGCCGGGCTGTGCAGGGACTGTGCTGGGCTGTCCGGGGACTGTGCTGGGCTGTGCGGTGACACTGCGGGGACTGTGCTGGGCTGTGCAGGGACTGTGCCGGGCTGTGCAAGGACTGTGCGGGGACTGTGCCAGGCTGTGTGGGGACTGTGCTGGGCTGTGCTGGACTGTGCGGGGAATGTGCGGGGACTGTGCTGGGCTGAGCGGGGACTGTGCAGGGACTGTGCCGGGCTGTGCGGGGACTGTGCCGGACTCTGCAAGGACTGTGCGGGGACTGTGCTGGGCTGTGCTGGACTGTGCTGGGTTGTGCGGGGAATGTGCGGGGACTGTGCTGGGCTGTGCGGGACTGTGCTGGGCTGTGCGAGGACTGTGCCGGGCTGTGCAGGGACTGTGCCGGGCTGTGCGAGACTGAGCTGGGCTGTGTGGGGACTGTGCTGGGCTGTGTGGTGACTCTGCGGGGACTGTGCTGGGCTGTGCGGGGACTGTGCCGGGCTGTGCAAGGACTGTGCGGAGACTGTGCCAGGCTGTGCGGGGACTGTGCTGGGCTGTGCGGGGACTGTGCTGGGCTGTGCAGGGACTGTGCCGGGCTGTGCGAGACTGTGCTGGGCTGTGCGGGGACTGTGCTGGGCTGTGCGGTGACTCTGCGGGGACGGTGCTGGGCTGTGCGGGGACTGTGCTGGGCTGTGCAAGGACTGTGTGGGGACTGTGCCAGGCTGTGCGGGGACTGTGCTGGGCTGTGCTGGACTGTGCTGGGCTGTGCGGGGAATGTGCGGGGACTGTGCCGGGCTGAGCGGGGACTGTGCCGGGCTGTGTGGGACTGTGCTGGGTTGTGCGGGACTGTGCTGGGCTGTGCGGGGAATATGCGGGGACTTTGCTGGGCTGAGCGGGGACTGTGCTGGGCTGTGTGGGACTGTGCTGGGTTGGTGGGACTGTGCTGGGCAGTGCGGGAACTGTGCGGGCTGTGACGAATATTGCGAGGTGAGTAGTGAAATTTACTCGCCAGGATTCGAGTACCGCATTACTCGACGAGTACCGAATCCTAACGAGTATACTCGCTCATCCCTAGTCGTGCTATTAAATGATTGTGCTGCATTGGGGTTCAAACCTTGTAAATCCCACTAATTAACAGAATGAAGGGAGTGAATATTATGGGCCCTTAATTGTAGACAAGTCTGGTAATGAAACTGCAATGAATGGGATTGCTCAGTAACTGTCCTACAATATCATATGCTTGGACGAGGGTGCTGTGTTGGGTATTACAATGAACGGGTGCAGCATGGTGACCATGGTGGTCTCTTTTTGGGGCCTCAAAGTGGAGATCCCACTGATCATACTGTATATTGGTCACACAGAGATAGCTCTTATCCAATAGCTCTCTCTCTGGACTCTTTCATACTAGAGATGATTGAACCTATTTGATGCAGATTAAATGCGTGTCGAATTTTAGGAACTTTGCTGAATATAGCAAATTCAAACAATTTTTTGTTTGATTCAAGTGAATCTCAATAAAAATGCCGACCACCATTTTTCAGAAAGCCGAAGATTACAAGAGCCAGAGAAGATTCACATGAACTCAGGTACAGCAGCTGCACAGGCTTCCCCTTAAAGACTTGCAGCTATCACATTGCATGGTATAGCACAAACAATTAAAAAAGGACTATCATAGCCTGTATAAAAGCCGAGGCAGGGAATGCAGGAGATATTTTGTGGTTAATCTGGATAGTAGGAAGACTTCACAGATCACAGCATAGCAATAGAGATAAGAGGAGAAAGTCATAAAAGTCATAAAACACAATAAATATCATGGGTAGTGTGCGACAGCTCGACAGTGATAAGTGATTGAGGTCACTTGGACATTGCTAAGGCTGTTTGCATTAAAGAGCTTGAAAAGCGGTCAATACAGTCCTAGGAGATCTCAGATTGTTACATACATTTTTCAGGGCAATTTTCGGTGAACCAATTTACTGTGAATCAAATTTGTGGGAAAAATTCAACGTAACAGGATAATTTTAATTTCAAAAGATTCTCTCATCTCTGTATGCTCAAGGTTACCAAACTGTCATGGATTTAACACTGTGCACTCAGTGATATCGTCCTGCCAGGTCATGTAACCCAGATCAGGCAGTGGGAAACCACAAGAGTATTTAGGTAGGTGACATCCTGCCACTACTTAGGATTAGGGATATCTCTGCTACAATTATGATTGTTCCATCACTGCTATATGAGATTTCCTTGTTAAAAAATTGCTACTTCTACAATCGTTGTCTCAGTACTGCTACATCATGACTTGCACTGATACATCAGTCTCCTTTTCTATCATTCTGCTACTGCAAATAACATTGTCCCAGCATTGTTAGATTGACTTCAGCTCTACTACACCATTTCTCATTGTTCCAGCTCTGCGACACAAGTTCCAGCTCTGCTCACATCACTTATCATTGTTCCAGCTCTGCTACACCAGTTGCCATTGTTCCAGCTCTGCTACACCAGTTGTCATTGTTCCAGCTCTGCTACACCAGTTGTCATTGTTTCAGCTCTGCTACACCAGTTGTCATTGTTCCAGGCCTGCTACACCAGTTGTCATTGTTCCAGCTCTGCTACACCAGTTGTCATTGTTCCAACTCTGCTACACCAGTTGCCATTGTTCCAGCTCTGCTACACCAGTTGTCATTGTTCCAGCTCTGCTACAAGACTTGTCATTGTTCCAACTCTGCTACACCAGTTGTCATTGTTCCAACTCTGCTACACCAGTTGCCATTGTTCCAACTCTGCTACACCAGTTGCCATTGTTCCAACTCTGCTACACCAGTTGTCATTGTTCCAGCTCTGCTACAAGACTTGTCATTGTTCCAACACTGCTACACCAGTTGCCATTGATCCAACTCTGCTACACCAGTTGCCATTGTTCCTGCTTTGCTACACAGCTTGTCATTGTTCCAACTCTGCTACACCAGTTGCCATTGTTCCAACTCTGCTACACCAGTTGCCATTGTTCCAGCTCTGCTACACCAGTTGCCATTGTTCCAGCTCTGCTACAAGACTTGTCATTGTTCCAACTCTGCTACACCTGTTGCCATTGTTCCAGCTTTGCTACACAGCTTGTCATTGTTCCAACTCTGCTACACCAGTTGCCATTGTTCCAACTCTGCTACACCAGTTGCCATTGTTCCAACTCTGCTACACCAGTTGTCATTGTTCCAGCTCTGCTACACCAGTTGTCATTGTTCCAGCTCTGCTACATGACTTGTCATTGTTCCAGCTCTGCTACACCAGTTGCCATTGTTCCAACTCTGCTACACCAGTTGCCATTGTTCCAACTCTGCCACACCATTTGTCATTGTTTCAGCTCTGCTACATGACTTGTCATTGTTAAAACTCTTCTACACCAGTTGCCATTGTTCCAACTCTGCTACACCAGTTGTCATTGTTCCAACTCTGCTACACCAGTTGCCATTGTTCCAACTCTGCTACACCAGTTGTCATTGTTCCAGCTCTGCTAAATGACTTGTCATTGTTCCAACTCTGCTACACCAGTTGTCAATGTTCCAACTCTGCTACACCAGTTGTCATTGTTCCAGCTCCGCTACACCAGTTGTCATTGTTCCAACTCTGCTACACCAGTTGTCATTGTTCCAGCTCCGCTACACCAGTTGTCATTGTTCCAACTCTGCTACACCAGTTGTCATTGTTCCAACTCTGCTACACCAGTTGTCATTGTTCCAGCTCCGCTACACCAGTTGCCATTGTTCCAGCTCTGCTACACAGCTTGTCATTGTTCCAACTCTACTACACCAGTTGTCATTGCTCCAACTCTGCTACACCAGTTGTCATTGTTTCAGCTCTGCTACATGACTTGTCATTGTTAAAACTCTGCTACACCAGTTGCCATTGTTCCAACTCTGCTACACCAGTTGTCATTGTTCCAACTCTGCTACACTGTTGTGAGTTCATTTTCCCCTTCATTACTGAGGCCCGAGGAACTCCCTCTTCTGGTAAAGAAAGGTAGTGAGCCTGATTGTCAAACACCTGAGGCTGATGATTGTGACTGGCTGAGTGGAGTTACAGACTGGATATAATGCTGCCGACGCCCTTCTGCCCTGCGGGTGATTTCTCTGTGGGATCCTTGGAGACCAGTCTGGATTCCTGCTCCTCCAAAGCTAAGTTTGCTGCTCGGCCTTTTGCTTTTGTGCTTTGACTTTGTTTTTGCTTTGTTTTTCTGGATTTCTGCCATTCCCTGCTGGGGTGTGCTGAATTCATTTAGCTCTGTCTTCTGAAAATACCTGAGTGCTGATTCAGTTTTTGAAGCCTAGCTTCTTCAGGGCCTTTTTCATATCAGCTGGTTGGCTTATGTTTTTGATAGGGTTTTGGCAGATTGCAGACAGCAGCCTTCCTGTCCTTTCCTATCTAGGTAGTTTTGGGGCCCCGTCTTTGCTCAGTCTATCTTTCTGTCTGTGTTGGTATTTTCATCTTGCTTCACCGTCATTATATGTTGGGGGCTGCCTATTGCTTTGGGGTCTGCTCTGGGGCAGTTTAGATTTCCCCTTTCTTTCTTTAGGCCTATGTATTTCTCTGGCTGTGATCGAGGGGTCTAGGGCATCGTAGGAACCCCCCACGGCTACTGCTAGTTGTGTTGATAGGTTCAGGGGTCTGCAATCTGATAGTTGCCAACTTCTTTGGTTTTCTGGACTTAGCTTGTATTTTTGCTTTTGCCTCCTACGGTGACTCATTCATAACACTACACCAGTTGCCATTGTTCCAACTCTGCTACACCAGTTGTCATTGTTCCAGCTCTGCTACATGACTTGTCATTGTTCCAGCTCTGCTACACCAGTTGCCATTGTTCCAACTCTGCTACACAGCTTGTCATTGTTCCAACTCTGCTACACCAGTTGCCATTGTTCCAACTCTGCTACACCAGTTGTCATTGTTCCAGCTCTGCTAAATGACTTGTCATTGTTCCAACTCTGCTACATCAGTTGTCAATGTTTCAACTCTGCTACACCAGTTGTCATTGTTCCAGCTCCGCTACACCAGTTGTCATTGTTCCAACTCTGCTACACCAGTTGTCATTGTTCCAGCTCTGCTACACAGCTTGTCATTGTTCCAACTCTGCTACACCAGTTGTCATTGTTCCAGCTCCGCTACACCAGTTGCCATTGTTCCAGCTCTGCTACACAGCTTGTCATTGTTCCAACTCTGCTACACCAGTTGTCATTGTTCCAACCCTGCTACACCAGTTGTCATTGTTCCAACTCTGCTACACCAGTTGTCATTGTTCCAGCTCCGCTACACCAGTTGCCATTGTTCCAGCGCTGCTACACCGGTTGCCATTGTTCCAGCTTTGCTACACAGCTTGTCATTGTTCCAACCCTGCTACACCAGTTGTCATTGTTCCAACCCTGCTACACCAGTTGTCATTGTTCCAACCCTGCTACACCAGTTTCCATTGTTCCAGCTCTGCTACTATAGTTCAGCATTCCTTCTACAGCTTGTTACATCTTCTACACCACTGCACTCTAAGGCCGGTTTCACACTAGCGCTTTTTCAGCGCGCGCACGGCCGGGGGTAGCTCCGCCCCCGAGCCGGCTCTCTGCCCGGCGTGCCCGCCCCTTCCTTGTAGCCCCGCCTCCTAGCGGACAGCGGCGCCTGCGATCGGCGCACCCTATCTTTAGCATAGGGTGCGCCGATCGTGCGCAGGCCGTGCGCTAGTTGCGCTTTGACCTGCGCTGCGCACTTTTGACGGTGCGCCGTGCGCGCCAAAATCCGAAAAGTTTGATTTTGGCGCGCACGGCGCACCGTCAAAAGTGCGCAGCGCAGGTCAAAGCGCAACTAGCGCACGGCCTGCGCACGATCGGCGCACCCTATGCTAAAGATAGGGTGCGCCGATCGCAGGCGCCGCTGTCCGCTAGGAGGCGGCGCTACAAGGAAGGGGCGGGCATGCCGGGCAGAGAGCCGGATCGGGGGCGGAGCTACCCCCGGCCGTGCGCGCGCTGAAAATGCGCTAATGTGAAACCAGCCTAACTCATCCACCTTGTTGTACCAGTGTCATTTGTCATTGTTTCTCAAGAGCCACACAACTGGACTAGGAGCATCAAGGATCCACCTCATTGGGTGAGACATCAGTCATTTTGTCGGTGTACTTGCTTTCAATGGGAAGAGCGGAGTAAGCCTCTGCTATACAGCTGTTCCAGTGGCTTGTCCCCCTACTCCTAGTATTGAAATTCAGCTGCTCAACAATTGTTGGGGGAGAGTTCACACGTTGCACTTTTTCAGCATTTTGTTATGCAAACTTAAAGCTGTTTTTTACAGTATCAGCAAAAGCTGTGAGATTTCAGAAATTTCCTGCACTTCTTTTTTTTTCCTGACTGAATTGGAAAACTGGAGCGTTTTTTTTATATCTGTACCGTGTCCATTCTTCCAGCATTTTTGCAGCATTTTTTATCCATAGCAAACAATGACAAATTGAAAAAATTCGGCAAAAAATGCAACACCATTTTTCGCTCCGTTTTCCTGTATCTTTTTAAGAGTTTTTTCTGAATTAAACTAACTTTGTCCAACATGTACTGTCGACAAAGCACATATATAATCCATACCCTAAAAACACTGCAAAAAAAAAAAACATTTGAAAACGCCATAAACAAGTGCTGCGAAAATGCACAGCTTTTTAACTACCAAGAGAGCAGGTTTTGGCTACAGGAAAAAAAAACCGTTGTGTGTGACCATAGACTTATGTATATATATAATGATCAATATGTAAAAAAACAGGTTGTTATATCTGGCCAATCATACAGGTGCTGCTAACCTACCCCTGACATTGGCCAAACAGAGTCTTCATAAGGCTAGTTTCACATTTGCGCTTTTGAGCGCAGTGACGGCCTGCGCACGACCACTGCTAAGCCCCGCCCCTGCCGCGCCTCCGCCGGTAGCTCCGCCTACCTGCGCATGACGCTGCTTGCGTCCTGCGTCCCCTATCTTTATCACTGGGGGCGCAGGCCGTGCGCAGTATGCATTTGGCGGCGCATGCGTCCTTTTCACGGTGTGCCGAGCGCAACCAAACTGCAGCAGGTTGCATTTGGCGCTGGCCGTCACTGCGCTCAAAAGCGCAAATGTGAAACTAGCCTAAGACATGTAAAGAAGATCCAGTGCACCTCCACACTACCTACTACCGTGTTATTCTCTATCCATTTTAGTCACAAAAATTATTGCAAGAATTTTCTCACCTTTGCGGTGACGTCAGTGAGGTGAAAGGAGTTCACCGCGAGGCACTGAGATGAGCAAGCACACGCAGCTCAGTGTCTCTGCTGGATGGCAGGCTGTATAGTCACATCATGCAACAATGCTGCCTACCATCTAGATGTAGCAGAGATAGACGCGTCACGGGACAAATGGATTATTATCTTCTCGGCAGACTGGTGAGGAATATGGTTATTTATTATTTTAATTCTGTTACCGGAGACATTGACTTCAGTGGACTGGACGTTGTTGTGAGTATACGTGTTTTAGGTAAATGTAGTTTCATTAAAGGAGTCTGTGTCATTATTTCAATTGAAGAACTTTATTCTGATTGTGTTTTTTTTATGCAATATCATTATGGGGTTAATAATGGGGGCATCTTATACACACCTCTCCATTGCTAACCTAAGGGCTTGATGTCACCTGACAATACAAAGATGATATCAACCCCCCCCAACCATCACCTCACTTGCCACCACAGCAGGGCAATTGGGAAGAATTGGACCAACTTATGGATGCACCATTTCTGTGCCTCCTGGAGAGCTGATGTTTTTAGTCTGGGAGGGGGCACTTTCCTAGGTTTTTAATATCAGCCCGCAGCTGTCTGCCTAGCCTTTGCTGGTTATTAATTATACAGAGACCCTACATCATTTTTTGGGGGGTCCTCTCTTTTTAATAACCAGGAAAGACTAAGTATACAGCTGTGAGCTGATATTAATAGCCTGGGAAGCTCCAGGAGTATTATCCCCTTGCCTGGCTATAAACATCTGCCCCCAGCTGTCTGCTTTCCCTCTGCTGGTTAATAATATTTTGGGGGATCCTAAAATATTTTTTTGTCTGACAGGAATTTATTTACTAAAAAAAAAAACCATGTACAGTAAACTACACACACAAAGCACTCATTATATAATCTCACACATATACAGTATATACATTGAAGAAAATTTCCTTGGAAAACTAGGTGTAAATGACGTAGAGCAATTCTCTGTGTAGAAGCTCATGTTCAAATTGCATGGAAATCAAATATCAATCGGATGCTAGGTGATAAGTATCGGATTGTACTGGTATGAAAATCGCATGACACTCGCCCCACTTTTCAGGAACAAAATCGGACTGATTTTAAAAACGCTTGCGTGTCTCCTGCCTGAGCGTCACATTAAGTAGGGAAGCAGCGCACCCCTTCGAAATGCATGTTTCAAATTAGCCGTGGAGCCAAGAATTGCAGATATAAATCTGTTTCGGTGACAGGCATGTGCATGAAATAAAGAAGCTCTATAAACAAACCACATTCACTTTCCATAAGGGGATATATTCATATCACAGTCTGGGATGTTGTTCTCATTTTCTGAGCTCTGCCTTCTGGCATCTCTCTCAGACACATGACAATCTGATTTTTTTTCAATGGAGCCTGGGGTAGGCTGTGTCATCATCAATTAGCACAAGTGCATCGTGGGAGCCGCGTTGCATCACATTTTATACTGGGGCTGCATTTGGATGCAAATAGCTTCTTGCCACCGTGCCGTCGTTCCGGGAGAATGACATTATATTAGGGATTAAGCACAATTAGAAAAAAACAAAAAACAAAAAAAGAAAAATACAAGTTGTAACACTCTTTGCTTTCGGAAGGGTGCTTTCTCGTCTCCCGGTGCAAAAGAACTGATGCTGGATGATGGGATATACACAGCTTGTGATAGAAGGACCACTGGAAAAATATAATTAACACAAGCAATAATACACGGCGCAATATAATAAATAGAGGCCATAAAATAGTACAATACAGTAAGTAGCGTAATAAAATAAATAGCGCAAAGTCATAAATACGTCACATAATAAATATAGCAATACAGTAAATACAGCCTGGTAATAAATAGCCTCAGAAATATAGAGACATAGAAACAATCATTATATTAAGAATTATGTATATAATAAATACATCATGAATATAAGTCAAATGCAATAATAAAGAGGTGCAAAAATATATTTCAGAAATAATTATGGGCAAAAACGGATCGGGACTGTAAAAAAAAAAAGGCTTCATTTAAAAAAAAAAAAAAAAATCACTGTTTTCCCATGTCTTTATATGCCTGTTCCAAAAAAATGTAAGCTGTTTAGGCATTGAGATAATTATGACCAAAATAGAAATGTTTTGCAATCCCCCCCTCCCCCCCCAAGAGCAGATAGTGTTATTTAATGTGTATATTGGACATATATGTGCGTATATATCAACATTAGGAGAAAAAAGCAAACTTTTTTGTAAACGGACGACAACATTGAAAAACATAAATGATTATTAGAGTAAAAAAAAAAAAAGTAAATAAATAATCTGTACATTCCAAACAAAAAAATCTGCACAACCAAAATAATTAAAAAAAAACCTCAAATGGATATAATCAAAACAATAAAGAGATACATAACAAAAACAATCTAAAAGTGAAAATATATATGTATCTATATATATCTCTCTCTCTCTATATATATATATATACATATCGTAAATGTTGATACATAAAGGATACAAAGAGGAAAAAAAAGCAAACTTTTTTTTTAAATTGTGACAACACAGAGAAACAAATAGCTATGACCAAAAAAAAAGTAAATAATCCAAACAAAAAAATCTTCATAGCCAAATTGACAAAAAAAAAAAATTAAATAAGATAGACATAATAAAGACATATATACGGTAAAACATCACTGCCCAAAAATGTAATTAAAACAAATGTATAATTTAAAGAACAACCAGAGAAATAAAAAAATCTGCATAGCCAAAGCAACAAAAAATAAAAAAATAAAAAAAATAATTATATATATATATATACACACAGCTCTGGCAAAAATTAAGAGACCACCACATCAAAACCCTGTCGTGGGCAGCCCATTCTCCAGACCTGAACCCCATTGAAAACCTCTGGAATGTAATCAAGAGGATGATGGATAGTCACAACAAGACATCAAACAAAGAAGAACTGCTAAAATTTTGCGCCAGGAGCAGTGCGAAAGACTGGTGGAAAGCAGCCAAGACGCATGAAAGCTGGGATTAACAATCATGGTAATTCCACAAAATATTGATTTCTGAACTCTTCCTGAGTTAAAACATTAGTATTGTTGTTTCTAAATCATTATGAACTTGTTGTCTGAGGTCTGCAAGCACTGGGATTTTTTTTTAAATTTTTAAATCTGCCCTTTAAGCTTTTTTTCGTATCAAGCAAGACATGAGTAAATGAACAGGGCTGCTTTGTTTTGAGCTCCCACTAAGTGGCGAGAAATGTCACGTGTCGGGTGCAGCAGGACGCGTCATACCCTATGACCAGCAGCGCTCCAGAGCGGCCTGTCATATGTCTGAGGTCTGTCTGCTGAGTACCACCGGCACCTGTTACAACCAGTCCAAGGAAAACTGTTCTGCATTTGTCTGGATGAATTGTGGCCATCCCAGAGGCCTGGCTGAATACAAAGTGATTAGAAAGGGAAGGGAAAAAAGAAAAAAAAAGCAGCAAGTAGTGTTTGGCAACAAGCACAGCGGGGAGTACAGTGTGTATGGGTATACAGGAGCACAATGTGTTCTTCATAACAGTACTGAGGGAGCGCACTGCTGAAATCTCCACGCTCCACACATGAAAATGGGCTCCTTTGTTGTCAGCTGTTTAACAGCAGCTGTTTAATGTAATTCCAGATGATCCGCTTGAATAAAGTTGTCATCCCTGCCACTTGCTTTAATGCTAGAAAGCTTGAAGAATGGGTTTTTGTTTATTTTGTTTGTTTGTTGTTTTTTTTAAATTTTTTATTATTTTTTTTATTTGCTTTTTTTAGCGTTTATTTTAATTTTGGTAGCATGTTTTTTTTTTGTTTCCCATTTTTGTTCAATTAAATATTATTTAACATAAAAAAATAAAATCTCATTGTAATATCACAGCTATATTGCCCCTGGGTTGGATTCCAGACAAAAAATTAAAAAAAAAACAATTTAATAAAAAAAAAAAAAAAAAAAAAAGAAGTAAACTTTCATAGTGTGATCGTGGCTGCGTTGAGGGTCCTGTGGGGCCGAAATCTAAATGACGTTTGTACGTCCCTGTTTCTCACTGCGCGAGTTGAGCATGATACACTTATGTCTGTTATATTAACAGATGAAGAAGTGAGTTAGTGAGTTAGTGCATGTAGTAGCCGTGACATATTTTAATAGCTGTAAATTTACATAGGACTGCAAGAAAAAACTACCGAAGATGGGAAAAAAAAAAAACACATGTGAATGAGGTTATTTCTGCAAATCCTATTTTGATGATTGGGACAATCATAAAAAATTGCAACAAATCTGTGTTTTGTTTTGTAAGGGTCAGAAAGGATGGAGGAAAGATAGAAATTGTTCTCCGGCATTTCAGACCTTTAGTGCAGCACAGCACCGGGCACCAGCTATCTGAAGTGTTCCTCAGAATATAGCTGGATTATAAACATAATGTAACAATATTTACTGCGAGAACAACGTGGAAAGTAGCATTTGTAAAAGTTCTGATTCAGTGGTGGAAACTTTTTCAACTCGATGTGCCTTGCAAGTATTTTTCTCCAGGAGGAATGACTGTGAAAGTTGAACCATTAGGCCAGGGTTAGACTTGCGAGAAACTTGGACGAGTCTCGTACGTCAATACCCGGCACTCGGATCGAAGCGTTCACTTGCATGTATTTCTATGCAGCTGAACGCTCCGATCCAAGTGCCGGTGGCAGTGCCGGGTATTGAGGTGCGAGACTCGTCCGAGTTTCTCACAAGTCTGATCCCGGCCTGTGATTTTACAACAGCTTGAAAGAAAACCTGTCACAAGGTCAAAAGTTTCTACAATTTGCTGTTAGTTTATTCCCGCAGCTCCACTGAGCATTTTGCTTTTTGTTTTATTTAAATCTGCAGTATGGTCTCAGAGATGTGGGCCTCATGCTCGCTTCTCCCCTGAGGATTCATTTTTTTTCGTTTCTCTAAAATCCTCTATACAGTTCCAAAGACATGCATTTTTCTTTATCTAATGCAAATTTTTTATGATCTTTACAAGTGGGCGTGGCTCACGGGTTAATAATGCTGAGGAGCCAAAAGACACGCCCCAGAGGATCCTGTGAGCGCCGATCCCTTGGAAAAAAAACATCAAAATTGGCAAAAAAAAAATAAAATACTATATTTTTGGAACCAAATGTTGGAAAGAAAAAAGAAAAAAAGTGGAATACTCAGGGGGTCAGCGGGAATAAAATAAGAGCATGAACCGGCCACTATCAATCTGATGACAGGTCCTCTTTAAATCTTATTCTAAAGAAATAGTTTAACCAGAATGGAATTCCTTTAATCCGGCACTGAAAAAAAAAAATCCGAAATTCTGGCAATGTCTCCTGCACAGGGCTGTGATATAATACAGACTTATTAACTGGTGAATGTGCAGCCATATACATGTATTTGTATCGGAAAGAAGGAAATTAATGGCATAAATCCACAACCGATCTGCTTTCTTTAGGGTACGCTGATGATTTTTCTTTTTCCAGGTGTAAATTTTTTTTTTTTTTGTTCATCCCATTCCTTAGCATTTACCTGTACTTTTGCAGATTTTTGGGTACAAAATTCATAATAATAAAACCGATCGGTCAGAACATCTGATAACCCATAATATCTGATGATCCAGCTGTGGGATTTTACTATTGATGCACTATGAATTCATTTTTAATCAAATGGAAATAAATGGTGAAAAAAAAAAAAGTGATACATTAAGCTTAACCCTTACAATTCTGCCTTAATTCAGGAAAAATGATGGGAAAAAAATGGTGAAAAGTTCAAATTCAGACCCTTTATAAAATCACAGATGCTCTAAGGCTGCGTTGCACACAGTGCGGAATCATCTGCGGAATTTTCCGAACGGATTTGCAGGGAAAACCGCAGGTAAAGTGACCTCACCTGTGGTTTACCTGCGGATTTGTCTGCGGTTTTCCCCTGCGGTTTGACACCTGGACAATGGAACAGGTGTCAAACCGCTGCGGAATCCACAGAAAGAATGGACATGCTGCGGATTTAAAACCGCGGAAAATTCCGCAGCATGTGCACTGCGGTTTTCAAATCCCATTGATTTGCATTGTACTGTACACCACAGTAGAATCCACAACGTGTGCACATACTCTTATTGTCATGCAAACAGTTCCCTGGAGAAACAAAGGAATAAATGGCCTATATATAGAGTATATAGCAATACGGCTCAGGCTACTTCAGGCAGTCAGTATGATGGGGTTTAATGTGTGGCATCAATGTGGAGGCTCGGTAAAGGCTTCACTTGCTAAATATGGGTAATACCGGGTCGTGATCCATTTTCCCTGCTAAGGACAAGCAGAGTTTATTGCATATTTCACATGCTACTCCCTCTGTGACCAATAGAGGGCAGTAATGCCTCTGATCTGTCTCCATCTTCCTCATTCCGCGTCCTCACCTGCGATTTCCAGACTCACAACTGAGGAATGTTTGATTTTTTTCCCCCTCCAAAAGTAGATGAAACCTAAAAAAAAAAAAAAAGCGATGCCATTTGTCACTTTGATCCGGGTTTATGTTTGCTTGTTTATTTCGCTCTTTGCATCATTGCTGTGATGAAAAGGAAAAAAAAATGTAAAGACTTAATTTGATGAGGAGAATGTAAAAAGCGAAGCGACTGAGGGCACGGGCAGGTTTCCTCCAAAGCCAATATTCACAGGCCGTGTAAAATATTAGGCGTGTGTATCGGAGGGAGTGAGCGATGGAAGATCCCTTTAATTATGACATCCCGTGTAAACTCGATTATTGCTGGGTAATATGGACAAGGCTCATGCGGAAGTAGAAAAAGCAAGTTAACGAGGCTTTCTAGGTGTATGCACTCATCACCTATCCACTATAGGCCATCAATATGGTATCGAGGAGCCTAACTCCCTGGGACCCCCCCCCCCCCCCCAGAAATGTCAAAAACGCTGTCTAAAGCCCCACAGTCCTTACAGCAAGGATGGATAGGTCATCAATGATAAAAGTAGTGGACAACCTCTTTAACTTGCTGATCACTGGGGGCCCACCACTGAGACCCCCACCAATGAAGGAAATGGGGCTCTCAAGTGCTGTGTTTGCATTGTTTATGACACTGTTGTCAGCAATCACTGACAGTCCAATAGACAATAAATTGAGCTGTGGTCTGCACACATGGCCATTGCTCCATTCATCCACAGCATGTCAGTGCCCAGTTCTTGGGATCAGTGAGTGTCCCAGAAGTGCAAACTCCAATAATCAGCAAGTTAACACATATTCCCAAATACTGGCTGCGTTTGCACTGTCGATCTGTACTTACTTGTGTCCATTACTTTCTGTAGTGCACTCAATGGCATGGCAATCTGCACACTGTATGATACTATATATTAGTGCAAAGTATTCCTCCTGCAGTACATCACTCCTCTCCTCTATACTGCAAGATGTGGCTTATATAGATGAGAAGACTGATATACTGCAGGATGGGACTGTTTACAGAGAGGAGTGATATACTGCAGGATGAGGCTGGGTATAGAGTAGAGGAGTGATGTACTGCAGGATGGGGCCATGTATAGAATAGAGGAGTGATGTACTGCAGGACAGGGCTGTGTATAGAGTAGAAGAGTGATGTACTGCAGGATAGGGCTGTGTATAGAGTAGAGGAGCAATGTAGTGAAGGATGGGGCTGTGTATAGAGTAGAGAAGTGATGTACTGCAGGTTGGGGCTGTGTATAGAGTAGAGAAGTGATGTACTGCAGGATGGGGCTGTGTATTGAGTAGAGGAGCTGTGCAGGATGGGGCTGTGTATAGAGTAGAGAAGTCATGTACTGAAGGATGGGGCCATGTATAGAGTAGAGAAGTGATGTACTGCAGGTTGGGGCTGTGTATAGAGTAGAGGGGCTGTGCAGGATGGGGCTGTGTGTAGAGTAGAGGAGTGATGTACTGCAGGATGGGGCCATGTAGAGAGTAGAGAAGTGATGTACTGCAGGATGGGGCTGTGTATTGAGTAGAGGAGCTGTGCAGGATGGGGCTGTGTATAGAGTAGAGAAGTGATGTACTGCAGGATGGGGCTGTGTATTGAGTAGAGGAGCTGTGCAGGATGGGGCTGTGTATTGAGTAGAGGAGCTGTGCAGGATGGGGCTGTGTATAGAGTAGAGGAGTGATGTACTGCACGATGGGGCCATGTATAGAGTAGAGAAGTGATGTACTGCAGGATGGGGCTGTGTATTGAGTAGAGGGGCTGTGCAGGATGGTGATGTGTATAGAGTAAGGGAGTGATGTACTGGAGGATGGGACTGTGCATTGAGTAGAGGGGCTGTGCAGGATGGGGCTGTGTATAGAGTAGGGGAGTGATGTACTGCAGGATGAGGCTCCAAACAGAGGAGACGAGTGGTGTACTTCAGGAAGGGACTTTTATTAGAGGAGATATGTGGTGTATTTCAGGATGGTGCTGTACTGCAAGAAGGGACTGTAAATAGAGGAGAGGAGTGATGTATAGTAGGATGGGGCTTTGTATAGAGGAGAGGTGTGATGTGCTGCAGGACGGGGCAGTAAATAGAGGCGGCAAGTGGTGTATTTCAAGATGGTGCTGAAAATAGAGGAGAGGATTGGTGTACTGAAGGATGGGGCTGTAATTAGAGGAGAGAAATGGTGTACTGCAGGATCAGACTACTGCAATTAGTAGGGAACTTGGGACATTCTTTCGATGTTATACGATGTTGAAGGTGCTTAATTACTCTTTTGGACCACTTGGGGTATTATTAATTGATAAGGCAAGTAGAAGCAGTGGCTCAGGATTGGGGTGACAGCAGGATGAGGAGTGGGAAATAGATGGGGATGGTGCAGGAAATGTGAGAAGTCAAATGTGTCTTTGTTGTAATCTCTGCAAAGAAATTGTGGCTGGAAGAAGCCTTCATGGTGGTCTGGGCCAGATGGAAAAGACGGGAAAAGTGAACGATTCCATAAGAAAGAACGTCACCTGTGAGTGACTATATATAACTGTACTGTATTCACTTATATAGTGTGCTGGACTTGTTTCTACCACTATAAGGTCACTGTAGGCAGTAAATCAGTCTTGGTCTTTGTATAGTGGGGATTATTTAGTAAGAGAATTGTCATCTGCTGAGGTTCCATCTATGCCCTTTATAATAATGGTTAATAATGGTTGCGTTTCTGTAGTTGTAAGGAGTAAAGTTTCTCCTTGTGTAGAATGTCAAGTCAGCGTAAGGAGACTTATAGGCCATGCAATGTTCTCCTGGGAATTTACATATCCAAATATACCCAATTCAATAAGACAGGTGTAAAAATCACCAGTCTTGATGAGGGGTCATGGTGGAGTCAGACACTTCTGATTCATTAAGAAGTTTGTGCCTTCATGCGCCTTGCCACAAATCTTACTCCAGTCAATGATTGGAAAAAGATTTCCGGTGTAAGGAATAGAAAAGCTCATCATGAATTATATGAGCAATGGCATCCAGACTCTTCCGCGCACCCCGTCCCCGTGTAAACCTGAAAAGTAGCAATATTTTTGCAATTTTTTAAAGTGAATTCCTATATTTCTCCAGTAAAATAATAACATTTATACTCACCCCCCAGGGCAAGAGTCGTTCCAGCAGTGTCACCACTGACTCTCCTGGGGATCACGTGACATTGATGTCTTGGGATCCCTGGGGCTAATCAGCGCTGATTTCACTCGCCTCTCCTACGGACATAATTGACATCTAGAGGAATTGGGAGCTGTCGCTGTCACTTATGAAGATCTGAAGTTGTGGGTTGTAATAATCACCTAGGCAAGTAAACAATGCAACTATTTTTTATTCCTTAAGTTTAGGTTTTACAACAACTCCGGGTAACTGGCCAAAATACATTGACCCCAGTCCGCAAGATCCCCACTCCGGGCCCGGTAGATCCACTGCCCCAGTACCAGGCGATACTCACTGTCTCCTAACTTTCGGTTGGCCCACAGATTTCGCATCTCCAACCAGTAAAGTCTGTAGTCACAGTCCACTCTCCGCCAGTTGACAGATAACACAACCGTAGCACATGTCCTGCTCCAACCAGCAGCAACAATCCTTAAGAAAATTCCTCAAATCCAGATGACAGGTCCCACGACCGTACAACGTGTATCCATCCCAGACGGCAACTGATCTTCAAAGTCCATAGGCCATCCATACATTACCACCAAGACCTCAACAATAGATCCTCGCCCTTCAACGTCACTGCTCCAACATCCAATATCAATATCCAACAATAATAATATCCAGGAGAGTCAGTGCAGACACCACTGGCAAGGTGTCGGTACCGGAGGTGAGTATAACTGCTATTATTTTACTGGTGGGAAAACAGTAGATTTGGAAGGGGTTGCCCGAGTAGTTGACAATCATCTTTAAATAAACAATTCTTCTCTTTTACTGAGATCTGATCTCACCAGGATTCAAACTCACAACCTGCATCATTTTAGACAGCAGCAAGCCAAAGGCTGTACTGACAAGTATGAGAGAATGCTCTTTACCTCAATGGTACATGCAGATTCATTGGTCAATCCTTTTAATTGAATGTAAGTATAAACAAAGCCGAAAACTGCTGGCCCCACCCCTGAGGAGCATGAGCTCTGGAGTAATGAAGACAGCAGGAGGAAACACATTGCACAAAGTGAGTGGAAGTCGGCAGGACACAGCCCTGGTCTCTGGGACAGCGGGACTCTCCCAAAAATCTGGGATGGTTGGGGGACTATGACACTAGGCATGGAACATAGCATCAAATAAAAATATGATACAGAGCTGCCAATCTGAGTCCATGAACTGGGAAATCATGTAATAACAGAAATACAAGAAAAGCTTAAGAGCCGCCCGGCAGTCTATTAGTCGCTGCTCCTGTACTATCATTATCATGAAATGCTTACCTCTCCCACTCATTGACATTCAGAAGACAAAATGCGTTTCTTGCCCACAAGATTGAAATTTGGGCAAGAACTGATTTAAAATGTATCCAGCACAGTGTGTTGAATGGGTTCTCACCCACTTCTGACACGTTTCAAAGAAAACAAGAGCCGCACGTTTCTTTGAAAACAAGAGAAAGTTGCCGGATCAGATTCCGTCTTTGGAAATTGTGAATACATCTCCCGATACAGAACATGAAAGAGGACGACTTTCATATTAATCCAGGTAATAAATTCCGATGCCCCCTGCTATTCCCATCTTATAGCGATCTGCAGGTGAGCGTCGCCTTAAAAAACAAATGCGTGTTCATTTGTTTAGATTCAGAGACTAATAAGCCGCGCCGCTTGCCGGATAATGCGTTTTGACAATTCATCAATCGGTGACCTGCAAGGTCGGGGAAATTTTTCAGAAATAAACTTTGGGTTCCTTACGAATTAATACGTAGAAAAAAAATAACTGCGAAGTAATTCAGAAGAAATGGGGGTAAATTTTTAACCCTACGCTATATTTCTTGCCATCGATATTATTATTATTACTGACGATGATTTTAACTAATTTACGGATGAATGAAGAAAAAGACAAGAGCAGAAATAAATGGTGACACTTTAAGAGACACAAATTCTAAATTTTTTATTATACTATTACTGAATTTATATATACAAAAAATTAGATTTATAAAAAAGTAAAGAAAAAAGTTTAAAGAAACTAATTCTTACTCATTTTCATATTTCTTATTATTTCACTTTTATACCTGGTTATAAATATAATATTATTTTTATTATTATTCTTTCTTAGAGTTCAGTAAATTGGTTTGCAGAACCTTGGACCAACGGATACTTTGGTAATCCCTGGCTCCCGGACCAGAACCCTGAGAACCTCCTACTACCTGCCGACATCCCTGGTTCCTCTTCTGATTGGTTGGTCCAGTGTTACATGATCATGGCCTCATGACATCATGACGGGCCTACTAATAAGAAGAAGCACCAATAATGACAATGTACCTGCTGGACCGGGGTCCTACAAAAGTTTTTGATCAACTCTTTTATTATTATTAATAATAATAAAAATAATATTTTAATATATATTTGACTTATGGAGTTGTCCTTTTCATTGGATCAATATTTCCATGAATATTAGATCGGTTGGGATCCAAGACCTAGCACCGTCACCGATCAGTACACAATAGCGCCATACACTGTGTAGTGGCCGATTTTGAGTACTGCAGTACAGCTCCCATTGAAGTGAATTTTTTTTGTAGCTGCGGTGCCTGAGGATGGCCACAACACAATGTACGGCTCTATCCTGGTCCTGCTCCATGTGCTGATTACTTCTGCTAACATCTAATTGTTAGGGGTATCGGATCCAAGCTAGACAAGCCCTTTAAATGTTTTTTCATCAACACTCTACATTGGGAGGTGAGCGGCACATGGACTTAACAGATGCCTGTGGGAATGCGTGTATAATTGATGCGCATACTATTCTAATATATAGCACAAATAATGCGTCCCTTTAGCCCTTTGTAGACGTGAAAGCATCAGATTAACCCTGTAGATTAGGTGGTAGCACAGTGAATACTACTGTTGCTTTGCAGTGCTGGGGTCCTGAGATCAACTCTTCATAGATGCATGGACTTTGTATGTTGTCTCCATGTTTGTCCATGTATTTCACCATGTTTCACCAATTTTCTAAGGAAATATATTTGTAAAAGTGCTGTTGACATGAAATTCCCACCAAATGTCTATAACAACCCAAACAATCCACACACAGGCAAAGAAATCTAATCATAGAGGTTGGTGTAATAATGAGAAATGACACAGGGAAAAAATATTAAACACATGGAGAAAGAGAAGTGAAGAAAGCCTTGGAAAGTCATGACACCAGCTGTCAAAAATTAGAAAGCAATCCTGCCACTTAGTGGAAAATAAAATCAGCTGGTTCAATTGATGATCTATAAAAAGCTATCTCATTACCAGGGGGTCACACAAGAAACATCTCATGATGGGTAAAACAAGTGAGCTGTCTCAAGACCTTTACAACCTTATTGTTGCAAAACATATTGATGGCATTGGTTACATGATAATTTCTAAACTACTGAAGGTTCTAGTGAGTACTGTTGGGGCCATATTCCAGAAGTGGAAAGAACATTATTTCACCATAAACTGGCCACGACCAGGTGCTCCCTGCAAGATGTCAGACAGAGCGAAAAGAATTATCAGAAGAGTTGTCCAAAAGCCAAGAAGCATCTGTGGAGAGCTGCAGAAAGACCTGGAATCTGCAGGTACAATTCTTTCATAGAAAACTATATGTAATGCACTTAGTCTCCATGGCCTGCATGCATGCTCACCACGCAAGACTCCATTACTGAACAAAAAGCATGTTCAAGCATGTTTAAAGTTTGCTCAACAACATTTAGACAAGCCTGTGAAATACTGTAAGAATATAGTTTAGACAGGTGTTTGGAGGCCCAAAGGCACTGTATATCACCCCAAAAACACCATACCAACAGTGAAATTTGGAGGTGATGATACCATCATGGTGTTGGGCTGTTTTTCAGCATACGGCACTGCCAAACTTCATATAATTGAAGGAAGGATGAATGGACAAATGTAACAAGTATTGACGAGCGAGTGTACTCACCACTGCTCGATACTGGCCACTGCTCAATACTCGCCGAGCATCAGGCTGCTCGGTTATACTCGTTACTGTCCATGCACAAGTTCCTGCACACATCTATTAGCCAGAACTGAACACAGCACCCTTCTTGCTCTGAAGGACCCATTACACAGACTTCACATTGATTTTAACAGCCTTCATGTAATGCTGTGTTTTCCCTCTGATAGCGCTGCAGGAAAACTGCACACTTGCTTCTAGATCTTCCCTTGGAGATCTAAGGTCATAAGGGAAGCCAGAAACGCAGAACCGGCACCAGATTTTTCTACCTTAGTGCTTTATTATTGACCCTTGGATTTAGAGATCTCACGTTAGCTCTATTTTTACTATTACTGTATTTGTATAGATCAGACTCATTCAATTAGTCGATGGTCAGTGGTAAGTCATCCATCACGTCCTTACTTGGGACACTTTAGAAAAATGAATTGATTAATTGCCTGTTCAATTAGAAGAGTGTGTCTGAATATGTGTCAATCGGCCAAGCAAACAGTATAGATTTATGGAGGGGTTTGCGTGTAGTTGTCATGCGTTGTCTGGGTTGAACTTTCATTTGGCAAAATCTCCTACCTCCACCTGCGCAATAGCTTACGATCCAATGAGCAGAGCCGGTTCCAGCTTCAGAGGACGGTATTACATGGCTGAGTGCTATCTGATGTTTTATTGGATAGCACTCGGCCCAATGTTATACTATGGGGCATTGCAGATCTGTGATTATTTTCTCACGCTGCAGGTACATCTGATAATAATTGGGGTCACACTCAGCCATATAAGTCTATGGGTGCATGTAAAACATCGGACTGACATTCAAGTGCAGTCCGATTACCGAAAACACAAAGACATTGGAGAAGATGGAGAAATTAAGTTCTCCATCTTCACACCTGTGACGCGATTCTCATATGTGAGAGAATGGCATCACAATAAGATGACACTCGGCTAAAACTCTGATCGGAGTGACATTAGCATAATCAGCCCAATTTTCTTGCAGGAGAGAATTGATGTGTGACCTTGGCCTTATGCGGGGACTTTGGTGCCAGTGGACCCCTCTTCACTTTCCATTTTTCCTTTTTCATCCTGCCCAGAGCTCTTAACGATTCTATTTTTTCAGGCCATAGATTTCTATCAATGTAGTTTTTATCAGTACTGGATTGGAGTCTATGTGACTTTTTGATTTTTTTTTTTTCCATTTTTTGGGTGGATTTGGAGGCGAATGTTATATTTTGTTAGTTCAGTTACAATACCACAACATTTTATAGATTTTTTTTTAGATTGTATTTACATTATGGAAAAAGGTAAGGTACTGATATGAACTATTGTTCTTTGATCTTTTGAATCTTTCGAAAATATTTATCTTTTTTTCACACTTTGCTTTAGTGGCCCTAAAGAAATTGAACTTGAACTGGAAAACTACTCCAGGCATAATTTTTTTCTTATACAACACTTTTTAGGGGGTTCTCTGCCTAAAACATATTCTTTTTCCCCAATACCCTAAATACTTTGCTGAAGACCGTATTGCATGCATCCTCTTCTGCCTGCTTTACTCTCAGCCGGGTCTTCTGGCACCAAGGAGGCCTCTGACATCAACATGCACCGTACCGTCATGGTGCATGTCGTGCCGTTACAAAATTACGACGTGCATTGTTTGAAGCCTAGACAGTGCCCCAAGAGGTGAAGATCATAATATCACGATGTGTGCTGGAACAGTAGGCCGGGCAGTCAGAGGATTCCTCAGTGAAATGGGGGAAAAGGCAAAAAGAAAAGGCACAGGAAACCAGACGAGCTATGGGGGGCAGCGAGACAGGTGAGTGGTGGGGAAAGTGTTACTACTCTCCATTGTTATCCCTTTTTTGGCCCTTTACAGGTCAAAATGTTGAGCAGCTGGCTGTCATATTGCTGAATTTTCGTGGAGCAAATTACAAAAAGATCAATATTTTGGAGAATACAAATGTTTGTTAAAATTCAAGAAGAATTCAGTTCCACCTGGTCCTAAATAAATTGGGAGGGCAGGGTGAAGTTCAGCACAGACTTCCAGTAAATAAAAATCCCCTTCCCTCTCCTCCCGTTCTACGTGGCCGCAATCACCGGCTGGACTGGCACCATCCAGGAACATATCAAACCAGGATTGCACATTGCACGGTGTGGCAAGCGGTTTTCTCTTTATATTACTACTAAATAAATTGGGTAATATCTAGAATTTATTGATTTTTTTCTCCCCTTTTAAAAATGTCACCGGAAATCCTCAAGATATAGTGAGGTTTGTTATAAATGTGAGTGCGATCCAAGGGGTAAAGTTTCTCCTTGCAGAGAGCAAGATGTCAAGCCTGACATGACAACGTGAGGAGACTTTTAAGCCACAATGCTCCTCTGAGACATATGAAAATTGGCTCTTCAGAGAGGAAAAGGACTAGAACTCTAGCGCCACCTATAGGAAGTAGCAATTCTAAAAGTCAATATTGACCATTTACCGAGCCTTGTCACATGGCTTAGGATAAATACCAAAACTAAAAATCTCAATTTGCAGACACTCTGTGTCGGGGTACTGCCCCTCATCAGTGCAAAGTGTGAGATCTCGTTTGGCTGTTTGAGAGCTTCTGACTGAGCTCCAAGGGGTAACGTTACTCCTTGCGGGAGAGTGACATATCAAGCCTGACATGCCAAGGTGAGGAGACTTTTAAGTCACAATGCTCCTCTGGGAAATTTCAAATTGTCTCTTCAGAGAGGAAGAGGACTAGAACTCTAGGGCTACTTAAAGGAAGTAGCAATCCTAAAAGTCAATATCAACTCTCTATTGAGCCTTGTCACATGACTTAGGATAAAATCCAAAAATAAAAACCGTAATTTACAGACACTGTGTTTCGGGGTGCTGCCCCTCATCAGTGCAAAGTGTGAGATCTGGTTTGGCTGGGTAAGAAGTGTCTTAATGGGATCCAAGGGGTAACATTTCTCCTTGTGGAGAGCGACATGTCAAGTCTGACATGCCAAGGTGAGGAGACTTAAGCCGCAATGCTCCTTTTGGCTTTTATCCTACGTTATGTGACAAGACTCGTTAAAGTGTCGATATTGACTTTTAGGATTGCTACTTCCAATAGGTGGCACTAGAGTTCTAGTCTTCTTCCTCTCTGAAAATTTGCAAATTTGAGTGCAAAATACATATACAATATATCTAACCATGAAAGAATTATTATTCTATATAAAAAATAAAATAACTGTAATATACTCCAGAGCCAGGGGTGTAACGATTGTGGTTGCAGAAAGCGAGATCGCGAACATGCCACAGAGAGGGGGGGAGATCGACACCAGCACCTGTTACCTGGATATACTGTACTTCCACATTCAGCTGTAATTGTATTGAGGCAGAGAGAGCCACCAGTTTCCTGCATCGCAATACATCCTGTCTGCCAATTACAGGTCGGCAGCTGATGTCAGCTTGCCCGTCATGGGTGGCGCACGGCAGTCACATCAAGGTCAGCTGCCGGCTTCTTCGCCGGCTATGGAAGAGGATTTCGCACATATTATGACTAAGGGAAGGTAAGAGTAATAACAGGTAGTGGCCAGAAGGGAGATATTATTACTGGAAGGGGCCAGGGTCTGAACATTATTACTGGGGCGTAGGATGGGGAACATCATACTAGGAAGGGGCCCAGGATGGAGGACATTTTACCAGGAAAGGACCAAGAATGGGGGATGTTATACCAGGAAGGGGCCAAGAATGGGGGACATTATATCAGGAAGGGGCCCAGGATGGGGGACATTATACTAGGAAGTGGCCCAGAATGGGGGACATTATACCAGGAAGGGACCCAGGATGGGGGACATTATACTAGGAAGTGGCCCAGAATGGGGGACATTATACCAGGAAGGGGCCGAGAATGGGTGACATTATACCAGGAAGGGACCCAGAATGGGGGACATTATATCAGGAAGGGGCTGAGAATGGGTGACATTATATCAGGAAGGGGCCCAGGATGGGGGACAATATATCAGAAAAGGCATTCCTACTGGAAGGGGATATTAATTTAGGAAAAGGCCCAGGACAAGGGGCATTATTACAAGAAAGAGACAGGATGGGGAACATTATTACATGGGGGTGGATACACGTTTTTATAGGTTCTACTACAAAGGCTCATAAATGTGAACAACATTCGGGTGGTCAAAAATTTGCATCGGGGTTCATCAGACTCTAGTCATGCCACTGTCCATAGCTGCATTCACAATTTTTCCTGTGAGCCTCTATAAACCGACACATCATTAGCAATTTAGCTAAGCTTCTAGAATTAATTTTTTTACATCACATGATCCTCTAACTCTCTCCAACATGACCCTAGAGGATGTGGATGCTGTAATTTGAACTCAGGGATGATTAAAGGATATGCATATTTATATGGGGCAATGGAGGGAGAAATTACACAAAAAAAACAGGTAGTTAGAAGAAACCTAACAGAATGGCTGTAGTTCGTTAGTGCAAGTCCCGAGGGGGCGGGGTCTGATCTGTCATGTCCCACCCCTGCAGATCCCATCTAAGGCATAGCACATTGCATCATATTTGCCTACAGTTTTTCTATACCGTTGTTCGGACATCTATAAGTCATTATTGCTGATATAATCACTATTAGCATGTGATATTAAACGTCTTGTTTTTGTTCCCCTTTCCCTGTTTATTTTCTTTACTTTTCTTAGACTTATTTCCTTACTTTATATTTCAGGCACCACCTCTGCAGAAGGTTTGTGTTAATCTCACATTGGTTTATTATTCCAACACCTTTATCAAAACCTCACAATCAGTTTATCTCCCGGTGCCTTGAACTGGATGGATGGTATTTTCAGAGAGAAAATAGAAAAATGATACATTCCTTCACAGCATACCAAGGACAGCTGACCACACCGACTATATTCATTGAAGCATAGTCCCTGCTATCCTATTCTGCTGCTACTGGGCATGACACGATGCCGAATTCCTCTTTATTCCAAAAAATTCTCAAATACGGAAGGAAATAAAAGTTTTAACAGATCTTATCAGCCTAAAACTATGTAAAATAACGTAAAATAACAATACAAAATAATAAAAGTAATAGTAAAAGGTGCAAACAATGCATACCTTCTTCATCACTTGTATCACACGCTGTGTTCAGAGCTTTCAATCATATATCTAGACATTTAAAACCGAGTGTGTCTATGTAGTAGTTGTATGTAGTATACATTTCTGGCAGAAATTACTGTAAACTTGTTGGGCAGACTTCTTCTGCCTGTTTAATTTTTAACAAAGAGGCATAAAAAAGGAAAAAAAAATAAAGTTGCAGCAAAGCAGCCATGCCCAAAATAGTGCAACTTTTGTACCACACTATCCGAGTGTAAAGTCTGTAATAAATTCACTTAATTCCCTTTTTTTTTTTTTTTTTTTATTTACATATTATGTAATGCACTTATAAGAAATACAACTAATGATTGTGATAGTAATAACTATAATAATACCAAACAAAAGCAACAAATAATTATTATTCAATTTGTTTCCCACCCCTTAACATTTTTTTTTCAGAAATTCTACAACATGAGGCCGGTGATTGGCTGCTGTGGTCCAGAACAACTGGGAGACATTTAATATCATATGTTAATAGTGAATATATCAGCAATAATGCAAAAAAAAAACAAAACTTACAGAAGTCCAGACAGCAGTATGGAAAAACTGTAGCGCAATTTGATACAGTGTGTTATCTTGCAGATGGGATCTGCAGGGGTGGGGCGTAATACACAGATCAGGCACCGCCCCCTCGGAACTTGCAGTAAAGAACTACAGACATTCTCTTCAGCTCCTTCTAACTTGCTACCTCTATTTTTATTGTATAATTTCTTTTTCTTCATTTCCTCAATTTCCCCACAAAAATATGCATATACATGAATCATTGTTGAGTACAAATTACAGCATCCTCATCTTCCAGCATCATGCTGAACAGAGTTACAGAGGATCATTTGATGTGTCTTTTTATGGAAGCACACAGAAAAATTGTAAATGCTGCTCTGGACAGTGGCATAACTAGAGTCTGATGGGGTGAATTATTTCTCATGTACATGTGAGGTTCAAGGGAGAGGAAAAATATAACTTTTCCTTTGTTATTAAATAGTTTATCCAGGACTTTGTGAAAAACAAAACATGTGCCTAAGCACTAACAGGCAGGAAGTTGCTACCTACCTGCCTGTTGTGCCCGACGTTGTTCTTCACTGTCACAGAGTGGTCATAGACTGGTCCTGCCAGCGATTCAGCTGCTTTTGCTGATGTTATGTTGACAGAGTGATGGATTAATTTCCGCCCTGCTCTGTTGACAGGGTGTGACTTCCAACATTATTCTCATTAACAGCCAGATTCCTTCTGCCCAACTTGGGGAGCCGACAGTCAATCAGAATGGCGTCGGAAGTCACGCCCTGTTGACGGAGCAGGGTGGAAAAGAAGCTGCTGCTCTGTCGATGTGACGTCAGCAGAGGAAGCTGAATCGCTGGCAGGAGCTGTCAGTGACTGCTCTGGACCAGAGAAGAATGGCGCTGGGCACAGCAAAAAGGTAGGTAGCAACTACCTGCCTGCAAGTGCGTAGGTACACTTTTTGTTTTTCACAAAGTCCCGGATGAACCTTTCAACATTAAGCCATTGCGGTTTCATTGATTTTGCTGACCCTAGCAGCCATGTATTAGGCTTCATTTACACATCAGTATTTTTGGTCAGTATTTCATCAGTATTTGTATGTCAAAATCCGGAGTGCCTCCAAAGACAGAACAGGTGTCAATTTTTCAATTATAGTTTTTTTTTTTTGTATGTTCCACTCCTGGTTTTAGCATATAAATACTGATGAAAATTACTGACCAAATTCTCTGAATAATCCCTTACAGACATTCTGAGCGAAGACCACATGGACACACTGGCCACCCTCATAGAAACACATTCACATAACTGTATGTCAAGCTGCCGGACATTCTCAAACTATTAAACACATTAGTAGATAATGGTTCCCAAACAGGCAACACTTATGTTGTAGTAAAATAGAAAGAATTCCCACAGGGCAGTATCGGAGCAGTTTTCACTTAGTTTGCTGCCATTTAGTTCCTCAGTGAATAAACCTTTTGATCTTTAGAAGATTTTTTTCTATATAAATGCCACAGAGAAGCCTTCATATGGCAGTGACCAATGTCAGGGGAATAGGGTACTGGCCCATAGCCGGAAACTGCCACTGTATTATGGTGCTATAATAGGACTACGTGACCTAGACTGTTTATGCTATAACTTTTTGCCCCATTGCCCCCCCACTGTATAATGCCCACGTCATCCCTACCGGTGTATAACATCTGGCCCCTCACCACCCAATGTATAGCATCTGGGCCCTTTGCCCTGATGTATAACCTCTGCCCCCCCCCCACCATGCCATCTTCCTTTACTAACATAGGACACAACGGCCGGTGGTGCAGAGCTCACTGATACCAGCGCGGTCCTGTAATAGGAGCCACCGGGGTAACAAGTCCGTCCATGACATTTCTTCCCCCTGAATCTTCTCCCATCACCTGTGACGGATATTTTTGAGAAATGGAAGGAACCACAGCAACTCAGCCACGAAGTGGAGACCTCATAATGTTACAGAGCGGGGACCAAGTGCTGAGGAGCAGAAAGCAGAAAAGTCACCACCGCTCTGCTGACTCCATAACTGCAGAGTCCAGACCTCCTCTGATATAACATCAGCACTAACACGGCGCCCCTGGTTCAACACATCCATGATCCATTTAGTGTTTCATGGCTTGGTGTGTATAGTTGCTACATTTGGGATCAACTAGACCGGAGATTGTGAGCTTGGTCTCCCCCCCAACATCAGGGTCAGACCTCATATATGCTGTTCTGGATGACGGGGCAAAAATTCCTACAAACACTTCCAGACTCTTACAGAAATCCATCCCAAGAGGATTCCCTTGTGTCTCATTCCTGGCCCCATATGTTCTCCCATCCTGGCTCGATGTGTTCTCCCATTCTGACCCCATGTGTCTCCATCCTGCTTCCATGTGTCTCTATCTTGCCCCCAGTTGTCTCCATCCTGCCCCATGTGTCATCCATCCTGCTCAATAAGACCTACCATCTCGCCCCATATGACCTTATGACCTTCCATCCTGCCCCATATCACCTCCCATCTTGCTCATATATTGCGGCTTTCAGTGCAAAAAATGTAAAAAAAAGTGTTTCTCCTTACCTGGCTGCGGTCCAATGGTATCTTCTGCCACATCCATTTGAGGCATGGACGCGCCGGCGCATGGTAGTGACGTCAAACGCAGGCGATGTGCAGGGCTGTGATTGACTGATGGCTGGTAACTATTGCTATCTATTAGACGCTCGTTCAGTTACTGAACCGGCAGAGTCCTGCCCCTGGGGCCCAGTGAGCCAAAGCAAAGTGAGGGGGACAGCTCCGGGCCCCTTTCTACCCATCTGACACCATTCACCAGTAAGGGCAGTAATGCCCTGATGGCAGCCCAGTCCGTATTATTAGTTTCACCCTCAGGATTGATGAGGTTAATATATCTTCGATCTCTCGTCTCCCACACATCTATTAGGAGGCTTCAGCACTAAGACGCAGCTAGTTTACAGCTTCTGGAGAGAATTTGATATGTAATGGAAAAACAATTAAACTATTTAATTAGTTAAAAAGAGCTAATTCTGCCAATTAGGAAGAGGGATTTATGAGAAAGTCTTTCTGCCGCAACAAACTGCGGGAAACATATTACTCCAATCACCTGGGGCTGTAATCCTCAAAGGTTTTTATTGTCCCAAGAGGCCCCTTCCGAAGAGCGATTCCTCAGCGGAGTTTCTCTAGTAGGCATGATTTTTTAATGAGAGAAGCTTGATTAACAGAGTATAAAAACACATTGATAGGAAGATGCCAAGACGTCTTATTCTCCCCTTAATTCTGTGATTAAAATTGGAATTATCCAACTCTACAATATAGGAAAACAAAAAGCTGAAATGTTATTTTTCTAATAACATGTCTGGTTACATGTGTCTTTATAATAGATAGATAATAGGTGATAGATAGATAATAGACAGATAGATAACAGATAGATACATAATATATAGATAATAGATAGATAGATAATAGATAGATATTAGATAGATAGATGTTAGAATAGATAATAGATAGATAGATATATAGATAGATAGATAAATTGATCGATAGATAATAGATAGATAAATAGATAATAGATAGACAGATAATATATAGATAGATAATAGATAGATAATGCATAGATAGATATATAATAGATAGATAGATAGATAGATAGATAAATAGATAGAAAGATAATAGATAGATATATAGATAGATAGATAATAGGTGATAGATAGATAATAGACAGACAGATAGATAGATAGATAGATAGATAGATAGATAGATAATATATAGATAATAGATAGATAGCTGGATAGGTAGATAGAGAGATAATAGATAGATAGATGATAGATAAATAGATAGATAGATGATAGATAGATAGATAGATAATAGATAGATAGATAGATAGACAGATAGACAGATAGATAATAGATAGATAATGCATAGATAGATATGTAATAGATAGATAGATAGATAGATAGATAGATAGATAGAAAGATAATAGATAGATAGATAGATAGACAATAACAGTCAGCCAACCCTTTGGTCCATGGTCAGGGGTACCGGGGGCTTCTATTGCAGGTCTTGGCCATGGACGCCACGAGAATAAAGTAACCAATGACAGTGAAGCTGAGCCGTCGGGGACAGAACACAGGATGGTGCTTTTTTCGGGTGGGAGATATATATTACCCCCTTTATATCACAGACACCATACTCCGGTGGGTTAGCACCGATGACTTTGCTTCTATGTTTGTTCCTTGAGTGGCACCATAAACGTCTCCATCCGGCAGCGGCAGACTCCTCCACGAGAGCGTGTGACAGCCGCTACTTAGAGCGTCTTACATGCTACACAATGAAGTGTAAAACTGCTGTGAAAAGAGCCGCGGCGTCAAAACAAACCATCTAGGTAATAAGCACTTAAAGCGGCTTTCATTAATATATTTCTTCCTAGTAAAAACAATTTCTAATGTCAACGAGCGGCGGCTGACAGTTTTCCGGAAGAAAACAGCAATATTTCTACTGTGTGCATTGTCCTATAGCTTATCACAAACAGCGGGGGAAAATAAAGTGATTTTCCTTTTGCTCGGAGGACACATATTGACAAGCGTCTGGGATTAGCAGAAACAAGCCAAGCTTTCACAGATCTGTGACTGACAACGGCCCCGATTTCTCATTTCTTACGTGGGCCGCGTTTCACAGAACTGGATATTGTGGATTCAGTGCCGATGATTAGACAGGATAGCGCTACAGAGTGCTAACGTTCTATAGGAAACGAGAACCTCAGGGAATTTAGACAGGTTTTTTCATATTCTCAATTGATGTAATACTACCAAATAGTTCCAAGAATTTACTGTCACACACAGCCTACATAATACCGCCATACCACCATATAGAGCCAAGATCATAATGCCATACACAGCCTACAGTGGCTACGGAAAGTATTCACACCACATTAAATGTTTCACTCTGTGTTACATTGCAGCCATATGGTAAATTCAAAATAGTTCATTTTTTTCTCATTGATGTACACTCTGCTCCCCATCTTGACTGAAAAAAGTAGAAATGTAGAAATTTTTGAAAATTTATTAAAAAACAAAAACTGAAATATCACATGGTCATAAGTATTCAGACCCTTTTCTCAGACACTCATATGTAAGTCACATGCTGTCCATTTCCTTGTGATCTTCTTTGAGATGGTTCTACTCCTTCAATGGAGTCCAGCTGTGTTTAATTAAACTGATAGGACTTGATTTGTAAAGACACACACCTGTCTATATAAGACTTCACAGTTCACAGTGCATGTCAGACCAAATGAGAATCATGAGGTCAAAGGAACTGACCAAGGAGCTCAGAGACAGAATTGTGGCAAGGCACAGATCTGACCAAGGTTACAAAGAATTTCTGCAGTACTCAAGGTCCCTAAGAGCACAGTGGCCTCCATAATCCTTAAATGGAAGTTTGGGACCACCAGAAGTCTTCCTAGACCTGGCCGTCCAGCCAAACTGAGCAATCGTGAGAGAACAGCCTTGGTGAGAGAGGTAAAGAAGAACCCCAAGATCACTGTGTCTGAGCTCCACAGATGCAGTAGGGAGATGGGAGAAAGTTCCACAAAGTCAACTAACACTGCAGCCCTCCACCAGGCAGGCCTTTATGGCAGAGTGGCCTGATGGAAGCCTCTCCTCAGTGCGAGACATATGAAAGCCCACATAGAGTTTGCTAAAAAACACATGAAGGACTCCCAGACTATGAGAAATAAGATTCTCTGGTCTGATGAGACGCAGCTAGAACTTTTTGGTGATAATTCTAAGCGGTATGTGTGGAGAAAACCAGGCACTGCTCATCACCTGCCCAATACAATCCCAACAGTGAAACATGGTGGTGGCAGCATCATGCTATGGAGGGTATTTTTCAGCTGCAGGGACAGGATGACTGGTTGCAATTGAAGTAAACATGAATGCGGCCAAGTACAGAGATATCCTGGATGAAAACCTCTTCCAGATGCTCTGGACCTCAGACTTGGCCGCAGGTTCACCTTCCAACAAGACAATGACCCTAAGCACACAGCTAAAATAACAAAGGAGTGGCTTCAGAACAACTCTGTGACCATTCTTGACTGGCCCAGCCAGAGGTCTGACCTAAACCCAATGGAGCATCTCTGGAGAGACCTGAAAATGGCTGTCCACCAACGTTCACCATCCAACCTCCCGGAACTGGAGATGATCTGCAAGGAAGAATGGCAGAGGATCCACAAATCCAGGGGTGAAAAACTTGTTGCATCATTCCCAAGAAGACTCATGGCTGTACTAGCTCTAAAGGTGCTTCTACTCAATACAGAGCAAAGGGTCTGAATACTTATGACCATGTGAGATTTCAGTATTTTTTAAGAAATTTGCTAAAGTTTCTACATTTCTGGGGGGTTTTTTCAATCAAGATGGGGGTGCAGAGTGAAAAAGAAATGAACTTTTTTGAATTTACCAAATGGATGCAATGAAACAAAGTGAAAAATGTAAAGGGGTCTGAATGCTTTCTGTACCCACTGTACATAATACCACCATATAGTGCCAAGATCATACTGCCACACACAGCCTACATAATGGTCATATAATGTGTAGTACCAATATGATACGCAATAAAACGGTATTTTCATTTCAGCCTTTTTAATACTGTCATAAAGTGCATGATCGTATTCCCATACACCACCTACATAACACCCCTATATAGTATTTGTATGATTTGCAGTATTTATTATTATTATTATTATTATTATTTTATTATTAGATTACAGCGGCATTTATTCCATGTCACTTTACATGTGAGGATTGGGTAATCTTTTTCATTATTTTTCTCCTCTTAATTTTACCCCATGTACAAACTGCCATATAGTGCAAAAGTCATACTGCTGTACACAGCCTATTTAATACCGCCATATAGTGCTGAAATAATGTGCAGTATCCAAGTGATACTCCATTAAAGAGCCAACATATTTCTGCTTTATACAGCAGATAAATAATATTGCAATTCTATGTTTAAGTACTACTGTAAAGCGGGTTACAGGGGAATTGCCTGCTTTGGGGTCCCTTAAATCTTTCCAGTGCGTTTTGGCCCGTCTCTATTATGTAGTGTCAATCCTCTATTATTCCTCCTAGAAATCCAGGATCAAATTGACAAGTGGGTGTTACCATTCCTTTTTCCAAAAATGTGACAATAGCCAATCAGAGCTGTCAGTGCATGTATTGACCAGTGGGAACTCCCATTTGTCGATATACTCACACATTTCCAGGAGGAATAACAGAAGAATATGATATAGTTTGATGAAAAATTATCTGGGATTACAATACAATCAGTTTAAAAAAAAAAAATGGGCGAACTGAGGGGATAGAAGTTCAATCGCAATACCAAAAACAACCTGTAAGGCAGGTGTGGCGCTGTTTTTTTTTTTTTTTAAAAAAGCCGATATGCTCTTCTAATCCAGGACAAACCCTTTCATGAAAAACTTTTTTTTAATGGGTTGTGCAGGAAAACTTTCTTCCAAAAACAGCATCACATCTGCACATTAGTTGTGTCTGGGATTTGTAGCTCACGTCCATTGAAATGAATAGGGCTCAACTGCAGTACCGAAATCAACCTGAGGACAGGCATGGCGCTGTTTTTGTAAGAAAGCAGACTTCTTTATATGATTTTGATAAGGGGGTTGCTCACTTTTGAGGTCACTTTTTTTTTTACATAGATTTACAGTATGTATTTGGAGCTAAAAATAAATCATTTTTACAATTGGGTTTCATTAAAATTTTTGGCTTTTCCAGGCTCTTGCATATTTAACTTCAATGTAGTCTGTGATCACAAATTAGCTGAGAGGAGCTCAGAAAAAGACAGATAAAGGAGTTACAAACTTGCCGCCAGAAGGAGCTCACTGACAGATCCTTAGTTAACTCATAGGAGCCAACAATAGACAGCACAGGGCAGAGGCTGTAGAAGGCAAACGGTGCAATATATTTCATTGCAAAAATTAGTTTTAGTCTCAAGTTCAGAAAATGCTAGATGAAGGAGTTACGAACTTCCCATCAGAAGGAGCTCACTAACAGATTCTTAGTTAGCTCATTCCACAGCCAGCAATAGATGCTGTAGAACGCTGAAACACTTTAATAAAACCCAATTGCACAAATAATTTTTAGCCTTAAATACATGCATTTCAGGCTATGTTCACACATTGCGTTTTTGCTATTTTTTTTTTTTTTCTCTTTAATGCAAATTTTAAGCTGCACTTTACGGTAGCAGCAAAGTCTAAGATTTCCGAAATCTCACGCACACATGGGTTTTATTTTCCTGACATCACTTGGAAAACCGGTGCGTTTTTTAAAACTGCAACATCTCTTCTTTCAGCATTTTTTTTTTTTTGCATATTTGCAGCGTTTTTTTTTTCACCCACGGGTAGTGAAAAACGCAAGTATCAGTTTTAGGTGCAAAAACCTTAAAGAAGTTGCATCATGTTTTTTTTTTTTGGAGGGGGGGGGCACTAAACTTTATCAGCATGCACAAGAGACAACAAAAATGCAGCAAAATTACACAGAAAAAAAAAGCAGCAAAACATGCTTTCTGTGAAGCAGCTTCCAGCAGGTTTTGTCTGCAGAAAATAACCTGAGGCTGGTTTCACACTTGCGGTTTTTTGCGCTGTATTTTAGAGCTAAAAAATGCATGAACTTTTTTCCTATATTTTGCATGGGATGCGCTTATGTGCGCATACACATGCGTTTGTATGCGTTTTTACGCGCATGCGTTTTTTTGTGGTGTGCACTCGGGTGCACAAAATGCATCCTGTTGCATTTTTTGGGCGTCCGACTTGCCTCAAAAAAACGCATGCGCGCAATGCGTTTTTTTTACAGCAAGACACCCATTATAAGTCTATGGGTGCGCATATGTGCGCATTGGCATGCTCATGTATGCGTTTTTTTGCGCATGCGTTTTTTTGTTGACCATTGGTTAGGCAATGGAAATTAGGGGTTTGGGTTAGAGTTAGGGTTAGTTAAGGGGGGTTAGGGTTAGGGTTTGGGTTAGGGTTAGTATGGTTTGGTTAAGGGTTAGGGTTTAGGGTTAGTTAGGGTTTAGGGTTAGGGTTAGGGTTTGGATTAGGGTTAGTATGGTTTGGTTAAGGGTTAGGGTTAGTATGGTTTGGTTAAGGGTTAGGGTCAGGGTTAGGGTATGGTTTGGTTAAGGGTTAGGGTATGGTTTGGTTAAGGGTTAGGGTTAGGGTATGGTTTGGTTAAGGGTTAGGGTTAGTAAAGTCATGGTTTGGGTTAGTGTGAAGGGCCAACCAATGTTGGAAAAAAACGCAAATGCGGTAAAAACGCACTAAAAACGCATACAAACGCATAAAAATGCTGCGTTTTTTTCATGCATGCTCATAAAAATGCTTGAAAAAAACGCAGCATTTGTATGTGTTTGTATGCGTTTTTTCCATGCGTTTTTTTTTTTGCGGGAAAAACGTGCTGCAAAAAAAAGTGTGAACGTAGCCTAAGAAACAAAAAAATTAGAGAATTCCCTAAAGATCCCCTTTTAGTGTCTCAATATTTTCTACTTTCTTTTAAATTAATTTATATGTTATTAAATACGCATCTACAAAAAAACAAACAAACAAACAAAAAAAAGCAAAATAAATTGCACAATTAAATGGAAATGACAGCTGCCTGAAAAGTCTCCCGTGTGTGAACAGGCGTCTACAGAGACTGACGGAGAAAAGTCTGAAGAAACTCAATTCCAGCTCAGACACTTGCAATATATATATATATATATATATATATTTTTTTTTTTTTTTTTTTTTTTCAGTAAAAGCTGATGAAATTGAGCAAACACAACAATGAACGGGTAAATATTGTATCTGCTCGTGTGTTTTATCTCAGGTATTAACAAATACCTTCGGTCTGCGGAGATACAGCCCCTTCCAATCCTTATCTGAATTTGCAATTAAGACTTCAGAACGGCAGACATCTTTATCCCGGCTCCTCCGACCTGAATCAAATTGGGCTTCAAATACTTTACAAAGCGACTGTCTGATGTCTAATTGAACTGGCAGATAACTCTCCTTGTAATGCCATTAGCAGAAGTTAGAGCCTGCGACATAAATGTGCAAAAAGAAAAGAAGAATTTTTTTTTTAATTTTTTTATGATTAACACTCGGAGCTGCCTATCTAGAATCAAATATTAGTCTAAAATTTGTAAGTAAAATACACAACTTATATATACAGTGCCTTGCAAAAGTATTCAGCCCCCTGGAACCTTCAAACATAAAGATACCAAATGTAAATTTTTGGTGAAGAATCAACAACAAGTGGGACACAGTTGTGAAGTTGAACGGAATTTATAGGTTATTTTAAATTTTTGTGGAAATTCAAAAACTGAAAAGTGGGGCGTGCAATATTATTCGGCCCCTTTACTTTCAGTGCAGCAAACTCACTCCAGAAGTTCATTGTGGATCTCAGAAAGATCCAATGTTGTCCTAAATGACTAATGATGATAAATATAATCCACCTGTGTGTAATCAAGTCTCCGTATAAATGCACCTGCTCTGTGATAGTCTCAGGGTTCTGTTTGAAGCACAGAGCATCATGAAGACCAAGGAGCACAGCAGGCAGGTCCGTGATACTGTTGTGGAGAAGGTTAAAGCCGGATTTGGATACAAAATGATTTTCAAAATGTTAACATCCCAAGGCGCACTGTGCAAGCAATCACATTGACATGGAAGAAGTATCATACCACTGCAAATCTACCAAGACCCGGCCGTGCCTCTAAACTTTCATCTCAAACAAGGAGAAGACTGATCGGAGATGCAGCCAAGAGGCCCATGATCACTCTGGATGAACTCTAGAGATCTACAGCTGAGGTGAGACAGTCTGTCCTTAGGACAACAATCAGTCGTACACTGCACAAATCTGGTCTTTATGGAAGAGTGGCAAGAAGAAAGCCATTTCTCAAAGATATCCATAAAAAGTATAATTTAAAGTTTGCAACAAGCCACCTGAGAGACACACCAAACATGTGGAAAAAGATGCTCTGGTCAGATGAAACCAAAATCGAACTTTATGGCAACAATGCCAAATGATATGTTTGGCGTAAAGACAACACAGCTCATCACCCTGAACACACCATCCCCACTGTCAAACATGGTGGTGGCAGCATCATGGTTTAGGCCTGCTTTTCTTCAGCAGGGACAGGGAAGATGGTTAAAATTGATGGGAAGATGGATGGAGCCAAATACAGGACCATTCTTGAAGAAAACCTGTTGGAGTCTGCAAAAGACCTGAGACTGGGACGGAGATTTGTCTTCTAACAAGACAATGATCCCAAACATAAAGCAAAATCTACAATGGAATGGTTCACAAATAATAAGAATGGGCAAGAATTTCAGTCTCTTGATGTACAAAACTGATAGAGACATACCCCAAGTGACTTGCAGCTGTAATCGCAGCAAAAGGTGGCACAACAAAGTATTACGTTAAAGGGGCCGAATAATATTGCACGCCCCAATTTTCAGTTTTTGAATTTCCACAAAAAATTAAAATAACCAATAAATTTTGTTGAACTTCACAATTGTGTCCCACATGTTGTTGATTCTTCACCAAAAATTTACATTTGGTATCTTTATGTTTGAAGCATGATATGTGGGAAAAGGTTGAAAGGTTCCAGGGGGCTGAATACTTTTGCAAAGCACTGCATATATATGAGGCAATCAAAGAAGACATATTAAACAGCAAAAAATGCAAAATATGGCACCATTCCATCATCCGATTCTCTCTGATTCGAAAAAAATGGACTGATTATTTTGAGTGTGGTCATCCGCTTTTCTTATACGTGGAGAAAAAAAAACAAGTTTCTCCGCCATCACCTGTATCACAGGTTTGGAAAACTAGACCACACTTGGATGGTATCCGAGTGCAGTCCGTTTTTTTTTTTCACGGACCCTTATACTTGCATTGACGTTTTTTGATCAGACTTTCGGATCATAAACGGACACGATTTTCCACGGATCTTTTGGTTAGCGAAAAATTACGGACATTTAAACGGCCCCATAGATTGTAACAGGTATAAGGGCTCTCAGTGAAATCCAGGCATAGCACTCGTATGCGACAATTGGTGGTCTGAATGAGACCGTACTGCTTAAATGCAACACAGGCGCTGAGTGCACCCTTTATGTTGGCAAACAGTCCAGGGTTGTAGATGAGCAAATCTGATCGCAGTAAATTAAATTTGCCTCCAATTTGACCAAAAAATCAGATTCCAAATTTTTTATGATTCATTTTTTGCAAATTCACTAGAGTCCTGTTCACCTCTCCCTCCGCTGCAGCCCCTCATCCAGTCACCGGCACATCCTCTTCTGCTACTCCATCATCTTCACTCGGGCACTGCTGCCAAATGAAGATGGCGGAAGAGCAAAAAATGCTGCGTGTCAGGTCTGAGTGCAGCGGTGGCATAGGTGAGCAGTGGGGGGAGCATCCATTTTTTTCACCCTGTGTTTATTATGCTCCAGGATCTACAATTATCGCAGTAAGTAATAAGTGAGATTAATCTAATCTAATCTAATTTTCGGGCCAAATTTGAGCAAATTTGACGAATTCAAATTTTGGCACATTAGCTCACCTCTACTGAGTGATCCTTCCCGTCTACTTGTTTTCCCATCTATCTTGGCCCTCGTCTTCCTAGATTGACAGATCTGGCTTTACAGGATCCAGAGAAAAGCAGGGATCGATGGAAAACAAATGTAGGTGGGAAGGTGCACGCAACAGATTTGCCACGTCAAGGGTGCACGGAGCGCTTTTGCTTGTTTTGCACAGTCATTTTTTGCCCATAGACTCACTTTAATGGATTGGTCCATTCAGGTCCATATTCAACATATATGAGCTCTAATGATGAGCGAACACGCTAGGATAAGGTGTTATCTGAGCATGCTCAGGTGCTAACCGGGTGTCTTCGGCGTGCTCAAATAATATGTTCGAGTCCTCACGGCAGCATGTCTCGCTGCTGTTCAACAGCCACAACACATGCAGGAATTACCTGTTTGTTAGACAATCCCTGAATGTGTTGCTCCTGTTGAACAGCCACGGGACTCTAACATATTTTTCAAGCATGCCGAAGACACCCGGTTAGCACCTGAGCATGCTCAGATAACACCTTATCCATGAAGGTGACGGACAAGCCAAAGGGGACGTTACATATTTTGCTCACCCATTGGAGCCTGTTTACAGTTCCATTGGACACCAAGAACAGTGCCTCATAAGGTGGGCTTCATGTTGGTGAAAGCAATGGACATCATAATGAAAGACTCCATTATAGCGTCCGTCTGAACAGAAACCAACGGAAGATGTAATAATAATAAATTTTATTTTTATAGCGCCGACATATTCCGCAGCACTTTAGATGTGAGTAGAACTATACAAAAGCTAGATGTTGGTGTCGATACACACGGCGGGTTGAGTCCCACCTTATGGAGGGAGCACCGGAGATCTGCACTTTTTCCGCTGAATTCTACAGAGAGGTTATATCATTACTCCAAAACAAGGAGGATGGGAAAAACAAGGCTACGCCTCTCAATCCGAGAGCAGCAGCCACACGGCCCAGCTCTTTCTCACTTACATAGTTCCTTACCGCATAAGTGCTTGTGAAAAAATATTTGTAAAACGACGATTAGCTGAAAAGTTCGAAATTGGTCAATTCAGCCGACTTTCATCCATTTTGTTGGGTTTTATTTGATTGGAAAAGGGATTGAAAATTAAAAACAGTATAGAGTCACCAGCCTCTGCAGCACCCCGCCCAATCCTATGCTGGTCTTCCTTTACTCTGCCGGCACTTCTGGTGCTGACGATAACTACTTGGACGATAACTTTCGTGACCTCACCTTAGGATATGATGACGTTGCCCGTCACCCATGCCGGAGGTGAAAGAACACCAGAAGAGACCAGAGCTGGAGGAGCTAGCAGAGGTTCAGGTGGGGAGCTGGGTGTCGGGATGTGTATATACGATTTTATTTAGCTTTTTACCCTTTTGTTTATTATGCACAGGGGTCTGGAGAGACCATAGAGCACGATAATGCACATTCAAACTGCATCGAATAGCTTAGATGACCAAATTGCAGCAAATCTGCAGAATTGGAATTTCGGGCACATTCGCTCATCACGACCAATATACCTTCTTATTTATTTCTACTACCTACAGATTTAATGAAGTAATGAAGCTCCAGCAAGACGAAAAAATTATTAAAACGAAAAGATTCAAATGCATTCCAAGTGGCCTTTCATATCTAAATGACTTCCACATCTGATATGTTTGCATTCGAGCTACTCCAGGACATTTTTTCGAGAAGCGTTTAGTTGTGTTTTTGAAGCGCTCTTGTTAGCATTGCCTGGAGGGTGTGTGCTAGATGGCAGTTCATTGTAAAAGCTGAGATGTTTCCCATCAAAGAAGCCTTGCAGACCATTCATGTGTCGAGATCTTTTGAGAAATGTTGTGTTCCATTCTTGATAATTGGCCTCACAGGACCTAATCATAAGACTTAGTAATAATAATAGCTAGACATCTAAGAAAGTTCTTAATCAATGAGCACAGGGACTTTTGCTGAGGTAGATAATGAATGATATTGGCGACTTGGAATGAAAACTTTAAAATTGTTATTATTTTGTCTAACAATCATTACAGGCATTACTTTCTGTTGTGAAATAGTTCCAAAATTGAGGAGCATATATGAAATTACTTGTTATTTCCAGACATATATATATCCCACAGAATGTAAGTCCGCAAGGACAGGGCCCTTTCCCCTCTGTACCAGTCTGTCATTGTAAATTTGTTTACTGTTAACGATATCTATAACTTTGAATGTAACCCCCCTGCTCATGTACAGCACCATGGAACTAATGGCGCTATATAAATAATAATAATAATAATAAATAGTATTAGTCATATAAAAAGTAAGGACATCCCTAGTAATTTTTCTTTTCTTGTAAAAATTGTTTAAGAGGCTATCATGGACAGGCTTTGAACTAGCCACTCCATGTAGAAGATGCCGGGTGGTGCCGTGTCCTTCACTTTTAAACAGGTATCTGGACTTCTGTACTTACACTGGGGCTCCTGGGTGTCACGCTTACCCCCGCTGGTCCCGCTCCCGCTGCCACCTCCGTCACCGCGGTCACGGCTCCTGCAGCCTCTGCCTACGCTCATGGGTCTGCGCTGCCCGCGACCCCCTGGTGTGCTCACCACTCCCGGCGCGCTCCCGCAGCGGGCGCGCGTCCGCCTGCTCCTCTGCTTCCTGTCCCGCGGTCAGCCTCAGTGCTCCATCCAGTGCGCATGCGCACCTCGCACCATAGATTGCAGCACAGGCTGGACCGCTCTATCTCACCGCCCCCGTGACCCTGGAGGACCCTGACCTGAATGTCCTGCTACACTTCCTATATAAGGTAGCTTCGCCTCCTGATCGTTGCCTATCAATTGTGTCCCACGACTGATTTCGGTTCTACATTCTCCTGCGTATTCCCTGCCTAGCACCCTGCTCTGTGCCTATAGTCTGTCTTGTCTCTCCTGGTGACCTCCTTTGTCTTTCCTTCCAGAGCCTGCCGTTTCCAGTCCGTTCCTGCCTGCTCCTGTGTCTCCTGCCCTCTCCTCCTTCCTGTTCAGTAGGAGTCCCTTCTGTGATCGCCAGTCTTCCCTGTCTGCCTTCCAGCCCGATGTACGTCTAACTCCTCCTCCAGCTGTCCCCAGGTATCAGCTTCCGCGGCGATAGTCTCCTCCGGGCCTGCCGCTAACGCTCCCTGTATAGGGGGTGGTACACCTGACCCGCTGGCCCGGGGGCAGGTTCGTCGTTGCGGTCCTGTGGGTTCACCCTTGGAGTCTACCTAGCCTCACACTGGGTTGGCTCCATGGAGTGGTTGTCAGCAAGTTGTATTCAAGCAAATTACAAGGGGTCAGGAGAAGGGACGCAATCGTCAGGCAGCAGAATAGTCAAAGCTGTTGCTGAGGTCAGAAAACAGAAATCAAACTTGCTAAACAGTAGCAGTGAAACAGAAGTGAACCAGGGCAAGATCAAGATGAACTTATAACTGGCAAATAGAGGTAGGAAGCCAAGAGTTTAACCCAAAGCTCACAGAAGGGAGTTCAGGAGTTAACTCTCAACTCCTGCCTGGACTGCAACCACTGTACGATCGCCCGATATCGTAACAATAAAGGTGCAGAGCCATCCGGGGAAAGTAGCACAAGCAGGGGAAGTGAGCACAGACATAGATGTACAGCGCTTACAAGTTCCTTCCAATAGAGCTTGCAAGCGCTTCCCTAAATCTGGCCGGATCGCTGGTTTGGGCAAGTTTCATTGCTCTTTTGCTCCCCCTGTTGCTGCAGAGGTAAAGCTGTTAGGGTCAGCTCTGTAACCATGGTGGTCAATTGTTTAGGAGAACACCGCCAACCAGCGAACCAGGAGGCAGAGGAGCGGAGGGCTAAAGAACTAAAGAAAATCAATGACGAGAACAATGTTTTAATATTAGCCAAATCTAACTTTGTTTCCCTTTGGGAAGGTATATGATAGTTACACTGTCTGTTGATTAGTTTGCTGATAATTATTCCATATCTAACTTTCTAATGTGCGCCACACAACTCTTTCTATGGCATTCAACTTTGATGGAAAGCAGTGTAAAGAATGTTACATTTCAAAGACTGATCTTTTTATTGCCAGGGAAGATATGCTGTCAGAGGCGTCTGTCAGCGTCCCATCACCACTAATGTATGTTCAGCCGAACCTATCCCAGTTCATTCAGCATAGCCTAAAAGTAGGCTGTAGAAGACAGTATCACACAGAGGTGAACAAAACGATTCTCAGGACCATGTGTGTTCCGGCATTCACATCGATACTTCATGGCACCTGCGCTAGATCAGTGAAAACTTTTTCAGACAGCATTCAAATGCCAGCATCTTGGGTGCCTCTTGTGATAACTAGGTACAGTATGTCATGGCATTGCAGGGGCCAAGTAATCTCAAGGGGTGCAGAAGATGCTGGCTGAGGAAGTTTTCCATTACGCACATGTCCTGAATGCAGATTTTTCTCTTGTCACCTCGGTTCACTGAATTCTGTTGTGCTCCACATTGGGCAATGCAGATGGCCTGGCGTTATCCCATATGATCATCTGCCGGAGGTTATATAAGGCCTACCAAGACACACACCTGTGTCGTGGGATTAAGACTTTTAATACTCCTGAGTTCAGTCGGTCCATAGCCTTCAGTACCTCTCCTACCTGCTTCATGGATTCCTGTCTGTCTTCAAACTTCAGTACCTCTACTGCCTGGTCTCCTGGCTGCCTGTAGCTTCTGTTACATGTTCTCGGTCTTCAAGAACTTCTGATATATCTTCCCAGTCTTCCAGGACCTCTGCTATCTGTGCCCAGTGTTCCAGGACCTCTGCCACCTCCCTGTGGTCTCCAGGATCCATGCTATCTGTGTGAGCTTTCCAGGACCTCTGCTTCTTGTTCCGAGACTCCTGTCTTCCTTCAATCTTCAGTACCTCTACTACCTTGTCTCCTGCCTGCATGTAGCATCCAGGAACTCTGTTACATGTTCTTTGTCTTCAAGAACCTCTGATACATCTTCACAGTCCATCAGGACCTTTGCTTCCTGTTCTGGAACTCCTGTCTTTCTTTGATCTTCAGTGCCTCTACTACCTGGTCTCCTGCCTGCATGTAGCTTCCAGGACCTCTGCTATCTGTGCCAAGTGTTCCAGGACCTCTGCCACCTCTCTGTGGTCTCCAGGATCCATGCAATCTGTGTACATTCTCCAAGACCTCTGCTACCTGTTCTGGGTCTCTTGTCCGTCTGTAGCCTCCTATACCTCTGCTACATATCTTCCGCGTGCCTCAACTGCCTACTGCACCAAAGCCCGTGGCCCAGGTGCTCTGCCGAACCTTGTGCTGTGAGGATCCGCCTAGTATTTGCACTGCCTTGGTCTGACTGATGAGTAGTACAGCAGCAATATGGATGTCATACCGGGGTCCTGAAAACCTCTTCGCTAGTATCAGCCGATTCTGTGAAAACTGGTATATTTCAAGTTATAGTTTATATCAAACATTTAAAAATATAAAACATTAAATATGAAAAAATATTAAAAAAAACCCAAAAACACTTAAATATAAGTTTTAGAGTAAAACCTGATGTCAATATTGTGACATATTATTAAAATTAGGGAATAATTAGGGAGAGGGGGTGAATACTTTTTCACAACACTGTAATTATTATACAGATAAATCAGGCCACATTAAAAAGCTGCAAAAAACTTTTTTCAAGTTTGGATTAGATTGAATTAATATGCGGTTGCCCACACTATGAGTTATGTGTCTGATATCCAGGGCGTGTTTTATTGTTACTGTGTTGCTCTTGTGTCTTTCATTGTGTTATATATTGGCTGTTTTATATCTTGTTATGCACCATGAGTGGCTTTGCCAGACCGACGCGGTATAAATCAAGCCTTGATTGACTAATAGTAAAAAATAGGGCAATCCAAGTTATCTCTCTTTCCTTCTCTCTCTGTCTCGTGAAATTCTATTTAGCCTAAAATGAAGCCACGGACGTCCAAAAGTAAAGTAAAACAAGGACCTTGTTAATTCCGATGGAGGAAAAGGAAGGTCAAGCGTATTCGGGACCATAACGCGAAATGATTAGCGACGTTTAATAGCGTCATTTACATGAATAAAGATAATTATTCATAATACCAGAGAGTCTTTATTACACCAGAAGCAACACAGATATAAAATATACAGTATATATATGTAAGAAAAACACTCCTTTTATAAAGTCTGTCCCACATAAAAAACAAGGAAACCATAAAACAAAAATTTCGTAGAATTATAATTGTGGGAATGGATTGTAACGTGCAATTACAAGACGTGGCGGACAATTAGGAGGAGAAGTATAAAGCGATTATATGGGTCTGAACGTAATTGGGCTAAGATGGTTTATGGCGGCAACAAAAACGTCCTGGAGCATTTATGTCCCTAAGAAGAGAAGATGACGAACAATAGGATAGGTGGAAAAAAGGTAATAATGGCCAGAACAGTGATGATGAATGAGCGTGCTGGGATAATGTGTTGTCTGAGCATGCTCGTGCGCTAATCTTCAGCATGCCGATCACTATGTTTGAGTCCTCGCGGCTGCATGTCTCGCCGCTGTTCGACAGCCACCTCGCATGCAGGGATTGTTAAACAAACAGGCAATCCCTGCATGTGTTGCGGCTGTTGACTCGGACATAGTATTCGGGCATGCTGAAGATACTCTATCAGCACACGAGCATGCTCATCGCCAATGTGACCACATGAGGCCAATTGCTGGAAGGACCAAGAATGTGCACCTGTCAAAGGCGGCGTACAGTGCAGGTGAGGGTTTAGGACAGTTGAGTAGAGAGTGAGTCAAGTTGCAGGAACTTGGTAGTTGGTGTACACCTGATGGGAGACTTACAGGTTGCATCCTACCTGCTGGCATCCCTGTCGCCTATCGCAACGTCATGGTAGCGTCAATCCACGATGATTATGTGGCGCCCCTGAGGCTCAGTCACCACAGAGGTACTGCACCTTCTCCTAAGGTGTGGTGCCCCACCATTCAGGTAAGTTGGGGGCTCCTGACCACGCTCCAACACTCGCACCCCACACAATAAAGTAGTTCAGCAAAACCACATTGCAGCTCCTTGCTTAGAGAGAAGCAGAGCACCTTTGGTGGTTCCCTGCTTGGAACACTAGACGTGCTGGGAGGTGGGTGGAGTTGAGAATATATATATGAGCGGGATGGTTTAGGATTAGAGGTCAGTCAGTCAGTGAGTGAGAAGGAGAGTAGGAGAGAGGAAGCCACTTGGAGAGGAGTGGGGATCCCTGGAAGAGGGATGGAGGCAGTAGTGCTGCAGCTGCCTCAGTGACCTGAGCCAGCTGGCACGGGAAAGGAAAGAAGGAGAAAGACATTGAACTGAAGCCTGAGCTTCGATAGGAGAGAAAGACAAGTACGGAATGAAGGAGTAAAAGGGAACACAGAGGACATGGGTTAGAGGAAGAACTCTGCCTAGAAGTTCTAAGCGCAAGGCCGGGGCCCGGTCCCCGAGGTTGTATGGATACTAATGGTTCTGCAGCAGACACCGGTGGAGTAGTGGGCTGTAAATGCATTACTCCCATCTAAGACTTGAGGGCACAACAGTCCCCAAAGCAGGCTACAGCTGTCTGCCATACAAGCAGAGTTCTTGGGAACATCTGTCAGGAGGAACTCCAGTGTAACTCAGTACTAGGAGATCTTCACACTTAAAAGCGCTATAGAGGAGACGTTCAGAAAATGCACATAAGTTGGCGGAGCGTGGAAGGGAGCCTTCCATCTTGCCTGGGGGTTGACTGAGTCCCTGACCCGGAGGACACGGCACAGAAGCGGGCACTACAGACTACGAGTAAAGCTTTGGAACTACATGCCCTGGTGTCCTCCATTCCTTTCTGCATCCGTCCGCTTGGCACTGCTACATCCCCTGCGCCAAACACTACACCATCTAAGTGTCTCCACATCTACACTGCCCTGGGACAACAGCCCTGCCAGTGGAGGGTTATAACATCATTGCTGCACCACACCATCTGTCCCGGAGGATCTGTCTGCAGCGTTGGCTTAACACCTCCCTTGCCGAACACCACAGGTGGCGTCATGAACTATTCATCTAACTACATTCCACCATTCACATCTTCCTATTACTTGGGCGCCCAGGGCCACGGTCCGGGTCATCGCTGCTGTAACATAGTAACATAGTTTTGAAGGCTGAAGGAAGACCTTATGTCCATCTAGTTCAGCCTATTTTTAGTGCAGCTGTTCTGCATTGTTGATCCCACAGAGTAGAAGCCAATTTTCTCCATAGGGAAAAAAATTCCTTCCCTTAAGCTGGGTGAACCATCTACCTATAATATTATGTTATTCGTAACCTTTTATACTGTTACTCACAAGAAAAGCATCCATTCCTTTCTTAAATTCATTCAGTGAGTTGGCCATCACCACTTCCTCAGGAAGAGAATTCCAGAGACTCACTGCTCTTACCGTGAAGAACCCTCTTCTATGCTGGTGCAGAAATTGTCTTTCCTCCAAATGAAGAGAATGCCCCCTTGTTCTTGTCACAGTCCTTGGTACAAACAGTTCATTGGAGAGATCTCTGTATTGCCCTCTGATATACTTGTACATATATATTAAGTCTCCCCTAAGTCTTCTCTTTTCTAGAGTAAATAGACCTAATTTTGATAACCTTTCTGGGTATTTTAGTAAACCAACTCCATTTATCATTTTAGGAGCCCGCCTTTGAACCCTTTCAAGTTCAGTAATGTCTTTCTTGAGCACCGGCGTCCAAAATTGCACACAATACTCCAAGTGTGGTCTGACGAGTGATTTGTACAGAGGGAGAATTATGTTTTCATCTCGTGTCCCCAGACCTCTTCTAATGCATCCCATGACCCTATTCGCTTTGGTGGCAGCTGCCTGACACATCCCACTGTGACACATCCCACTGATACCGGCCCGGTACCGAGTACCCCACAGCCCTGGGAGGGCGACCCAACTACTTTGTGCCAGGCTGATGAATCAGAAAAGGTGCCATGGATGCCAGCAAGTAGGTGGTGAATTGCAGGGCTCCGTTTTTGGCGGCCACGTACTATTGGCGTCGCTGCTGAACCAGGGTCCTATGGAATATGCTGTTCATTTCCATAGGTAAGAACACACTATTAAGCAGTGAGTCAGAGTTGGCAGGATGATGGCTGCCTCATCCGCGGCATTCTACTTATCACCTAGGCATCAAGAAATATTCCTACGGATATTTTTCGTTTGCATGTGAATGTGGATGCAGATACATTCACATGCGTTAAATGTGGATTAAACTCACATTTCACGTTGATTTCCATTGTATAAACAGTATGTTGTATGTCTCCCATAGAGGTGGTAACAATCTGCTCGATTTTTCTCTTTATCTTTAAAGAGATTGTCTCTACTTCTTTTCTTCGGGAATGCGCCGATCCTCTTCCTGCGGTTTTTTCCTGAAGATTGACAGTCTGGACCAAGAGCTCTCTCATGCATCAACGGAGGCAACATGATTTCTGCAGCACGGGAAGACTTAAGTTGGCGAGATCCAACAATCCAGCCGGCTTCTCTTGCGAGCTGTATAGAATAGTGCTGGCTAGTGGTGGAAGATCCTTACTTCATAACAAGAGAGAAGACCTTACGACACTCTCCAAGCTCCATAGAAAAACTTCCTTTATTTCCAAAATAAGTGCGTATCACGGGAGAGAGTCCATTGTCGTAGGGCTGGGTAAAAGACGTTTCGCATCCACCTAGGCTTCATCTGACCCAAGACGGCGGAGTAAGAATCAGATGAAGCATAAATGGATGCGAAACGTTTTTGACCCAGTCCTACACCATATAACTTTCTCCCGTGATCCGCACTTATTTTGGAAATAAAGGAAGTTTTTTACACAGCTTGGATAGTGCCGTAAGTTCTTCTCTCTTATAATTATTTCTTTATCTAGTTTGTATTTACTGCTGGTGTTTCCTCCCAGTCCTGGTATACCTTCTTACCCTATAGGTTTTCTTACAATCTATGGCAGGAAGCAGGATTCACCTTTAGTCATTCTCAGTTCTGCAGCCATATGAGTTCGTTTCACTATTTGTTTCTTTAAATTAACCCTTTGCTATCATGCGTTCTGCAAATGCACAACTGTCAGTCTGCAAGGACGGGGGCCTAAGCTCTTGGGTTATATGTGTACATCTTTGATAAATAAAAGAACATTCGTCCTTCCTAGACCACAGAATAGAGAAAATCAATTTAGCTCAAATTTTTTTTTCTTTCCCCAACATCTTCACATCACTTCCTATCCGAATCGGATGGACTAGAATTTCAATTAACTGGGGAGAGACCAAGCCAAACTGACTGCTCTGCCCCCCTCCTGGTCATGCCCTATAATTGTAGAGGGACTCGCATTTTTCCACCAATGACACGGCTCACATAAATAGATACACCAGTTCATTTGATAAAGGAAGCCGAGCCTGTCGCTCTTGTCTGAGTGCCAAGTGACAAAGAGACGCGGTGTGTGTCTCTCCAACGTGACTGCAGCATGTCCGTGAAGATCGCGCTCCTCTTATTGTCTCTGCACAAGGCACAGACATTCCGAGAAGCAAGAAAATGTAAAAAAAAATTAAATATACTTGGTCCAGTTATAGCTAAAAATAATTTTTGAATGATAAAGAATTTTTTAAAAAATAATGAGAAATAATATCCTTAAAAAAAACACAAAACCCAACTTCATACACGATGGGCCCGATTCATCGTCTGCAATTTTAAGTCACTTTTGAGTCTGATTTATCACTTCATTTTTGTTTTGTTTTTTAATTTACATAATTTTCATTTGTGCTTTAATCTTCTTTTAGTTTCCACCTTTTCTAAAGTCTGTTTTTTATGTTTTTTTTATGCTTGTTAATGTGGAAACAGGATTGGGTTTCCAGATGTTTCCAGCTGATTTGTGACTTTTTAAAAAGTTGCAACGTTTTTTTAGAAGGCAGATGGGGCAAAAGTTTTTTAAAAAAAAAGACCATTTGCAAAAGTTATTTTTTAACTCAAAAACAAATACCACAAAAGTAATATTCAGAGGCATATTGTATAATAACAATTGAAATGGGATCCCACTCCACCATGACCAGTTAAGCAGGGAGTTGACATGGAAAGTACGATCTTGTCTCCCCACCTATGACTTCTCTCCCTTCTTGCAATTCTCCACTTCCCCTTTCACAGCTGCCCCCAACCTGGGAATAAAGAAGAGCTCCTTTACCACTAGGACCCCCAACATATGATATACTCACCTCCTTGCTAGTTACATCCTGGTATTTTAAGAAAAGATTTAAGTTAGTGTTCAGATGTCAAAGAAATTTTGTAAAAATATTTTGAAATTTAATATTATTATTGTATTTTATTTTTATATATTTATTAATATTTTTTTTATTATCCACCAGATTTTTAACACATTAAGTCTATTATTGGCCAATTTTTCTTTTTTTTTTTTTTTTAAATCTCTAGTCCTTGTAATTTTGCATTCATATTTTTTTTTCATCATGGCAGGCAGTTAATGTAATATTATAAAACTAGCTGAATAGCCCGGCGCTGCCCGGGCATAGTAACTAACTGTGGTTAGTTATAGCAAATTATAATTATCCTCCATCCCATAGTCCCGTGCCAATATACCCATCATACATATCCTCCATCCCATAGTCTAATGCCCATATATCCATCATACTTATTCTTCATCCCATAGTCCCATGCCCATGTACCCATCATACATATTCTCCATCCCATAGTCCCGTGCCCATATACCCATCATACATCCTTCATCTCATAGTCCCATGCCCATATACCCGTCACACATCCTTCATCTCATAGTCCCATGCCCATATACCCGTCATACATATCCTCCATCCCATAGTCCCGTGCCCATATACCCATCACACATCCTCCATCTCATAGTCCCGTGCCCATATACCCATCACACATCCTCCATCCCATAGTCCCATGCCCATATACCCATCACACATCCTCCATCCCATAGTCCTGTGCCCATATACCCGTCATACATATCCTCCATCCCATAGTCCCGTGCCCATATACCCATCACACATCCTCCATCTCATAGTCCCGTGCCCATATACCCATCACACATCCTCCATCCCATAGTCCCATGCCCATATACCCATCACACATCCTCCATCCCATAGTGCCGTGCCCATATACCCATCATACATATCCTCCATCCCATAGTCCCGTGCCCATATACCATCATACATATCCTCCATCCCATAGTCCCGTGCCCATATACCCATCACACATCCTCCATCCCATAGTCCCATGCCCATATACCCATCATACATATCCTCCATCCCATAGTCCCGTGCCCATATACCCATCACACATATCCTCCATCCCATAGTCCCATGCCCATATACCCATCACACATCCTCCATCCCATAGTCCCGTGCCCATATACCCATCATACATATCCTCCATCCCATAGTCCCGTGCCCATATACCCATCACACATATCCTCCATCCCATAGTCCCATGCCCATATACCCATCACACATCCTTCATCTCATAGTCCCATGCCCATATACCCGTCATACATATCCTCCATCCCATAGTCCCGTGCCCATATACCCATCACACATCCTCCATCTCATAGTCCCGTGCCCATATACCCATCACACATCCTCCATCCCATAGTCCCATGCCCATATACCCATCACACATCCTCCATCCCATAGTCCTGTGCCCATATACCCGTCATACATATCCTCCATCCCATAGTCCCGTGCCCATATACCCATCACACATCCTCCATCTCATAGTCCCGTGCCCATATACCCATCACACATCCTCCATCCCATAGTCCCATGCCCATATACCCATCACACATCCTCCATCCCATAGTCCCGTGCCCATATACCCATCATACATATCCTCCATCCCATAGTCCCGTGCCCATATACCCATCACACATCCTCCATCCCATAGTCCCGTGCCCATATACCCATCATACACATCCTCCATCCCATAGTCCCGTGCCCATATACCCATCATACATATTCGCCATCCCATAGTCCCGTGCCCATATACTCATCACGCATCCTCCATCCCATAGTCCCGTGCCCATATACCCATCATACATATCCTCCATCCCATAGTCCATTGCCCATATACCCATCACACATCCTCCATTCCATAGTCAACCAATATGACATCATAATGAAGGGCGGGGCTTGATACACACTTTTTCCCCAGTATGTAGATAGGGGCAAAATTGTTTGGTGAATTGGAACGCACAGGGTTAAAATTTTGCCTCACAACATAGCCTAGGACGCTCTCGGGGTCCAGACGTGTGACTGTGCCAAATTTTGTGGCTGTAGCTGCGACGGTGCGGATGCCAATCCCGGACATACACACACACACATACATACATACACTTGAGCTTTATATATTAGATATATGTGATTTCAAAGATTTTTAGTTGAAGGCAAGTAAAAAAAAAAAATCCTTTCAATGACAGTAAACAAATCTTATAACACCTAAAAATAAAGAATAAAATATTATTTGTCTCTAAAATGACACAAAAATGTGAAATACCTGGCTAAATATGTCTCAAGGCATTGATATAAATATATATATACACATATATACTGTATGCTTAAAAAAAAGCAAAATTCCGATATTTGGGATCACTGATTAAAAATCATAAGTAAAACTTCTTCGATTATATACATATGTTTACAAATCTAAGGGGCGCTGTAATCCTGCGTAATCTGATTTACTCTCCTTGTGATTAAGCCTGTGAATACGTTACGTGTCAGTCTTTGGCCGGAGGAGCGCCGCTTATCTCCATGTATTTCTGTTTATCTTTTGCATTAATGTGCCATCATAATTAGTTCACTAGCAAAGAACAAAGTGAAGCATCCACTGACCGGAGTCTTTGAAATGTTATCATCTCAGCACATGACCAGATATTTTTGCTGCGGAAACTTAAAAGTATCCGGTGAGAAAAATTCTACACATCTATGACGAGAGCAGAAACATAAAAAAATAAATATTTGTTTGTTATTGTTCATACAGTTCTACAAGGGCGTTTCTGCACCGGGCCGGTGGAGCAATTGTCTCCGGCATGTGGAGTCGGTGAATGATGTGGCACTCTAGATTGCTTGTCTTGCTCCCATCTGTCCTAGCTGTGCTGCCTCAGAGCTTCTTGGTGACTGTTGTATCTTGTTATATATACAGAGCATGTATCAGAGGGGCAGGGACAAAGTGGGCAGCTCAGGCGGGTCCTTACCCACAGATGGGATGTGAAATGTGTGTAGCTATATGATATTGCCATAAACTCTCTACCTGTACATCTCTGGCTATATACCGTATACTATAGATGTGTGTGCAGAATGTGTTTGTGCAATGTACAGGATGGGCCATTTATATGGATACACCTGGGTCGGCCATTTATAAAGCTGGATCCAAAATGGCCGACTTCAAAATGGCCGCCATGGTCACCACCCATCTTGAAAAGCTTTCTCTCTCCCATATACTAATGTGCCACAAACAGGAAGATGATATCAGCAACCATTCGCAATTTATTTAGGTGTATCCATATAAATGGCCCACCCTGTATTTTGGTCTCATATGACCACATGACCTTCTCCCATGCCTCTTCAGGATCATCCAGAAGGTCATTGGTGAACTCCAAGTGGGCCTGGACATGTACACCCGTGAGCAGGAGGACCTTGTGTGCCCTGCAAGATTTTAATCCATAAAGGTGTAGTGTGTGACGAGCAGTAATGTTTGAGACTGTGGTCCCAGCTCTCTTCAGGTCATTGACCAGATATTTCCACGTAGTTCTGGGCTGATTCCTGACCTTTTTCATTATCATCCTTAGCCCACGAGGCGAGATCTTACATGGAACCCCAGACCGAGAAAGATTGACCGTCATCTTTTGCTTCTTCCATTTTCTAATAATTGTGCCAACAGTTGTTGCTTTCTCACCAAGCTCCTTGCCTATTGTCCTGTAGCCCATCCCTGCCTTGTGCAGGTCTACAGTTTGTCCTTGGTGTCTTTAGACAGCTCTTTGGTCTTGGCCATGGTGGAGAGGTTGGAGTGCAAACAGGTGCAAATAATGCAGGTAATGAATGCAGAGGTGGAGAGCTTCTTAAAGAAAGACTAACAGGTCTGTGAGAGCCAGAATTCTTGTATTTGTGTGGTAGAGCAGCATTATTTATACGTGCGGTAAAGTGGCACCAAGTACAGTATGTGTGTGTTTTTACAGCACTATATACAGATGTAGCGGCCTAGGCTCGCTATGGAGACAGCAAACTTAAACTATACATAGTGCTCCATTCATTCAATGTACTTGAGAACTGAAAATAGTTACGAGGTGCAGAGCTGTGCTGTGCTATTAATGAACATCATGTTGGCAGCTGCTACATCTGTACGTATGCTGTATAACGGTATTATTTCAGTGTGCAGGATAGGACCAGCAGGTAAATATTATTGTCAATCCAAACTGCAGCTCCCGATCTTTGCGAATAGTCACCTAATATTTATTTAGTGCAACTTTGCACTTCCCTACCTATGTTATATATTTATATTTACAGTATTTTACAGCAAAATTGGCGGCACTCTCAGCCAGAAGTGATGAATAAACTGTGATATACTCTATTCACCCATATATGTGCAGTCAGTGTTGGACCGGGTTGTCAAGGGCCCACCAGTAACATGAACTCTGGGGGCCACTGTTCAGCCACATTCTCACAAATTTAGAAATAAACTAGGTATATTTCTAAATGAGTGATGAGATGCTGCCGTCGTCTGTACATAAGTGCACCGGGGCCACCGGGAGACTCACCAGAACATTTGTGTCGGTATGGGTAGGGCGTATAAAAGACATCACTGCGGCATGAATCGAGAATGTGAATGATCAGTAACACAGGAGGGCGGTTCTTCAAGACTGGTGGTTCTCTTGGGTGGTCATTTTGGAGCGGATTCTCGTGATTCATTAAAAGGCGCACTCTTCTTCACGATTCAGGCGAGGCTATGTGGCATAGCAAATGCTCCTGCTCGTCATTAAAGGGAATCTGTCACCCCATTTTTCGAGTATCAGCTGCCGGCACCGCCATCAGGGGCTTATCTACAGCATTCTGTAATGCTGTAGATAAGCCCCCAATGTAACCTGAAAGATAAGAAAAAAGAGTTATATTATACTCACCCAGGGGTGATCCGGGTCCGGTTTTGGTCCGATGGGTGTCGCGGTCCAGTCCGGCTCCTCCCATCTTCTAACGGTAACGTCCTCTTCTTTGCTTCCCACCAAGGCTCCGGCGCAGGCGCACTGCTCTGCCCTGTTGAGGGCAGAGCAGAGTACTGCAGTGGGCAGGCACCGGGAGAGGTCAGAAAGGTCCGGCGCCTGCGCACTGCAGTATTCTGCTCTGCCGCAGGAGCCACAATAGGCAGCAGAGAAGAGGACATCACCGTTAGAAGATGGGAGGCGCCGGACGGGACCACCACACCCATCAAACCAAAACCGCACCCGGATACTCGAAAAAAGGGATGACAGATTCCCTTTAATATGATGAGCATGGGGACAATATGCCCCATCATGCCACAGTTCTGCCTACTTTGTCAGAGCTGGAGAGAGAATGGCGTGAAAACACCGGGAGTCGCATTTTTTTTGCACAAACTTGCGTTACTCATATGAAAATTCCACCCTTCCAAAGCTACTTTCACCAAACAACTGCCAAAACTAGCCTTGATGAATCACCCCCACGGTATTTCAAGACAATCGTGCCAGTCATTAAGCCACCCTACTGCCCAATTTCCCAGCAAAGTGCAGAACAAACAATAATATCCTACCTAGACCTCTGAAGTACATAGAACAGCAGTCAAGGTAGACTAGAGAAATGGAATTCAGCATGGTCCACAGACATCATTGTGCAACTTAAAGGGGTATTTCCAGCTCAAAGATCCGATCCCAATATGTAGTACATGTAATAATAATAATAATAATAATAATAATAATAATATCAAATCCCTCCAATTAGTAATATAGTATAGTTTTTCTGATTGGCTATGTCATGTCTCTTTCCTCATGTGCAGGCATTGCAGGACCTTAGGTATCCATGGTTACGACCACTAAAATAGTAACAGCTAGGTAGTTGCTAGTGGTTGTAACCATGGATACCTAAGGTCCTGCAATGCCTGCACATGAGGAAAGAGACATAGCGAATCAGAAGAACTATGCTACATTACTAATCGGAGGGATTTGATAATATTATTATTACTACACCTACTACTTATTGGGATAGGATCTTAGAGATGGGAATACCCCTTTAACTTACAAACGCTGAGCAATTAAATAGAGGAACAGTAGACATATGATAAAGGATGGATCTCCCCCATAGTACACAAAAATAAAAAAATAAATGCTAAGATATTCTTTCTTTGTTCTTTAAGAAGATTGAAACAGTGAAAACAATTCCTTTAGCCGTGCGGAATCTCATCACTAAAAATGAATTAACAACGGGCATCCATCATGGGCCGCCTGCCACTCCAATTGAATTATTAGCCGATATTTTCTAAGAAAACAAAGTATCTATATTACTATAGAAAAGATGTATGATGTGTTCCTCTCACGGAGAAAGAGAAGGATTGCTATGGGTTCCATCGTCTTACAATGGTTGATTTCACGCTCGTAAAAAAAAAAAGACAACTTGAGTTTCTTAGACTTTTGACTGCCGGAGATGTTTTTGTTTTCGCTCGTCGTGTCCAACGTTGTGGCCAACTGTTTACCCCGTCTAAACACAGTCTATCCCTCTGTAATTCTTCGGTTAAGATGCACATAGCTGACTAAGCAGCTGTGCCCTGGAGCTCCACCGGTAACTAAGTTTAGACTATTAAACGTCCCGAGGCCCTGGGGAAGGCCCTCCTTCTATAATCGGGATTTTTTTACAGTGGTGATTTCATTAGGTTGATTCATGAGGACAAGCATTGCTATTAATTTCTGGTCCGAACAAAGGCAATGATCAAGGCAAGAGAAATCATCAGATGTCCTCTTCTCTCAAGACTCACAGACTCCTGAGTCACTAGAATGGGGTAAACTTGGGATCTAAAGTTTTCACTATATATAGAATTTTATATATCACTTTTCACTTATATATAGAATTAATTAACATAAACTATTAAGTTCGACATACAGAGATTTGGGTCGTTGCTGCAGGGGCCCCTGAGTTGCATCCACGGAGTAGTTGCCCAGTGGAGGGAAAATGTTGCAGCATCAAAAACCAGAAAGGCAGAAACTATAAGAGAACATTCAGGGAATTGTTTGTTCAAGGCCAGAAGGTCAAGAAGAGCAAACACTCAATCCAGGGGTCAAAACCAGAAAGACATCAAAGTGTCACACAGAGAGCTAAGAACTGAACAAATCCGGATCAGAACACTAAAGACTCGACATTTGCAAGCCGCTTTTCTCTTTTGCATCGTGGGGTTTATTGACCTTTTTGTACTAAAATCTTTCAAATGGACGGCATAATTCATGAATTTTATGCAAAATCAAAAAATGCTCTTTTTTTTTTGTCTTTTTAGCTGCTCTTAAAATTTTTTAGCTCAATAAACCCCCCACACATTTTCAGCTAAAATGTTGCAAAAATGTGCACTAAAAAATTTCAAAAGCTCCTAAAATCACACCGGACTCCAGGGAGAAAATGCGCTAAATTTTAGCGACCTTTTAAAATGTCGCAGTTGAGGAATCAGATGAAAACATCTGGAGATGCCAACAATAGGAACATAAAAAACACATATAAAATTCTTTTATAAACTTTTAAAAAGAAGAATAAGACGCAAATGAAAAAAGAAAACAGGCGAAAGCCACCGAACACTAGACAATAAAAAGTGCAAATAATGAATTGGACCCAGAGCCGATCCAATATATCAGCAACTGAGCTGTGTCAAGTACAACAACTGCAAGGGACTGGTGTAGCATTGGGTGACCAATAAGGTCACCATGAGCCCTTATCGGCCTTCAAACCCAGTCTCTCATTGGCCTCTGGACCTTCGCCAGTAATTGGCCAATTATATTGTAATGACTTTATTATTGATGGCGCCCCTTCTGGCACAAACATAAAGTGCCGGACAGAGAGTGACCACCCAGTACTCCAATACTGCAGTACAGGTCGGTGGCCTAATGTCTCCACAGAGAAACTGTACAGTACCTCCCCCTCATCCAAAATCATAGGAGCTCTGCGCAAATGTTGGGGGGACATGCCTGATAACAAATTTGTTTACTGTTTCCAAAAACAACCCGCTAAATTAAAAATTTAGCTCCGATGTATTGTGTAACCAAAAGGGAGTTAATTTTTTCAATACTAAACTATATTAAAGTTAAAAAGTTGTCCAGTGTTAGAATAGAAACCATTTTCCATGGATGCTTTTAGGAAATTGTCAAGGCCGCGGAGAGCGATTGCAAAGAGCGTCTGACGCTTCAGAAGACTCCTCCTGTCCTGCATTATACAGACCCGTTAATTTGAATATGATTTGTGTAATACTTAATTTTCCCTGTGATTCGCTGCAGGGAAATGAAAAGCTTAGTGTCAGGTTCTCCTACAGATTTCAGCCAAATCCAGCAAGGGGAAATTATGTGGCGGAATGATTACGACTGACGTTGTACACGCCAATCTCAATGAATGGGCGTTAAGGAGTCGGATATGTCAAATTCATTAAGAAGCGCACACCACTTAGTGAATTTGGAGCATCTTCTCAGTGGTGTCACGAGAAATGCTGCTCCAATCTGTCGCACCCATGCTCTGCCCACTTTGGTGGCGTTGGCTAGGGTTGGTGTGAAAATGGCAAAAAGTTACACAAAAATGTTACAACTTTTCAAAGTGTTTTTACACCAGTTTTCTAGCATAAACACTTGGATAAATCGCCCCCCCCCGTAGTGTTCAGTTTAAGAGACCCTTCTAAAAAGTGAAACGTATGGAGAATCCCAGAGGTGGAGTAAATAAAGTAGAAGTACAGGAGGACTATTAAGATTGTGCAATGCGAGGCCAAACGATAAACTTTAGTCAACTGAACCAAGTACAAAAGATAGCAAACAGTTCCCCCGTACAGTATCGGTCCATCAGCCCCCGTTTTGCTCTGTTCAACCCTTGAAAGGCATTCAGCATCTTCCATCTTGTAGATTACATGTATTGTCCAAAGGGACAGATTGATAGCAGAGAAAATATTTGCAGAAACTTAACAAAAATGATTATTTGGACAAAGTTGTAACATTTCTTTTTCATGTAGGTTATTCTTCAAAAACATTAATTTCTGATAAGACTTCAATTAAAGGAAATGTGTCATCAGAAAATGACTTCTTCTTTAAATCTGGTTGTTTTGTTAAACATATTTTTTCCGCTCTCTATATTAAAAATGAAAAAAAACCTCACAGAAATCTTATAATGTTCACAATGGCAATTAAACCTAATAGCATATTCCTACTTTCCATTTTTTTTGGCAGCCACATGGACATAGGAAGAGCTTTCTAGGCATGCACTGTTCTGGAACACAGAAAAAACACAGTATAACAAACGTGTAAAAATACTCTGTTGTAAAAAATATATATACAGCAAGTGCTAGCAAAAAAGATGATAACAAAAACAGGGTATTTAATTGATACGTTTTTTGCATAAAATGTATACTAAGCCACTCCACCAACGTCAAGGTATACCCGTCTCGGAGCATTCTGAATCCTGCTCATATAGGTACTGTTCACATGATCAGGTTTTAAATACATTGGATAGGACTGCTCCGTGATGGATATACCTTGACGTTGGTGGAGTGGGTAAGTATACATTTTTTGCAAAAAACGTATCAACTAAATACCCTGTTTTTGTTATCATCTTTTTACTAGCACTTACTGTTTACTGTTATATATATATTTTTTACAACAGAGTACGGTATTTTTACATGTTTGTTATACTGTGCTTTTTCTGTGTTTCAGTCTTTGGGTGGTGTGAACACTGTCCTACCAACTTGTTCACTTTTGTGTATGGCTCATGTGTTTTTAATGCACTGATCTGAGCAAAGTTCAATATGTAAGAAATGATAGGAGGTGAGCTGTGATATCACCTATTGTGAATGGTGGATCGTGTGTTATCTACTGTATATAGAGATGATATCAGTCATTGTACAGGAGGAGGAGGTGAGCTGTGACATCACCTATTGGGATCTAATCCTTATAAACAGGGAGGAAATGGTTGAGGAGGTAAAAGTGGCTGGGACCCTAGGAGGTAGCGACCATGCTATTTTAGAATTTTGGATAACTAGAGGCGGAAGACCTGTGAAGACTCAGACGTCAAGGTTAGATTTCAGAAAGGCAGATTTTAAGGGATTCAAAAAGAGAATTGGAGGGATCCAATGGCTGGATATCCTTAACCCCTTACCTACAATTGACGTAATATTCCATCCATGTGACCATGGACCTAATTACCATGGACGGAATATTACGTCATCGCGATCAGCGGCGCCCACGTGGTGAGCGCCGCTGATCGCGGCCGAGTGTCAGCTAATTATCATAGCTGACACCCGGCACAATGTGTCAGGGGCGGTCACGAACCGCCCCCGACACGTGAACCCCTTGCACACCGCGATCAAACGCGATCGCGGTGTACCGGGGGTTAAAGGGAAGCATCGGCAGGGAGGGGGCTCCCTCCGTGCTTCCCTGAGCCCCCCACGGCAGCGCAATGTGCAGCGCTGCTGCGGGGGGCTCTTTCCCTACAGGCCCCCGGATCCAAGATGGCGACGGGGGCCTGCAGGGAGTTGACTTCCTCACTGCCTGCAAAGCGCAGGCATGAGGAAGTCTGCAGCAGTGCCTGTGACAGATCGCTGATCTGTCACAGTGATCTGTGATGTGACAGATCAGCGATCTGTCACAGGACAGTGATGTCCCACCTGGGACAAGGTAATAAAGTAAAAAAAAAAAAAAAAATGTTAAAAATAATTTAAAAAAAATCGCTAAATAAATTAGTAAAAAAAAAAAAAAATATTCCCCAATAAATCCATTTTTTCAAAATAAAAAAAACAAAAACAATAATAGTACACATATTTGGTATCGCCGCGTCCGTAATGACCTGCCCTATAAAACTGTCCCATTAGTTAACCCCTTTAGCGAACCCCTTAAAAAATAAAAATAAAAAACAAAGCAAAAAATAATGATTTATTATCATACCACCGAACAAAAAGTGCAATAACGCGCGATCAAAAAGACGCATATAAATATGCATGGTACCGCTGAAAACGTCATCTTGTCCCGCAAAAAACGAGCTGCCATACAGCATCATCAGCAAAAAAATAAAAAAGTTATAGCTCGCAGAATAAAGTGATACAAAAATAATTATTTTTTATATAAAATTGTTTTCATTGCAAAAAACCGACAAAACATAAAAAAACGACCTAAATGAGGTATTGCTGTAACCGTACTGACCCGAAGAATAAAACTGCTTTATCAATTTTACCGCACGCGGAACGGTGTAAACGCACTCCCCCAAAAGAAATTCATGAAACGCTGGTTTTTGTTCATTCTGCGTCCCAAAAATCGGAATAAAAAGCGATCAAAAAATGTCACGTGCCCGAAAATGATACCAATAAAAACGTCAACTCGTCCCGCAAAAAATAAGACCTCACATTACTCGGTGGGTCAAAATACGGAAAAATTATAGCTCACAATATGTGGTGATGCAAAAACTATTTTTACAATAAAAAGCGTCTTTTAGCGTGCGACAGCCGCCAAACATAAAAACCGCCATAAATAGTAAATCAAACCCCCCGTTATCACCCCCTTAGTTAGGGAAAAATAATAAAACTAAAAGAAAATGTATTTATTTCCATTTTCCCGCTAGGGTTAGGGTTAGGGTAGGGTTAGGGTTAGGGCTAGGGTTAGGGTTAGGGCTAGGGTTAGGGCTAGGGTTAGGGTTAGGGCTAGGGCTAGGGTTAGGGCTAGGGTTAGGGCTAGGGTTAGGGTTAGGGCTAGGGTTAGGGCTAGGGCTCAGATTAGGGTTAGGGGTGTGTTTAGGTTAGGGTTGGAGTTATAATTGGGGGTTTCCACTGTTTGGGCACATCAGGTGCTCTCCAAAGGCAACATGGCGTCTGATCTCAATTCCAGCCAATTCTGCGTTGAAAAAGTCAAATGGTGCTCCTTCCCTTCCAAGCTCTGCCATGTGCCCAAACAGTGTTTTACCCCCACATGTAGGGTATCAGCCTACTCAGGACAAATTACAAAACAACTTTTGGGGTCCAATTTCTCCTGTTACCCTTAGGAAAATAAAAAATTGGGGGCAAAAATATAATTTTGCGGAAAAAAATGTTTTTTTTATTTTCACGCCCAGGCGATATAAACTTCTGTGAAGCACTTGGGGGTTCAAAGTGCTCTCCACACATCTAGATAAGCTCCGTGGGGGGTCTAGTTTCCAAAATGGGGTCACTTGTGGGGAGTTTCAATAGTTTAGGTACATCAGGGGCTCTCCAAACGCAACATGACACCCGCAGACCATTCCATCAAAGTCTGCATTCCAAAACGTCACTACTTCCCTTCCGAGCCCCGACGTGTGCCCATACAGTAGTTTTCTCCCACATATGAGGTATCAGCGTACTCAGGACAAATTGGACAACAACTTTTGGGGTCCAATTTCTCCTGTTACCCTTGGGAAAATAAAAAAATGGGGACTAAAAGATCATGTTTGTGGAAAAAATACGATTTTTTTATTTTCACGCCCGGACGTTATAAACTTCAGTGAAGCACTGGGGGGTTCAAAGTGCTCACCACACATCTAGATAAGTTCCTTGGGGGGTCTAGTTTCCAAAATGGTGTCATTTGTGGGGGTTTCTACTGTTTTGGTACATCAGGGGCTTTCCTAACGCGACATGGTGTCCGATCTCAATTCCAGCCAAAAACGTCAAATGGCGCTGCTTCCCTTCCGAGCTCTGCCATACGCCCAATTAGTGGTTTACACCCACATGTGGGGTATCAGCGTACTCAGGATAAATTGCACAATATCTTTTAGGGTCCTGTTACTTTTGGAAAAATAAGAATTGAGGGTGAAAAGATCATTTTTGTGGAAAAAATATGATTTTTTAATTGTACTGCTATACGTTATAAACTTCTGTGAAGCCCTTGTGGGTTCAAAGTTCTCACCACACATCTAGATAAGTTCCTTGGGGGGTCTAGATTCCAAAATGGTGTCATTTGTGGGGGGTTTCCACTGTTTTGGTACATCAGGGGTTTTCCAATCGCGACATGGTGTCCGATCTCAATTCTAGCCAAAAACGTCAAATGGCGCTGCTTCCCTTCCGAGCTCTGCTATGCGCCCAAATAGTCATTTACACCCACATATGGGGTATCAGCATACTCAGGACAAATTGCACAATAACTTTTAGGGTCCTGTTACCCTTGGAAAAATAAAAATTGGGGGTGAAAAGATCATTTTTGTGGAAAAAATATGATTTTTTAATTGTACCGCTGTACGTTATAAACTTCTGTGAAGCCCTTGTGGGTTCAAAGTTCTCACCACATATCTAGATAAGTTCCTTGGGGGGTCTAGTTTCCAAAATGGGGTCACTTGGGGGGGTTTCCACTGTTTAGGTACATCAGGGGCTCGCCAAACGTGACATGGCGTCCGATCTGAATTCCAGCCAATTTTGCATTGAAAAAGTCAAACGGCGCTCCTTCCATTCTGAGCTCTGCCATGCGCCGAAACAGTGGTCCCCCCCCACATGTCAGGTATCAGCGTACTCAGGACAAATTGCACAATAACTTTTGCAGTCCAATTTCTCCTGTTACCCTTGGTAAAATAAAGAAAATTGAACCTGAAGTATTTTTTTTGTGAAAAAAAGTTAAATGTTCATTTTTTTTTTAATATTCAAAAAATTCCTGTGACGCACCTAAAGGGTTAATAAACTTCTTGAATGTGGTTTTAAGCACCTTAAGGGGTGCAGTTTTTAGAATGGTGTCACTTTTGGGTATTTTCTATCATATAGACCCCTCAAAGTGGCTTCAAATGTGAAGTGGTCCCTAAAAATAAAATGGTGTTGCAAAAATGAGAAATCGCTGGTCAATTTTTAACCCTTATAACTTCCTAACAAAAAAAAATTTTGGTTCCAAAATTGTGCTGATGTAAAGTAAACATGTGGGAAATGTTATGTATTAAGTTTTTTGTGTGCCGTATCGCTGTAATTTAAGGGCATAAAAATTCAAGTTGGAAAATTGCGAAATTTTCAAAATTTTCGCCAAATTTCCGTTTTTTTCACAAATAAACGCAAGTTATTTGAATGCAATTTTACCACTAACATGAAGTACAATATGTCACGAGAAAACAATGTCAGAATCACCGGGATCCATGAAAGCGTTCCAGAGTTATGACCTCATGAAGGTACAGTGGTCAGAATTGTAAAAATTGGCCCGGTAGTTAACGTGCAAACCACCCTTGGTAGTGAAATCTTGAAAAATGAAATTCTCAAAGCACAATTGTTAACAATTCCGAAAAGAGGGAAGAATAGGAAGCATTTAAGGAAGCCAGGATGGATGAACACAGAACTTAAGCACATGCTAAAAAGGAAGAAAAAAATGTTTATAAAATGGAAAGAGGGAGGCATATCTAAAGAAGAATATAATGCTGTCTGCAGAACCTGCAGGGCACAAATCAGATTAGCTAAAGCTGACAATGAATTGAGGCTTGCAAGAGATGTCAAAAGCAATAATAAAGGATTTTGGGGATATGTCAAAAGTAAAAGAAAAGTCAAAGATGCTATAGGATTTTTACAGGATGAAAATGATGAAATGGTAAGACAGGATGTTGAGAAGGCTGAACTTTTAAATTCCTATTTTGCATATGTTTTCTCTCAGAAAGGAAACGTGACATCAACTGTTCTTCACTGTCCTATTAAGGGAATAGAAGAATCCAGGATATCTATAAACAGAAAGATAGTGAGGAAACACTTAGCTAACCTAAATGAATTCAAGTCTCCAGGTCCAGATGAATTACACCCCAGAGTACTGAAGGAGATAGCAGAAGAAATTTTTGAACCCCTCTCCATAATCTTTGAAAATTCTTGGAAAACAGGAGAAGTCCCAGAAGACTGGAGAAGAGCAAATGTTGTTCCTATCTTCAAAAAGGGGAAGAAGGTGGACCCAGGCAACTATAGGCCGGTGAGTCTGACTTCTATACCAGGAAAGATCTTTGAACAAATTATTAAACAACATGTATGTCAGTACCTGGATAAGAATGAAGTGATTAAACAGTCAGCATGGGTTTGCAACTAGTAAGTCATGTCAGACTAACTTAATTTCCTTCTATGACGGAATCACTGATTGGGTGGATCAAGGAAATGCTGTAGATATAGTATATCTTGACTTCAGCAAAGCATTTGACAAAGTCTTTCATACAATCCTTATTGAAAAAATGACTAAGTATGGAATGAACAAGGCAACTGTTAGGTGGATTCATAACTGGCTTAGTGATCGGACCCAAAGAGTGGTCGTAAATGGCTGCACATCCAGTTGGAAGAATGTCTCAAGTGGGGTACCACAGGGCTCTGTCCTGGGCCCTGTATTGTTCAACATCTTTATCAACGATTTAGATGAAGGAATTGAGGGTAAACTGATTAAATTTGCTGATGACACAAAGCTAGGAGGGATAGCTAATACTAGAGAAGAGAGAGAGAGGATTCAAAAAGATATAAATAAACTGGAGAAGTGGGCAGCAACTAACAGAATGGTTTTTAACAGGGAAAAATGCAAAGTACTACATCTGGGCAATAAAAATGAAAAAAGCATATACAGAATGGGAGGAATAGGCCTAAGCAACAGCACATGTGAAAAAGACTTGGGTATACTAATAGATCACAGACTGAATATGAGTCAACAGTGTGATGCAGCAGCAAAAAAAGCAAATGCAATTCTAGGATGTATTAACAGAAGCATACAGTTTAGATCACGTGAAGTTATTATTTCCCTCTACTCCTCTTTGGTCAGACCTCATCTGGAATATTGTGTCCAGTTTTGGGCACCACATTTTAAAAAAGACATCAACAAACTGGAGCAAGTTCAGAAAAGAGCAACCAGAATGGTGACCGGTCTGCAAACCCTGTCTTATGAGGAAAGGTTGCAGGATTTGAGATTGTTTAGTTTGCAAAAGAGAAGACTGAGAGGAGACTTAATAGCTGTCTACAAATATCTAATGGGCTGTCACATTGTAGAAGGATCAACTTTATTCTCATTTGCACAAGGAAAGACTAGAAGCAATGGGATGAAACTGAATGGGAGGAGACACAGATTAGATATTAGAAAAAACTTTTTGACAGAGTGATCAATGAGTGGAACAAGCTGCCACGAGAAGTGGTGAGTTCTCCTTCAATGGATGTCTTCAAACAGAGGCTGGACAGACATCTGACTGGGATGATTTAGCGAATCCTGCTTTGAGCAGGGGGTTGGACCAGATGGCCCAGGAGGTCCCTTCCAACTCTACGATTCTATGATTCTATGATTCTATGATTGGTGGACACTGTGTTATCTACTTAATATAGAGATTTTAATTTTCAATGTAATCCTGTCAGTGATGAGACTGCTGAAAGGTCATCTGATGCATTATAGAATAGTTGAGGTTCAGATTCTGGGACCTCAATGACTGCAACCTCAATACATCGGTGTATCTGTGCATACATGGCAGAATAGGCTAAGAGCTTCTGCAAGGCTGTGAGCGAATAATGGGGGGCTCAGGACCCTGACTCTACCTAGCAAAAGTGGATCAGATGATACAATATATGATTTATTAGCTACAGAGACCCCCCCCCGACATAGAGTGGTCACTTGCTGGCTTGTAGCTCCATGCACATCACCTGGTGTCTGCGTTCACACAGAACCTGCAAGTGGGGAATGGAGAACCAAAGGTGCCACCGAGGAGTGCGTCAATGAAGGAGACTTTGCTGCGTGCCAGGAGGAAAAAAATAACAAGGTATTTTATATCTAGATACAGACGACATAGCCGTGAGTATACATCACTAATGGGCCTTTAGACTTGAGGGTTGGTTTCCAAAATGGTACCAATACACCATGGATGGAGCATTAAGATGCAAAATGTGGGCAACTAAGTGACTATTTGCCTATTACGAAGGAAAGTCATTCATGCAATCCTTGGCTCTGATGCTCTTGAATATATTATGGCACCCAAAAACCCCATACGGAGCTGTAAAAAGGCTCAAAAGATTTGGCTTCCCTTCTGTACTTCCTACACATATCATTAAAAAAGTCAGGGTTTTAATCCCAGGAAGACTTTGTAGTATTGTGCCAAAAACGTGTCCCCAAAGAAGGCAACCCCTCCTCATATGCACTCTTAGAATATATGGATGTCACAGAAGGGTGTCCTCATATTAGGACCCCTCATTTATGAGCAGGAACCAACAGCTGCTCTTTAAGAGTAGATTCTATTTGAATGGACTAAATTCCCCCCCATGTCTAAATGTCCGGCTGGCTGTGGCTGCTGGTGGATGTTGGAGTCAGGAAGCCACTTTCTGAAAGGGGCTTTCTCGGATGAGACGACCACTTTAATAATGAAATTATATCAGAATAATACATTGTATATATATATTATATCCCAATTTCATACATTCCCTACAGGTTCCTACACCAAACAACAGAATGTGTCCAAAGAACACAGTTGCTATGTCCTCATATGTTTCCTCTGAAATAAACTCCTACGTGCTTCTGCAGTCACTTGTGTTATTTCCAGAACCATCACTACAACATGCAGATCTAATCTTGGCACCGGTGAACTCTGTGAACTTTCAGACTCGCAAGATTTACACATCCTAACTTAGGACCTTAACTTTGGCACCCAACCGGTTGTAATGCGGATCTGCTGCACCCACCATGCTCAACACGGACCAAAACTTTTAACATCTGCGTGGCTATTTACGTCTATGTGTAGGTGGCCAGGGGATGGTAGTTACGACGGTGGAAGGGTTAAAGGATTATTGCTTCAGTGTCACTTACTTGGCAAATGATATTAGAAGCTAAACAAATGGAGCATATTTATGTGATCTGTCCAGATACTGATCCTTTGGTGGCCTCGATGTGGTCCATGTGAGGAGATAAAGAGCTAAAAGTGGAGAATGTAGCTCTTGTAGAGTGTGGAGTCAAAATTTACATAAGTTTCAAAACTTTCATCAGTTATTTGCACTCCATGGGAAAGGAAATAAATGTTGGCTTATTGAAGGTCAAATCGGAATGCTCCATGGACCGTCATGGTGCTCTTACACATTATAGAAAAGTTAGAAAAAATGGCTGATTTTGACCATAATGGACGGTCGGCAGCTGTTTTGGTGAAATGAGCAGTTGGCCAACCAATGGACGTTTGTCATCAATCAAAAACCCAATCGGGCATGTTAGACTTTTTTTGGGATTGATGTCCAACAAGGCCAATACGATTTTTTTTTTATAGCCGATCATTCGTACACCCATTTTTGTCTTTAGGGAGGAGTTGTAGGGAACATTTTATCAGAGCAGTGTAAGAAATTAGTGAGGTCTTTTCATGAAGGAAAGGGCACAAACAGGATGATAAACAGCTTGGTGACCGATTAGCAAAATCCCATACAGTATTAACACATAAAGCTATAGAAAGCTAGTTCTTCTTATTCATATGTACACTACTCTGATGCCTTGCACTGGCACTCCTACGGTGCTTTGTGGACAGCATGCTAACCATAAAAGCCATCTACATTAAAGGGACTCTATCAGCACAGAATGTTCAAACCAAGTACTGCTGCTCGGTGCACCCTCGGCGCGTCCAAACATTTAAGTCCACCTTCACACCTACTTGTTTTCTATCTATCTCCACCTTTCTCTCACTCTATAAAGCCATATCTGTCAATCAAAGAAGAGGAGAAACAAACAAGAGAACAAGAGATAGAGGGAAAACAAGCAGGTCAGAGGGTGCGCTGAGCTGTTTGTCCAAGGGTGCACAGAGACCCTTTACTTGGTTTGAACAGTTATTCGGTGTTGAAAGAGTCTCTTAAACCCTACAGTGCACAATGTGGAAGGGCAAAACTCATGTTTTCCCTAATGATTGAGGGAATCTTAGCAGCAGTATCTCTCATTCCAGGCTCCTCACTCAAGGAAGGAGGAACCAGAGCAAGGGAGACTTCAAATAATCCTCTCTGGGTGAACAAGCATTGGGCATTGTTGACACCATATGAGGGGTAAAACAAAGATCATAAATGATGTGTCTTTTCTTAGTATATCCCTCATACAGACACTGAAGTGGACGGCTAATGAAATGAGTCCAATGCTGAAATATTAGGTTCAGAGTTTAGCGCATTTCTTCTTGGAAAAAGTAAGTATTGCACATTTAATTCAATGGCCTGCCAATTAGAATTGATCAAACTCTAAAACTTTGCATACCCTGGACCCCGTCTTTGACCACCGGACAAGAGCATAACTAATCTCTTCCTACCTATCGGCATCCCGACGTGCCAACTGATTAATGGGCTCGGTGTAAAATCAAGCCAAAACAATGACATCACACTGGGCATACTAATCAGGAGAGATGGAGGGGATGTTGGAAGGTAGAAGGACGTTTGCAGGTCTCTGGTCTGGCGCTCTTGAACTACTGATCTGGCTGCTGTACCAGGGTCCTACAAACCTTTTTGGTTAACTCTGCTGTCTATGTATCGCATGGATATGCCGGATCTCCCAAAGAGCTGGCATCCCTTCCCCTTTGCAGTCACTACTTTCCATTTTGAACAATAGGTGAGGGTTCTTAATCGAAGATCGCATTAAAAAAGCTTAAAAAAATTTTAGCATTTTAAATTGAGATTCTTAAACCAGATGCCCCCTCTTAACATTGACCCTGGACTACTACGGTAGCAGGTTGAGCAGAGCCTCCTTACTATGGGATCGCCGTTTAACACACTTGAAAGCTCCCTATAGCATTTGGTGGTATTTTGCTGAATAATGAGCTATACAGATAAAAGAAATGTGAGACCCGAGCTGCAGAAAGCTTGTTCCTGGGATTTTGTCCAGAAGATTGCTGTAACGGAACAATTTATGCTTAAATCATCAAGGATTAAAAAGAAGAAAGTTAATTTATCTGAGAAAAAAATAGTACCCGTTCCGCAATCTCCCAAAGAGATGCCAAAATTTGACAAGACGCCTTCTTCATTCATCCAGTTCTTGCGTGCCCCTCCTGACCTGGAACAAAAAAGAAAGCTGTTGTCTTAAGCTAAATTATCCAGCAGTTTGATAAAAGGAGTAAAATACGGGCAGATAAGTTTTCAAATGCTCTCTGGGCTTCCGCTAATGATTATCATTACCCCGGCTCTGAACTCTATTGACAAAATGCCACTGTGTTGTGGAAAACATAACTCGCATCCTTTATAGAAAGAACAGGTTAATTAAAAGATATGAGGATGACCTGATTCCGCTACTCAGTGGGCAACTCACTAAGTAATGGGCACAGGTACGTGTGTTCCTCAAACCAAAAACTATATAATTAGTTTGATCAATAATCAAAAATATTATTAGGGTCTTATGATTAGAGATGAGCGAAACTTTCAAGGTTCGGATCTCTGAACTTCCCAATTTTCGCCAAACAGTTTGCCAGTTTGTCGAACATAACCAAACCCCATTGAATTTAATGGAAGGCAAAACCAAACGCATAGACAACACCTTCAGGGGGGCCCAAAAGCTGCCAAAACAGCTCAAATTAGGGTCAGATGCACAGAAAACTGGCATCAATTGACCCACAGTAGAAATGTTATAATGGCACAGCAGCAGTCAACCATGGTCCATGCCTGAGGTATCAGGGTCTGGGAAAGCATTTACAGCTTTGAATTTAAGTTCAGATTAAGAGGTGGGTGAGGGACTGGTGTAAGCCTTTTGTGCTGAGAGCCCTGATACCTCATGCAACAGCTCAAACTGCTTTTCTGCTCAGCCACAATCAGGCTGCACAAATATCAGCTTGGTAGACATTAGACAACTACACTCTGTGCAGAATTATTAGGCAAATGAGTATTTTGATCACATCATCCTTTTTATATCTGTTGTCCTACTCCAAGCTGTATAGGCTTGAAAGCCAACTGCCAATTATGTAAATCAGGTGATTTGCATCTCTGTAATGAGGAGGGGTGTGGTCTAATGACATCAACACTCTATATAAGGTGTGCTTAATTATTAGGCAACTTCCTTTCCTTTAGCAAAATGGGTCAGAAGAGAGATTTGATGGACTCTGAAAAGTCAAAAATTGTGAGATGTCTTGCAGAGGGATTCAGCAGTCTTGAAATTGCCAAACTTTTGAAGCGTGATCACCGAACAATCAAGTGTTTCATGGCAAATAGCCAACAGGGTCGCAAGAAGCGTGTTGATAAAAAAAGGCACAAAATAACTGCCCATGAATTGAGGAAAATCAAGCGTCAAGCTGCCAAGATGCCATTTGCCACCAGTTTTGCCATATTTCAGAGCTGCAATGTTACTGGAGTATCAAAAAGCACAAGGTGTGCTATACTCAGGGACATGGCCAAGGTAAGGAAGGTTGGAAAACGACCACCTTTGAACAAGAAACATAAGATAAAACATCAAGACTGGGCGAAGAAATATCTTAAGGCTGATTTTTTTAAGGTTTTATGGACTGATGAAATGAGAGTGACTCGTGATGGGCCAAATGGATGGGACCGAGGCTGGATCAGTAAAGGGCAGAGAGCTCCACTCCGACTCAGATGCCAGCAAGGTGGAGGTGGGGTACTGGTATGGGCTGGTATCATCAAAGATGAACTTGTGGAACCTTTTCGGGTTGAGGATGGAGTGAAGCTCAACTCACCAGACCTACTGCCAGTTTCTGGAAGACACCTTCTTCAAGCAGTGGTACAGGAAGAAGTCGGTATCGTTCAAGAAAAACATGATTTTCATGCAGAACAATGTTCCATCACATGCATCCAAATACTCCACAGCGTGGCTGGCCAGTAAAGGTCTAATAGAAGAAAAAATAATGACATGGCCCCCTTGTTCACCTGATCTGAACCCCATAGAGAACCTGTGGTCCCTCATAAAATGTGAGATCTACAGGGAGGGAAAACAGTACACCTCTCGGAACAGTGTCTGGGAGGCTGTGGTGGCTGCGGCACATTGCAATGTTGATCGTAAACAGATCAAGCAACTGACAGAATCTATGGATGGAAGGCTTTTGAGTGTCATCGTAAAGAAAGGTGGCTATATTAGTCACTGATTTTTTTGTTTTGTTTTTGAATGTCAGAAATGTTTATTTCTAAATTTTGTGTTGTTATATTCGTTTACCTGGTGAAAATAAACAAGTGAGATATATATTTGTTTTTTATTAAGTGGCCGAATAAATCTGCACAGTAATAGTTACCTGCACAAACAGATATCCTCCTAAGATAGCCAAATCTCAAAAAAACCACTCCAGCTTCCAAAAATATTAAACTTTGTTATCTATGAGTCTTTGGGTTGATTGAGAACATAGTTGTTGTTCAATAATAAAAAGAATCCTCTCAAATACAACTTGCCTAATAATTCTGCACACAGTGTATTGTTAGAAACATTTAAGGATAGTAACACAGGGAGTTGATTGAAAATAAGTGCCGGCCTGCTGGTCTGGGAGCCCTACTGCTACAGGCAACTCTCATGAAGGAGACCCAAATTGGAGTCCAAACATTTCTAAAAATTTGGGACAGACGCCAGGAAAAGTGGCATCAATTGACCCACATTAGAAATAGTATAATGGGGCTCTGAAACCCCTTCCACTACAGGCAACCCATCAGATGGAGGCCCAATTTGGAGTTTCCACATCTCAAAAAATTGTTAGCAACATCAACAGCAGTAGCAACAGCAGGCACAGAAGCCATGACAAAGGTGTCACATACTGCAACAATGTGAGATCAATGCAGCACACTAAAAACTACACCATTGCCTAGTCTGCGTAGTGTGTGACTGGAGGTGCAAAAGTTATTGGAGATCCATGACTTTTTCATCTTGATGAAAATTATGCGGTCTACTGTACATTTTCAGGGGACAGCCAGATGTGCTTATCCATCAGGACACCACCAGCAGCGCTGAAGACACGTTTTGACTTCTGAGAGAACAGTGGCTGCAGGACATGACAAAATCTCCAAGGCGTGACAGGCGAGCTCAGGCCACACTTCGATTTTTGAAGACCAAAATGCAAAAGGGTCCAAACACCCACTGATGGCATTGATATTGAGCTTGAGATACTCCTACACCATCCTCTCCAGTTGTTCACTATGTTTTAGACTTGCACTCTGATCTGCTGTTGCACAGGCTGGTGTAAAAAATATGTGAAACAACTCACAGAACTTACTTCTGCCACTTACACTGCCACCGCTGCTAATGTTTTTGCATTGACGACTCAATGTTTCCGGGCTTGGAAGTCTATAACTGTGATGCACACTGTGTGCCTAACTGCTGTCTGGGGTAAACCACTCTTAAAATTGTCTACAAGTGTTTCGATACTCCAGCATGCTCACGTCCCTTTCCAGAGTGAAAAGCATATGGAAAAATGTATTCTTGTACCAAGGATCTAACAGAGTGGAAACCCAGTATTCAGCACTATTTCCAATCCTAAGAATACGGGCATCATGTTGCAGTTAGTGCAGCAAGCAGGCGTTCATGTGTGGGGTGCTTCCTTGAGGTCCAAATCCATGGTGTGTTGGTGGCGAGGTAACACTCAAGTTTGCTTCCTCCGTCGCCTACTGTCAACCATGGACAACAGAGAGGGGATCATTATGTTCTTCATCTCCTAACTGTTGCCCGTCCATCACCTCTTCCTCCTCCATTTGTTCCTCGGCTCTTGCACCTTAACTAACAGTTTTTCTGATACCATGAGCTCCCCTCAATCACTGTAATCCACCCTCCCATGGCAACCACCTGTATGACAACAGTCCGGAAGTTAGAGATATTGTTAACCCTTTCGCATCCTCCTCTGCTTTCACCTCTTCCTCTATGACTACCACCTCCTCACACAGACTATTCAATGTGTGCTCCAGTATGTAGATGATCGGAATAGTGATGCTGATGATGGCATCGTCAGCGCTAACCATCTCAGTAGCCATCATTTTGAAACTGTGCAAAAGGGTGTAGAGGTCCTTCAACTGTGCACACTCCGCAAACGTGATTTGTACGACATCCGTACTGCATTGGCCCAGGCTATGCAAAACGACATACTCCACAAGGGCTTGTTGCTGCTGACAAAGCTGGTGCAACATGTGCAGAGTGGAATTCCACCATTGAATATCAAATTGTTAGCCGGTAGGCCGAAAGACCTCTGTAGCAATACAGGTCGATGTTCTGTGGGGTGATAACAGTGGCAGTGAGCACACAGCGACCCTGCTTTTTGCAGCAATGTATCCAGGCTGGGCTAGCGGTGGAGAAATTGTTGTACCACCAGGTTGAGGATGTGAGCCATGCAAAGCACATGTATGAGGTTTCCCCGGCATAGGGCCATCACCAGGTTTGCACCGTTATCAAACATGGCCTTTCCAGGCTCCAGGATCAGTGGAGACAGCCATTACTCAAACTCGGCCTGGATAGATATCCACAATGCTTGAGCTGTGTGACTGGGATCTCCAAGTTTTATTAATTTAAACACTGCCTGATTGCGGTGAGCACTGGCTGCACAGTGCGGAGGTGGGTTGATTCTCTCTCCACTGTTGGAATGCATGCCTCATGAAAGGATAGGTTGAGGGTGCAGGTGGTGGTCCTAGAGGGGGTGGAGGAGGCAGAAGTAGTGGAGGAAGTGTTAGATACAGAGGTTTGTTCTGCAAGCCTTGGGGATTCCAAGACTTGTGGAGTAGCCCCCTCCCCGGCTGCCCCCACAGCTAACAGAGTCACCCAGTGCCTAGTCAGCGATATGTAACGCTCCTGGCCATGTTTATTCGTCCAGGTGTCAGTGGTGAAATGCACCCTGGCAGACGTAGATTGTTTCAAGGAACGGGTGATGTTGTTTGCAACATGCTGGTGTAGCGCAGGCACAGTTTTCTTAAAGAAGTAATGGCAACTGGTACTGTGGGACTGCGACGGCCATCAGCTATTGGAAACCATCTGTATCAACCAGGGAGAAAGGTAGCATTTCCATGTCCAACAGATTGGAGATGGTGGAGTTCAATCTCTTAGCTTTGGCATGTGTAGGAGGAAACATTTTTTACATGACCACAACTGCAGGACCGAGGGCTGGCTGCTGTGCTGAGAGTGTGTGGAGTAGGGTGAACACGACAAACTGCTGGACTGTGAGTGAAGTGCAGGTGGAGATATTATGGTTGATTGAGAAAGATTTGGTGTGCTCGGTATCTGAGATCAGTCAAAACCAGAATGCAAAATCCATTTCTGTAACAGTTGACTGGCTCTCACTCACCCAGACTGTAGGGGGTAAACAATTGGAGGTTCTGCAGCTGGAGGCCTGTGTGAGAACAGTTGCCAGTTGTGACAGAAAAGGAAGAAGCAGCAGATGCGATGCGGCCGGTGGTTGGCCAGGTCCGCTAGGCAGTATTTTAGTGCAGTGAGATTCCCAGACTAATGCATGTTGATCACGCATGTACCTGTTCATGTATGTAGTAGTCAAACTATTGGAATTTTTGCTTCCGAGTCATTTTTTACAGAGTTGGCAGATAACGGGAGTTGGATCATCCTTTGGGGTCTCAAAAAAAGCCCAAGCTAGGCAACACTTGCCGCCACTGCGAACCTCAGACCTGCGACTGCTGCTGTCCTTAGCCAGAGTTGTGGCTAAGGATGCAGTGCTTGTTGTGGTTGCATCAATTTGTGTCTGTGCATTGTGTCTTTCAGCCACCATACCCCAGGGCAGACATACCTCTTACCACCCTCAATCTGTTTAAAGTGTCATCCCTTATGAGTATTGACTACTCATCTACCATTTCAACAACACAGCATTTATCTGATGAAGGTACATGCGAACCGAAACATTATCGACTAGCTGTTGATCCACGGACTGTAAATAAATTCAACTTGTTTTGCATCATATCTTTTTGAGCACCGAGTTTCATTACTACTACTGGTACGGATTGTAACCCTACTCAGGCACTTCATCTATCTCTTCTGGATTGCCATTTATGATTTTTCTACTGAGTCTCATCAGGATCACCTCCACTGCTGGGAATTCTGCTCGGACCCCACTTCATCTGGCCCGGCATCCAACTGAAAACAATTTTGTGCATTGATGCACATGCTTACCTCCTCTTGAGTCTGTGAATCTTTGGAGCCCGCATCTGATGCCAATGGAATAGGATGTGTAAATAGCTTTGCAGACTTGCCCATATGTGGTTCCTCACAGTCAGTTGGGTGGTTGAAGAGTTGTGATGCGGGAGAAACAAGGGTAATTGGGGTGTCACCTCTGAGGACTGTACGGTGTGTGATGTAAAGGTGGAGGAAGAGAAGGAGAGGCCACTTGATGCAGCTCTTGCAACCCATTGGAGCACATGCTCTTTCTGAGCCTCATCTACAAGGCGCACCGCTGTGTGGTTGCCAAAGAGTCGAGCAGTCCATCCAGTAACAGTCATCAGTTGTCTTTGGATAGGACGAGCCGGTGTTTGTTCAGTAGAGCTTCAGCAACATTACCACCTACCAGATGTATACCTCGAACACCAAGCCTATTCCCCCTTTCACCATGACCTTGCTTTTATCAAGCGCTCATATTGGATGTACCTTTCCCCTCTTTTAACCAGCTGTTTAACCACCCTAGGCTAAGGCCTGTCAGTTACCTATCACTAAATTAACGATCAGTATTTATTTGCTGAGATAGTGTGTCTGAACCACAGAATTATCACAAAATATTTAGAGGCTGAAATGTGGACTGATGTCTGGAACACACAATTAGCACAAAGGATTTAGATGCTGGAAGGTCGATTTGACACAGGATCCCATCTATCTGAACTAGCTGAAAATAAACCGCCTAGCTAACTATCTGACTACTTGCAGCAGCAGCCTCTCTGTGCTGTTAAACTAACAAATTGGCGCCAAAGCCACATGTCCGCTTTTTATATGGAGAGGGACATGTGACTTTGTCAATCAGTGACAGAAGCCCTTGGGTCTGGATATTGCGGATCGTTGTTGCACCCTGATTGGCTGCTAGAATTTCTACACATTAAGTTAATAAGAAAAAAAGCAATGACAGTCCTCCGCTCCTCTGAGCTCTCCCCACCCCGACCCGCATCAAACACCCCCCCCGCTCATCATACAGCACTACTAACCTAGCCAAAGTCCTAACAAAAGCATTAGTGGAAACTCAATCATTTACCGAACTTTGGCCGAATTTTGCTGATTTTGAGGAGAATCCTCGGGAATCCAAACACGAACCTCAATGTGCTGAAATTGAAGAACGTTTTCTTAACAAGTTCTCTCATCTCTATTTATGACACCACACAAGCAAATTCTATGAATATGGCACCAAGATCATTATTGGGGATTACCAAGAGTAGGGTCATTGGAGACCTTTCCTACAAAGTAGGGTTGTAGGTATGTCTCACCTAGTGAGGTGGGTACTCGAGGCTCTTGGTCTAGATGAAAAGTTGCTGTGAAGCACAGAAAGATCGTGTTGGTGCAGCAGGAATGACCAGAAGGAACAATGGAAGCAGTGGTAACAGAACAGCTGTTTTGGCTCATCTGGTGAGGTAGATCCTCTAAGCCCAATGTCTAATTTGCTTCTCCCTTTGCCACTGTTACACACCTGCCTAGGGTCCGAGCTCTGCTTTCTTCACTCCAGTCCACTGAACTCTGCTGTGCTCGACGTCTGCCTTTGTAGATTGCCTCAGCGAACATGTTCAGATAAGCTGTTATCCGAGCATGCTTGCTGCTTCGGTGTCATGCAAAAATCTCAGGCGTGCTCGTATAATATGTTCGAGTCCCCGCGGATGTATGATTCACGGCTGTTAGACAGCTGCAAAACAAGTGGGGATTGCCTGTTTGTTATGCAATGCTCACATGAGTTGCGGCTCTCCATCGCCGCAAAACATGCAGCCGCAGGGTCTCGAAAATATTATCTGAGCATGTCCAAGATATTCGGATAACACCCAAGCATGCTCGGAAAACACTGTTATCCGAGCGTGTTCGCTCATCACTATTTGATACCAGTCTAAGGCAGAATTGACCTGTGGTTTAGCAGAGTACCCACTGATGTAGGAAAGCTTGATTTGTCACGAGTCAAAGGTAGACCTGACTTGTGGTATAGCTGAGAGCCCAGTCATATAGATGATCTGGGTGTGTGAAGTAGTTCCAATAGCAATGAAGCAGTCCACAAAAGTGGCATTGACATCAGCTACCTAAATACTCAAGAGGTGACCCACCACCTGAGTCAGCTTGTAGGACCTGGGAACATAATGCCAGAGATGTGGTAGGTTTTCACTTCAATACATTGAGGGAAACTAAGAGCAAACACCTGGAGGACGTTGGGGGGTCCAGAGAGGTGAGTAACAGTTGTCCAGTGAGGGTAACTCTATCACTGCACCAAAATCACAGATTTTTTTCCGTGATATGGGGACTTACATTAGGTGAAGCCTTCTACTGACTGCAGCATTTTGGCAGTTGCTAAAGCGTTTTTCCGAGATCAGAAAAAAATTGTGTAAAAAGAGGATATGGTATAAAATTAAATGCCATTCCGGTGCTGACTACCGTACCTTTTTTTCTTTACCTTGTGTGGCCAATCTACCCAAGTAACCACTGCAGCCAATCACTGCTCTCAGCAGTCTCATGTCACATGCCAGTGATTGGATGTAGTAGGGTCTGGAAAGACAAGTGAGGAGACCGGAGTGGCAGCTTCGGATTGGTAGAGGATTTTAGTTCCATTCTTGGAAAACTCCATGGTCGTTACTGCTTTTTCCGATCTTAAACTTGTACAATTTAGACCTAGAGTTCATGGCTACTTTCAAAAATTAATACATTACTATGTGGGGCTCTGCTCCCAATGTTTAACTCTCTATGAAGACACAGGGGTGGCGACGTCAAGGATAAAAGTGCTGGGATTGTACAATAGTCTAACCATGTTTTCTTATAGCAATACAGTGCAAATAAAATAGCATGAGTTGGTCCCTAGCCAGCTTTCACGGAAAAATACGTTTCATTTTAATGAGACAGTTTGTGGTTTGGTAATTTTGTGAACTGTTTTATACAATGTCTGGTCAATAAGTGTCGATATACCGTAAGTTGCCTGAGTGTTGACCTTACCACTTACCACTTACCACGTACCATTGATCCGAATTTACTTCATAAGAAAATGGTAGCTCTTGGAGTCCCTCTCAACTTATGCTTGTGGATTTATAACTTCCTGACAGCCAGGATACAGAGTGTAAAAGTTGGACCATTCACTTCGGACACCTTGGTCACAAACATCGGGGCACCTCAGGGGTGTGTTTTGTCCCCGTTACTGTTTTCTCTCTATACGAATGATTGCATCTCTTCAGCAGACTCAGTAAAAATCTTGAAATTTGCCGATGATATGACACTGATTGGTCTCATCAGGGGAAATGCTGAAGACTTGTATCGGAGTGAGGTGGAAAGAATATGTGACTGGTGTAAAGCCAATAATCTTGTACTCAACACTAAAAAACTGCTGAGATGGTTGTGGATTTTAGGAAAGATCAACATGAGATACTTCCAATCTACATCCATGACGAAGTGGTTCTTAGGGTCACAGAGACCAAATTCCTTGGTGTTATCATCTCTCATGATCTTAAATGGGGGAAAAACGTGGATGCTGTTATAAGAAAAGCACAACAGAGGATGTTCTTCCTGCGTCAGCTGAAAAGATATGGTTTGTCTAAGAATCTGCTGATCTTATTCTTTAATGCTGTCATCAGATCTGTGATTTGTTCCTCTCTGATAGTCTGGTATGGGGGAGCCACTGCGCATGACAAACTCCGCTTACAAAGGACTTTCAGAACAGCAGAGAGAATTATAGGTTCCCCCCTGCCTAAAATCCAGGATCTTTATGATAAGAGTATTCGATCCCACGCATTGAAAATTTCATCCGATCCCTCTCACCCGGGACACTCCTCATTCCAACTACTCCCTTCAGGACGTCGCTTCAGAGTCCCCAAATGCAGCACCAACCGCCATATGAACAGCTTCTATCCACTCTCTGTTCAACAATTAAATCGTCATGTGTAGACTATATACTGTATCTGTCTTGTTAGATGTTACTTGTTGTATCTGTTGTTATATATTATGTTGCCTCTTTGCCACAAAGAATTCCTTGTATATATGTAATATGTACTTGGCGATAATAAATTTGATTTGATTTGATTTTTGATTTGATTTGATATGCTTATATGGTGTAACCGTTATTCACTTTTTTTTCCGAATTGATCATGTTCTGAGGAATAATGAAAAACGAGAGTTGTGTTAAAAGAAAAATGGACAGATTAAGTAATGTAATGTACCTACCTTAAAATATGTGTTTTTAGGTCATGCATAACGCTGTAGATGTGTGGAATCTATCTGACTGTTTTTGTTAGCGAATTCCAGGGAACTGGTGCAGCACTAGAGAAGTATTTTTTAGAAATAAGCAGGAAATTTGGATTGTAGAAGTAAGTATGAGATTGATGGCAGATTGTTCAGCCCAGGTAGGGTTATAGATACAGATCAGGGGGGTTATGAGGCTGTACAGCACTCTGGAGAGCTTTTGCTGTGAGAATGGTAAGTGGCTGGCACTGGGTAGAGATGTGAACAAGCTTTTGGTTAAGCACTTTATGAGTTCCTAATTCGGGTGATAAAGGAAAATATACAGTATAATAATCATAGCAGAAAAATATATTTTGTTCTTCTCTATAAAATATATTTTGCCCAGTGCTAGATTGGAAAGATATTGTTATGTGCGTCGTGCCTTGGCAGCTGCGAGGTCACAATCACAGCATAGTATCCATAATGATAACCGGAGTACAACAGCGCCCCGGCAGACAGATGGACCATAATAGGGTCTAAATGGCAGCAAATAAAAGATGCCACCCAACTGTTCAAAACAGGGCTAGCAGAAAGAGACAGCAATTATCTACATACATTCACCAATTATCTGGCAAAGCTGCAGAGTCTTCAATATACAGTGCCAGAGGCGGACACAGCAAAAGAGACCCCTGTATAAAGACATTATAGAGACCCTATATATATATATATATATATATATATATATACAGTCATATGTAAAAGTTTGGGCACCCCTATTAATGTTAACCTTTTTTCTTTATAACAATTTTGTTTTTTGCAACAGCTATTTCAGTTTCATATATCTAATAACTGATGGACTCAGTTATATTTCTGGATTCAAATGAGGTTTATTGTACTAACAGAAAATGTGCAATCTGCATTTAAACAAAATTTGACCGGTGCAAAAGTATGGGCACCCTTATCATTTTCTTGATTTGAACACTCCTAACTACTTTTTACTGACTTCCTGAAGCACTAAATTGGTTTTGTAACCTCATTGAGCTTTGAACTTCATAGCCAGGTGTATCAAATCATGAGAAAAGGTATTTAAGGTGCCACTTGCAAGTAGTTCTCCTATTTGATTCTCCCATGAAGAGTGGCATCATGGGCTCCTCAAAACAACTCTCAAATGATCTGAAAACAAAGATTATTCAACATAGCTTTTCAGGGGAAGGATACAAAAAGTTGTCTCAGAGATTTAACCTGTCAGTTTCCACTGTGAGGAACATAGTAAGGAAATGGAAGAACACAGGTACAGTTCTTGTTAAGCCCAGAAGTGGCAGGCCAAGAAAAATATCAGAAAGGCAGAGAAGAAGAATGGTGAGAACAGTCAAGGACAATCCACAGACCACCTCCAAAGACCGGCAGCATCATCTTGCTGCAGATGGTGTCACTGTGCATCGGTCAACAATACAGCGCACTTTGCACAAGGAGAAGCTGTATGGGAGAGTGATGCGAAAGAAGCCGTTTCTGCAAGCACGCCACAAACAGAGCCGCCTGAGGTATGCAAAAGCACATTTGGACAAGCCAGTTACATTTTGGAAGAATGTCCTGTGGACTGATGAAACAAAGATTGAGTTGTTTGGTCATACAAAAAGGCGTTATGCATGCGCTGTATTGTTGACCGATGCACAGTGACACCATCTGCAGCAAGATAATGCTGCCGGTCTTTGGAGGTGGTCTGTGGATTGTCCTTGACTGTTCTCACCATTCTTCTTCTCTGCCTTTCTGATATTTTTCTTGGCCTGCCACTTCTGGGCTTAACAAGAACTGTACCTGTGTTCTTCCAGTTCCTTACTATGTTCCTCACAGTGGAAACTGACAGGTTAAATCTCTGAGACAACTTTTTGTATCCTTCCCCTGAAAAGCTATGTTGAATAATCTTTGTTTTCAGATCATTTGAGAGTTGTTTTGAGGAGCCCATGATGCCACTCTTCATAGGAGAACTACTTGCAAGTGGCCACCTTAAATACCTTTTCTCATGATTTGATACACCTGGCTATGAAGTTCAAAGCTCAATGAGGTTACAAAACCAATTTAGTGCTTCAGGAAGTCAGTAAAAAGTAGTTAGGAGTGTTCAAATCAAGAAAATGATAAGGGTGCCCATACTTTTGCACCGGTCAAATTTTGTTTAAATGCAGATTGCACATTTTCTGTTAGTACAATAAACCTCATTTGAATCCAGAAATATAACTGAGTCCATCAGTTATTAGATATATGAAACTGAAATAGCTGTTGCAAAAAACAAAATTGTTATAAAGAAAAAAGGTTAACATTAATAGGGGTGCCCAAACTTTTACATATGACTGTATATATATACGTCATAATGCACAATTCTACCTGCTTTGGAGGAGGAATGGCCCCCTGACCTCTCGGGCCCCTGTGGCCCCAATGGTATATCCGCCCCTGTACTGTACTTTCAGTATAAACAATAATTAGAATATTTCACAGGAAAACAAAAATAGGAAAGCAAATATCTCAGTAAACCACTTATGCAGCATTGATACATTTAATCAACTTTTGGTAGTATGTGAACAACCTGATAAATATATCAGGAGACTGAAGTGAAAAATATAAAAAAGTATAATAAACAATAATAAAATACAAAACCAAAGTCTGTAAAAAAATATTATAATAGCACAATAGCATTTGTATTCTCTCCTACTACAATATTGCACCTTTTATTTCATATCTATCTATCCCTCTATCTATATATCTGTTATCTATTTATTATCTATCATCTATTTTGTATCTATTATCTATCATCTATCTATAATCTATCTATCTATCTATCTATCTATCTATTATCTATCTATCTATATATCTATCATCTATCTATCTATTATCTATCTATTGTCTATCTATCTATTATCTATCTATCTATCTATCTATTATCTATCTATTATCTATCTATCTATCATCTATCTATCTATCTATTATCTATCTATTATCTATCTATCTATCTATCATCTATCTATCTATTATCTATCTATTGTCTATCTATCTATTATCTATCTATCATCTATCTATCTATCAGCTATCTATCTATCTATCTATCTATCTATCATCTATCTATCTATCTATCTATTATCTATCTATTATCTATCTATCTATCTATCTATCATCTATCTATCTATTATCTATCTATTGTCTATCTATCTATTATCTATCTATCATCTATCTATCTATCAGCTATCTATCTATCTATCATCTATCTATCTATTATCTATCCATCTATTATCTATCTATTGTCTATCTATCTATTAATCTATTTTTCCATAACAATCTATCTATAAAGTGTTGGACAGGTGGCTATGTTATCCCAATGGCCGTCTCTTCTTTTCATGGCTGCCTAAGGTAGAATTTGGGTTCCTGAATTTACCATGGGGTCTGGTCCTATCTGTTTTGCCTGAACAAAGTAGTGAAATCATGTTTAATAATTTTTCTGTACATATAAGAACGGTCCCAATAAACAGAAGGTTTAGGATGTGAGCGCTGCGCTCGGCATTCTCCGAGATTTCCCGCTAATTATATTGAATTAGAATAATCCAGCGAGAAACGTATTCAATTACAGGTGTATTTTATCACCAGGATGAGAAGATTGCACATAAAACCGCAGGCGTCAAACCTTCCTGTGTGAAAACATAATTACAATCTGAATCCTAAAGCGCGGCTCTTCTGCTGTTTCTACACGGATCCTAAAATGGCTTTACTGCTGTTTAATGTATTTGGAGCTGAGCACATAGAGGGGCCTAATGGGTGTTTGGACGGATGTGCGGCCCGCGCTGCCGCTCCTATTAAAGCGCTTTATGACATCAGATACAATTTGGGCTCATGCACGCGGCCATATAATGTCTCTATATACTGTAGAGATAACGAAATGTGTAATACGGCATCAGTAGTAGTCTATGTAGCAATGCCGGTTCTCCACGGGTCCCTGCGCTCATATGAACGAATGCAGATTCCTCTTTTTTTAATGAATTCTCTATTAAATCAGTAGAAGAAAAAAAAAGTGCACTATTCCATCCACCGGCATATTAAAGAGGTTAGTTTCCCACAAAATTTGGCTTCATAATACAGTCTTGTGTCGGCACCATATGGCGGCATTAAGAGCATTTACTGCTTTGGATGAGGAGTTCCCTGAGGCTACAGGTGCTGCGAAAGTGAAAATTCGGGAAAAATGTTTTCCTATTTATTTTTTTAATCATTTGAAAAAAAAGCATCTTAGAATAACGTTAAAGAGGTTGTCTAATTAAAGCTTATTTAATTTACCAAGAAATATCATGTAACTGTCTGTCCCCAATCTGCAAAGGGCAAAATTAATTATTATATGTACATCTGTTTATCGATGCAAATGCATTTAAAGTTATGACAGCACCATCACCTGCCGGTGTATAACATCCAGCACCATCACCTGCCGGTGTATAACATCCAGCACCATCACCTTCCGGTGTATAACATCCAGCACCATCACCTGCCGGTGTATAACATCCAGCACCATCACCTGCCGGTGTATAACATCCAGCACCATCACCTGCCGGTGTATAACATCCAGCACCATCACCTGCCAGTGTATAACATCCAGCACCATTGCCTCCTGGTGTAAAACATCTGGCTCCATTACCCTCACTGTATAACATTTGGCCACCTGCCCCCCAGTGTATAACATCTGACCCAACTGTCCCCAGTGCATAACATCCGGCCCCTCGCCCCCGGGTGTATAATCTCCGGCCCCCCTTGGCCGGTGGTGCAGCACTCATTGATACCAGTGCAGTCCTGTAATAGGAACCCCCGGGGTAACAAGTCCGTCCATGACATTTCTTCCTCCTGAATCTCCCTCCATCATCTGTGAGTGATAGTACTGAGAAGTGTAAGGAAACGCAGCAACTCGACTATGAAGTGGAGACTCCATAGCATTACAGAGCGGGGGGCCGAGTGCGGAGGAGCAGAAGGCAGAAAAGTCACCACCGCTCTGCTGACTCCATAACTGCAGAGTCCAGACCTCCTCTGGTATTAATGTAAGGAGAAGAAGCAAGCCAGGCTTGCTTCATCCGTAATGGGTCTGGAACCGTCGGGTCTGTCACCTAAGTTATAGGGGGGAGCGCTCAGAGTAACAGGATGTTCCCTGTGCTCAAGAAAAGGGGGTATGGCTAAGCCGGCAGAGAATGCACGCGCAGAAATTCAAACTGTTTGGGCGGGAACGCCGAGCGCGCTTGGGTCCTGTGAGGTCATTTCAGCTGTGAGGCGAGGGGGCAGAGCTAAGGAGAGCGGGAGATAAGAGGATGCGCTGACAGGAACCGACCGAGGGGGTCCTGCTGACACACCGCACACACCGCTGTCCCCGCTAACATCGCTGTCTCCGCCTACATCGAGGACCTTGACAAGACTGCTAACTCGGCCGACGACGCTGACGCAACCACTCCAGCCGACGGTACTGACCGGGGGTGGCAAGATCTGTGTAAGGGATACAGACGCTCATCGGTACAGCACAGCAGACTGAACAGGCCATTGTGAACTGTGTCAGGACCGTGTCACAGGCCCCTATAGTGCAAGGACTCTCACCGCTGAGGGAAGAGTCTATTCCCCCTTCCTCCCTACATCCGTTGGGACCAGTGCCCGTGCTAGAACCTTGGGCAATCACCATTGTCAAGATCAAAAGACAACCCCGTCACCGCCAGGACCATTTGAGGACATCGCCGTCCCCAGGACCACAGTCTTCAGGACTATAAGAGGACATTCGCAACGCCAGAAAAGCTTCCCCTATTTTCCACAGGACTGTAACTGATTCCAGTTGTGGCCCAATCCAAGTGGCCCCAGTTAAAGAGAGGGGCACATCTCTGGCTGGTGCCCAAAGTGATAAGTAAAGATTATATTATTTTCCCCTATTAGTTAACCCCCTTCGACTCCCTTAGAAGTATTCTTTGTATTAGGGAAGAACTCTTTCCGCATTTAAATATCTCCCTGCGAGGAGTAACCTCCTGTCAATTAAACCCCTTGTTAACCCTTGGTCTGCCTCTTGTCCGTCACTGCATCTCCTACCTGCTTACATTAACATCAGAACAAACACTGTGCCCCCCACCAGGAGCTTCATGGCCGAGCAGCTTCATGCAGCCATACATCACCAAGCACAATGCTGAGCGTCGGATGGAGGGGTGTAAAGCTGACAACACTAGACTCTGAAGGAAACTTGTTCCGTGCAGTGATCAATCGCACTTCTCTAGCTGCGTCTGATGGAGGAGTCTGGGTTTGGTGATCCCAGGAGAACGTTCCCCGCCTGACTGAATTGTGCCCACTGTACAGTTGGTGGAGGAGGATAAGGCTATGGGATTGTTATCAGGGGTCGGCCGTGGCCTCTTAGTTTTTTGTACCTTGGAGTTCTGCCTTCATCTTTTATGGACATAGATAGATTTAGAGAAAGTGATTTATTTTTTTCCATTTTCATGTAAACCATTACTATCACGTAATATAAGATTTACCGTCCTGAAAGCATTTTTTAAATTCTAGGTCGAAAAGCAGCAGATGGAGCGAGCTGTAGTGACACGTTCTATATAAAGCCGCTCGTCAGCTGTGCTTGGGATGACACTGTCATCATGACAACTAATCACAACACTTTGTACGTCCAGCTGCACCCTCAACACAAAAACAATGCCGAGAGCCCCTGACCCCACAGCCAAAACTGCGGTGAACACGAGCCCGGGCAGGGATTTGGCGCAAGACTAAGAAAATAATGAAGGAAAAGTTTCTTTTAGATGCACTTGTGGGGCTATGAATAGAAGCAGTGATACGTGGCATTAACATAAGCAGACACATTACCGGTTTTTGTTTCAGTGGCGGACTCCTACAAACATACCCGCTGGTAATAAACTCCAGGATCCTATGTAAGAAAAGCCCTGACACCTACACGGGGCACACGAGGAGTTATTTATCTTGTAAGAATGGAACATGCTGACCTTTACACTCCGACCGTCCATAATCATATTTCACTTTTACTTTAGCCTCCGCAATAATAGTTTGTGTGGCGGCCAACCCTCCGTGTGCTGATAGCCATTTCTTCTTATTACAAGCCTCTTATAAGGTTTGATTTGGAGGTATAAGAAGAGGAGGCCGAAATATCTACTAATGGGATTTACGTAGGGCCAAAATAAAGTTGATGAAGGCCCATAAAACATAACAGAGACCATCCGAATGTCAACACGGTTCGCAGAAAAACTTACAAATATTAGACAGCCCAACTGTCTCCTTATCAATGCCGATGAGATCCAAGAATCCATCGTAATGCGTTCTAAAGATGAATTGTTATTCGTTGGAAAGTGACTGGTTTTTGCTCTTATTTTATTCCCACTTCTCACTCAAGAATTTTGCTGTTTTCTGTTTTAAAATCCTCCATATGGTTCTCGAGATATGAAGTTTTTTATTTAGTGCTATTTTTTATGCTTTTTATATCAAATGGGCGATGCAGAGCAGTCTAAAGACAAACCCTCACAGAATCCTATGAGCCACGCCTCCTTGGAAAACACCATAAAATTAGAGCCCAACACAAAGGCCCACATCTCTGAAACCATTTAGAAGTTTAATAAAATTAAAAAAAAAGCCCTCCCCAAAAAAACTGAATACTCAGGAGAGCAGAGAAATTTAAATAACAGCATAAAAGCAGTTACCGTACGTCTGACCTGGTGAGAAGTCCTCTTTAAAGGTGACTTTAAATTGAAAGCTTGTCCTTAGTAGAAGTTATCAATATATGATCAATTTCCAGGATCGCCGCCATACTTACCATTTACATTGCAAAATTTTATTTAATTACGCCCCACCCCTGAGGAACATCATCCAAACACATAATACCTCCAATTTGTCTGATTTCCACAACTGTACCAGGAAAATCTGGACTGCAGAGTGTACTGAACTGCACAGGCTCATTCATTTTAAAGGTGTTACCTCAGAATGAACAATGAAAAGATTTTGGGAATTTGGCGATCACCACTACATCTTTTTTCTATAGATAGTTCGCCAATAATCATACAATGATGACCATCAAGTGAAAGTTGTGGCCAGTAACTAACTTAGCATTGGGATAATAACATGCCTGATCACTTGTTTCTCCAGAGGAAACTCCAACTATAGGTTCCAGAAGGACCATCACATTTGTGCCAAGTGTCGATAAAACATAATGGGTGATAATGACATATTACGAAAAATGTTTTCTGCCACCATACGAAAGATGTTGTGTGCCTAGTGTGGTGTGGTCAATTACTCTTAGTAGATCCCCAGCTATTCTACCAGGACAAGCTCCTCTTTTGTCGTAAATGGAACTCTGGTCAAGACCCAAGAGCACTTTGGACAGAACACCCAACCATTAAAGAGTTGGTGACCTCCTTGCTTACCTTCATTCAGTTGAATAGTCTTCAACCTTTACCAATAGGAGACCACCAGAGAATTTACCATGGGTACTATGTGCCAAAGAGAGGAACCAGCCAACTATTTTACCTTGTCCAGGGTTTAAGTCTGAGGCCAGTTTCAGATGTCCACCAAATACGCCAATTATGCTCAGATTGGAAGAAACAGTCCAAGTGCCATGTCTCCAGACCTGAGCTACCTGCCTCACTTGTCTTCCGATCCAATCATGGCCCATGAACATGAACCGTGTGGAACAGACCTTGGCCAGAAAACATAACCCTTGCCACGATTGATGAAAATCCAACCTTCGTCTTTGGGTATGAGAACCACTCTATGAGAATATAGGACCCGACGAGAACGCTGCACATGATCTGCCCCATTGTGTGCACTTGTATTTCAAAACTAAAGGCTCCTGAATAAAGCTAATTTCTAGAAATAATTAATAGCAGCAGTGAGCTCTGTTTTTCTGCAGACAGACAATTAGTATGTTGATGGTATTATTTCTGATCTCGGTGGATTTATCATGCATGATTGGCTAAATCTCTCATTTCAGATCTTGTCCAAAGTCGGTCCCCTGTGGCCCTCGCTCAGGTACCGCTGCTACATGAAGCCATAAATGACTGATAACGATACAGTATCACTTACTTACTACCAAAGTTTTGTCTCACCAAACATTGTAATAAAGTATGTATGATGGTCATTTACCACCCAGATGACTGTAATTGTGTCCATTTGCAGCAGTCAGGTTTGGTGAGGTTTGTGCTGAGAGCTGGGCTGACAATCTGTGGTCTTTATCAGCAAATGCTAATAGAAGAGACTAAGGAACTGGGGAATAGTCCCTTTTTTGCAGACAAGCACAACCCAACCCAGACAGGCCTTGCTGTTAAACTCCATTGATTGTTTACATCCAGCCACCGCCTCAGCCGAAAACAGCCCAACGGTGGGGATGCCGGGTGTCAGATCCCCACCGATCTGATATTGATGTCCTAAGGATAAGTCATCAATATGATATGACTGAGAAACCCCTTTAAGTCTTGCGTGGCCCCAATTAACCCTTAAAAATATAATATTCTAATGCATTTCAGCTTAGGACATGCAAAAAGGACATTTTTTTTATCATACATCAGGTCAATGGTATCTCATGCACGTGCACCTTTTCTGGCATGTGCGCCAAATACATTGTTCAAACATGATCCTTAGTGAGAAATTATCATTTTTAGGGCGCAGTCAGACTGCCGTATTTATCATGCAAGGGTCGCATCGCAATCCTCGGACTGACTGTTGGTTCTTCTGACCTGAGTGTGACAGCTGCATAGAAATACATGCTGTCACGCCCAAGTCAGGAGAGCCGCCGGCCAGCCAGAGGAAAAGTTGGTTCCATAAATTTTCTAGCTTATTTTGTAGTTCCACTAAATCACCTCCTTAATGGGAACGTCCATAAAATAAAAAACCATAGTCCCAGTATAAAAAGCAATTTTACTCACCTACCTATCTTAGTTGTTTCTCCTCAGTCCTTCGGTACACGTTGGTCACCACTTTGCATCCGAGCCAGGAGACCGGCAGCAGTACCAGAGGATCGGCTGAGGATCTGCAGAGCGTAAACTTCCCCTTTTTTTATTTTAACTTCATAGATAAGTCATTTTTTTACATAATCCCCTGTAATTATTTGGGGGATTTATGATCCCGGTGATACCAAATTAAAGTAAGAAATGGAGAATTGTCTTCGGGGTAATCGGTGACCCAATCAAAGTGGGGAGACCGCGGTTACTGACCGCAATGTCCAATAAGTTCAACTTCTGGTATCGGAGGGCTGAGATCAGAGTGACCTCTGGAAAATGGTGCAATGGTGGTATTTAGAGGTAAAGGAAAGATCGGATAATCGCCGTTTACGCCACTTCATCTACGGGGAAGTTTATCTCTGCTCACAAAGAAGCTTCCAGCCATTCCGCTTCCTCACAGGTTAAGTTTCCTTTGGATTATCGACAGTGGAAAGATGACTACCTCTAAAGAGTTTTGGAAGAATAATTTCTTGCACCTTGCTAAGTAGTAGATAAGGGGACTGTCAGGGCACAGGAGAACGAAGTCAGATTCTCACTGTAAGATACCGTATTGGTGCCGCACTAGGGGATTTCAACATACAAATGTGCAAATTAGATCATGAAAGCGCTGTAGAAATATCCTTTGTAAAACTTGAATAAAATGCTCAGGCCCCGGGGATGCATTTTAGAAGGATCTCATTTAACAGGCATATTTAGAAAAATCAGTGCCGGAATAAAATAATGAAAAAAAAAAAAGAACGCAGCAGCACATAAAAATATGGATTTTATTCCCAATGCAGTTTTTATGAAAACAGGGCTCAATTTATATTCAGAATCATTTGTTCAGAATCAATTAGCGCTGCGTGAAAAATGCAAGAAATGACAACTGAACTTTTTCCAAATCTTCCACTAAAATAAATGAAGTAAATCCTTACCACATACACACACATTACATACACAACCCTCTATCTTCAAGTCTAAAATGTACTGATTGTTTTCATATTCCATCTTTATATCTTTATAAAGAGCTAAATGATAATATTCTGTTTTCCTGCGGCCACCACTAGAGGGAGTTAAGGAGCACACTGCATACAGACATTAGAGCTCCATCTAGTGGTGAGCACAGGTAGACAAAATTTTATCTTTCAGTTCGAATCCGACTGGAAAATTTGTTGCGAAATTTATAAATTCAGTGAAAATCAAATCTGCCAAGAAGAGGTTGAAAAAAAAACCTCCAATACTCACCTCTCCTTGGTCGCTCTCTCACTCCATCCTCAACCATCATCATTGGATCCACCGTCTTCTCTATTCTATCTTTTCCTCTTTCTGGGTCAGTCTTTACGTGACCCCACACAGTTACTTTTAGAGTACGATGCATGTCATTGACATTGACACGTTACATAGTAACATAGTTAGTAAGGCCGAAAAAAGACATTAGTCCATCCAGTTCAGCCTATAAAATTCTGTCAGAATAAATCCCCAGATCTACGTCCTTCTAAAGAACCTAACAATAACTGTAAGATACAATATTGTTACGCTCCAGGAAGACATCCAGGCCTCTCTTGAACCCTTCGACTGAGTTCACCATCACCACCTCCTCAGGCAGGGAATTCCAGATTCTCACTGCCCTAACAGTAAAGAATCCTCTTCTATGTTGGTGGAAAAACCTTTTCTCCTCCAGACGCAGAGAATGCCCCCTTGTGACCGTCACCTTCCTTGGTATAAACAGATCCTCGGAGAGATATTTGTATTGTCCCCTTATATACTTATATATGGTTATTAGATCGCCCCTCAGTCATCTTTTTTCTAGACTAAATAATCCTAATTTTGATAATCTCTCTGGGTATTGTAGTTCCCCCATCCCCTTTATTAATTTTGTTGCCCTCCTTTGTACCTGCTCTAGTTCCATTATATCCTTCCTGAGCACCGGTGCCCAAAACTGTACACAGTACTCCATGTGCGGTCTAACCAGAGATTTGTACAGAGGCAGTATAATGCTCTCATCATGTGTATCCAGACCTCTTTTAATGCACCCCATGATCCTGTTTGCCTTGGCAGCCGCTGCCTGGCACTGGCTGCTCCAGGTAAGTTGATCATTAACTAGGTTCCCCAAGTCCTTCTCCATGTCAGATTTACCCAGTGGTTTACCGTTCAGTGTGTAAAGGTGATATTGATTCCTTCTTCCCATGTGTATAACCTTACATTTATCATTGTTAAACTGCATCTGCCACCTTTCGGCCCAAGTTCCCAACTTATCCAGATCCATCTGTAGCAGAATACTATCTTCTCTTGTATTGACTTCTTTATATAGTTTTGTATCATCTGCAAATATCGATATTTTACTGTGCAAACCTTCTACCAGATTGTTAATAAATATGTTGAAGAGAAGAGGTCCCAACACCGACCCCTGCAGTCCCCACTGGTCACAGCGACCCAGTTAGAGAATATACCATTTATAACCACCCTCTGCTTTCTATCACTCAGCCAGTTACTTACCCATTTACACACATTTTCCCCCAGACCCAGCATTCTCATTTTGTGTACCAACCTCTTGTGTGGCATGGTATCAAACGCTTTGGAAAAATCAAGACATACCACATCCAATGACTCACCTTGGTCCAGTCTATAGTTTACCTTTTCATAAAAGCTGATTAGATTGGTGTGACAGGAGCAATTCCTTATAATCCCATGCTTATATGGAGTTAAACAGTTATTCTCATTGAGATAATCCAGAATAACATCCCTCAGAAACCCTTCAAATATTTTACCAACAAGAGAGGTTAGACTTACTGGCCTATAATTTCCAGGGTCACTTTTAGAGCCCTTTTTGAATATTGGTACCACATTTGCTATGCGCCAGTCCTGTGGAACAGACCCCGTCGCTATAGAGTCTCTAAATATAAGAAATAATGGTTTGTCTATTACATTACTTAGTTCTCTTAGTACTCGTGGGTGTGTGCCATCCGGACCCGGAGATTTATCTATTTTAATCTTATTTAGCCGGTTTTGCACCTCTTCTTAGGTTAGATTGGTGACCTTTAATATAGGGTTTTCTTTGTCTCTCGGCATTTCACCTAGCAATTCATTTTCCATCGTGAATACCGTGGAGAAGAAGGTGTTTAATATATTTTAATATATTAGCTTTTTCCTCATCATCTACAACCATACTTTCCTCACAATTTTTTAATGGACCTACACTTTCACTTTTGATTCTTTTACTATTGATATAGTTGAAGAACAGCTTGGGATTAGTGTTACTCTCCTTAGCAATGTGCTTCTCTGTTTCCTTTTTGGCAGCTTTAATTATTTTTTTAGATAAAGTATTTTTCTCCTTATAGTTTTTTAGAGCTTCAACGGTGCCATCCTGCTTTAGTAGTGTAAATGCTTTCTTTTTACTGTTAATTGCCCCTCTTACTTTTTTGTTTAGCCACATTGGGTTTTTCCTATTTCTTGTCCTTTTATTCCCACAAGGTATAAACCGCTTACAGCGCCTATTAAGGATGTTCTTAAACATTTCCCATTTATTTTCTGTATTGTTATTTCTGAGGACATTGTGCCAGTCAACCAGATTAAGGGCATCTCTAAGCTGGTCAAACTTTGCCTTCCTAAAGTTCAGTGTTTTTGTGACTCCCTGACATGTCCCCCTAGCGAGAGACAAGTGAAACTGTACAATATTGTGGTCGTTATTTCCTAGATGCCCAACAACCTGCAGATTTGTTATTCTGTCAGGTCTGTTAGATAGTATTAGGTCTAAAAGTGCTGCTCCTCTGGTTGGATTCTGCACCAATTGTGAAAGATAATTATTCTTAGCTATTAGCAGAAGCCTGTTGCCTTTATGGGTTTCGCAGGTCTCTGTTTCCCAGTTGCATCATTTGACGGTTATGGGGTCTAATGAAGGAAAGCATGGAGGCCAAGAATTTTTTTTCACCTTCAGATTTTAAAAATCAATTGGTAAAAAGGACATGTTGCTTCTTTCACGAGTCTCATGATGGAAGCATATGGCTGCAAAAAGCACGTCAGGCAAAAAACTTTTCCAAAATGCTTCAAAAACGGAGAAGTCCTCCAAAAATGCCCCTAAGAAGGAACGTTTCCAGGTGCGGTTTCAAGTCTGAAAGCTCCATGTGCATATTGCCTAATAGTCAAGAGTTGGGGCAAAGATCTTCGCACTTCCTATTCCATCGACCACGACCGTGGTCTATAACCACTAGAATGGGAGAGGGAGGACCATCTCTTACGTGATAGAGTTCTTGGCTCTTCTTTTTAATTAGCCGGCCAAGAGACGTCTTTGGAGACATGACATCGCGCCAGTCCGACTGAACAAAAGAAGACTCAGGGATGCCATCAGGTAAAAGGTGGTCCTCCCTCTTCCATTCTAGCAGTCACAGACCATTATCTTGGCTGAGGAAACGTAAGAATCGATTTGCACCAACTTTTCTAATAGAGTTTTATTTACCCCTTTCCCTGAGAGACCCTAAAATGACGGCAGGATGGCTGCCATTTTGCTGCTACTCCTGATTGTGAAAAATCGCTCATTTCAGATATATTAGGAACTGAGTTAGCACAGAAGTTTCGACATATTTACATAAAAATAAAACGCATTCATCCTGTCACTTAGCAGCCTCAAAACTACAAATCTCAACTTGTCCTGCAGTTTTGCAAAACTGGAAAACCATAGATGAATTATCCCGCTGTTATGATCAATAGGTGTCAGACATCAGGAAACCCCTCCAATCCTGAGATTAAATGGCGGCGTGCTCCCTGCCATATGGTGCAGCCAGGAACTGCAGCCGGTCTGGTTTAGAAGGATGTAGAGTAGCAATGAGCGCACGTCCTCGGATAAGGTGTTATCTGACCGTGCTCGGGTGTTAACCACGTGCTCAAAGCGTATGCTCGATACCCCGCGGCTGCATGTCTCCTGGCTGTTAGACAGCCTCAACACATGCAGGAATTGTCTAAAAAACAGGCAGTCCCTGCATGTGTGTCGGTAGTTGAACTGCCATGAGGCACGCATCCGTGGGGAATAGAACATATTTTTCGAGCACGCCGGAGACACTCAGTTAGCACCCGAGCATGGTCAGATAACGCCTTATACCATCACATTCGCTCATCACTAGTGTTGGGCTGTGGATCCCTCACAGCTGATGGCCGAGGCGACACTTTGAGCTAGACGCTGCACAACACCAGTGCATCATCTTTATTCTCAGCAATAGTGGTGGTCCTAGAGGTAAGACCCCACCATTCATAAAGTAAGGGCATATCCGAGGGAAGTGACAAGTTTTTATCCTATGGGAAGACCCCATATTTTTGCATAAATATCAGAATACAAGCTAAAATAGCAAAAACAGGTCACTTTTTGAAAGTCCTACCTTGGTTGAGTGCAATGGGCTTTCTATGTTTCCTCTTCGTTGATCATGTCCTTATAAAGTCCTCCAAAGCAATTCAGGTTCTGCAAAAGAAAATGTATTTACAGTCTGAGAAATAAGTAGAAAAGATTCAGATAAAGGGGTTGACAGCAGGAGCCGCTCAGTGCTGCTGAGCTCAGACATAGGTAGCAGCGGAAGAGACAGCGATGGACCAGGAGAGGGTGAGAAAAGAACTTCTTTTTTTTAACCAACTGCAAATGTGAAATAATGGTTTTCCGAAAGTATAAATAATTTGGGATTTCTTTATGAACTCCTTAAAAAACAAATAAAATTACCAAATTTTTACCATAAAAGTACGGTAATGAAGATCTACAATACAGTGCTGGTCCTCTAGACTCATACCGGACCTTTGAATTTTGCAATAAAACTGCAGTGTGCCCTTTTTGCATGGAAAGTCATAACATTTAGGCAACAAATTCACCAAATGCTCCAAAGGCTGGAAGTTTGAACAAAGTTTAGGTGCACTTTAAGTCTTGAAGTGTAGTAAGCTGCAAAATTTTACTTTTCAGATCCACATAAAAGTTTGAACAACTTTTCAAATACTTTTAATTATTCAGAAACTTTTTCTCAGATTTTAACCCCTTCAACCCTGGGCCATTTTCCGTTTTTTTTTTTTCATTTTCTTTTCTTACAGTATAGTCAATGAGGGCTTGTGTTTTGTGGGATGAGTTGGACTTTCAAATGACGCCATTGATTTTACCATACAGTGTACAGGAAAACAGGGAAAAAAAATTCCAAGTGCTGTGAAATTGCAAAAAAAGTGCAATCCCACAATTGTTTTTTGTGTTTTTTACTTACCATGTTCGCTATACGGTAACACTGATCTGCCATTATGATTCCCCAGGTCAGTACGTGTATGCAGATACCAAACATATATAGTTTGTTTTTTTCCTTTTTTGTAAGTGATGAAAAAAAAATTCCAAAATTTGTACGAAATTCCGAATTTTTTTCTAGGTTTTGCCATAGTTTTCTGAGACCCATAGTGTTTTCATTTTTGGGGATCTGGGGCGGTGTGATGGCTTTTTTTGTGCCCTGAGCTTTCCTTTTTACTGATACCATTTTTGGATAGGTGCGATGTTTTGATCGCCTCTTATTACATTTTATTTGCAATGCTGCGGCGACTAAAAAACCCTGTAATTCTGGTGTTTCTAATTTTTTTAATTTGGGCTTTTGTGTTTTTTTATTTTGTCATGTTTTTAAGACCTTTTTTTAAACTTTATTTAATAGTCCCTTCAAGGGGACTTAAGGCTGTGTGCCCACGTAAGCATTTTTGAAGCGTTTGTGCTGATCAAAATGCTTCAAAAATGCATAGAAGAAGCATCCCATTAATTTTAAATGAATTCCGCACTTTTTGTGCACATTGATGCCTTTTTTCCCGCCAAAAAAATGCCTAGCGATAAAAAAACGCAGCATGCTCATTAATTTTGCAGAAAAGTCCGTGTTTTTAGCTATTTTCTATGAGTCAGAAGATGTGCAAAAAAACGCGTGGAAAACGAGCAAAAAAAAAATGCGCGTTTTCTGGGAAGGAGTCCAGTTTTGAAGCAGAAATTTTCTGCATACGTGGGCACATAGCCTAAAGCTGCGATCATCTGATTGCCTGTGCTTCCACCATGAATTCACAAGAATAAGTGCTGTAAAAAAATGGCATTTCTATGCACATGGTTTATCTTATGTTAACTGCCTAAAGGTTCAGAAACTATGAATCGGTTAACTTAAAACAAGTAACATGTTCTTTCTTTGCGAAGACTTTTCAGACAAAAATTAAGCAGAACCTGCAAGTTTTTAAGGAGATTTGATATTTACAGGTGAATTTGGAGAGTTTCCACTGAGTTTCTGCTCCAAAAACTCATCTAAAAACTCTGCGTGCACAAAGATTCTAAAAAAAATTCTACAAATCTCAAATATCCTCAAAAACTTTTTTCTCAGTTTTTGCCCAGTTTCTGCTTTGAAAACTAAAAAAGAAGACCTGTTTGCACATTGAATTTTTTTTGCTGAGCTCTCGTAGGGGAAATTGAGCAGAAACTCTAAGTTTCGGAGAAGCTTTTAATTTTTAAGAAGGATTTGGAAAGTTTACCCTTATTTTATGCTCCAAAAACTCCTTGAAGAACTCTGTGAGTATCAGGTCTTGGATGACTTTTTGATGTGAATTTAAAAGTGGATCTGGATCAAAATCCACCTAAAAAACTACATGAACATACTCTAATGGTGCCAATTCAATTGGTCGACTAAATATATTGTATATATACTAAATTTCACTGTACCCTAATATCGAGACCACTCAGGGCATACCATGCGCCCATCGGCCACCGCAGGTGCATGGACATCTGGCCAAGTGCCACCAGTCACTTGTGTGGTCTCACCCGAAAGTTAGACTCATTTTTGTCATATAATATAAATAGTACATGTGCAGTATGGAGCCTAATCTGCACCGAGATGACAGTCAGCCCTGTGCGAGCCAAGGTCTTGTGACTGTGCCAAAGACGACAGATTATGTTCTGGAAACTAAGCAAACTAAAGTGGCCATTTGGGTTGTTTTCTGGCTGGAATGGCCCATTTCAATCAGTAAACTGCCTATACGCAGCACATAAAATCCGGATCTCACTCCATAAAGCGCCGGCGAATATGAGAGATTTCAGTCTCTGCAATAAGAGACACAAATCTGGAAAAACCAGGCAAAAATCAGTTAAGCTCCAATTTAGCTAATTACATCCCCCTCCCCCCACAGGAGATATAATTACATGAAACAAAACAAATAGAGTCCAAAAAAAAAAAATAAGAGTGAGAGAAATTAATACCATCTGAGAAGAGAAGAAAAGATGGAAAGAAATATCCGTCTTTCTTCACCTCTGCTTTTACCCGGACCCCCGCTGAGATGAGTGGCGAGTTTGGAGAGCCGACGCGCGTTTCTATAAACAAGAGCACATTTAAGAAGAGGGCTGCAGAAAATTAAAAATACAAAATAAAAAATAATTGTAGAAATAATTGCAATGGTTGTTTAAAGCGGTTTCTGGTCACTATTAGTCTTCATTAAGCTGTCAGAACACCATTATATCCTAATTTAAGCTGCGGCTTTTAATGCTCACTTGGAGATAACACAAGTCTTGTTTTTCTGTTTGAGGTTCCGGCTTTGCTCTGCTCAAACCATAAGTGCTCAAAGCTTTGACGTGATTAATAGCCGAGCGCCTCCATTTAAATACAGACCATGTTTCCAATTTTCTTTCTCCGACTACTTTCCTCGGCTTTATGCAGCAGCTGAACAATTGCAGAAACAATCACTTCCGTATTTCTCAGGCTGGGTTCATCACCACGCTTTGGCATCCAATAGGGGTACCTTAAAAAGGATGTCTAGGTCATCAATACTAAGTAATTAGATCGATGGCAGGTCCAAACCGAAACACCCTACCGGTCAGCTGCTCGAGTTACAGTACACCAAGAATGGCCATTATACAGTGGAAGGAGTTGTGGTGCTCCAGCACCGGGGACTGCGTGCATCCAGCTGCAGCAAGAGCTGTAAGCTTATGATCGGTGGGGATGCCAGGTATTGAACCCCGACTGATCTGATATTGAGGACCTCCTAAAGATGGGTCATCAATATATAAGTCCGAGACAATCCCTTCAAGCACAGGATGCAACAGGTGGGATTGTATAAGTCTTAACGAAGGAAGGATTGATCGTTGGATGGAAGGATTGTAGGGAGGAAGGAAGGACTGTAGGAAGGAAGTAAGGATTATAGGGAGGAAGGAAGGATTGTAGGGAGGAAGGAAGGACTGTAGGAAGGAAGCATGGATTGTAGGGTGGAAGGAAGGATGGATTGTAGGAAGGAAGGATTTTAGGGAGGAAGGAAGTATTGTAGGGGAAGGAAGGATGGATTGCATAGAGGAAGGAAGGTTGGATTGTGGGAAGAAAGGAAGAATGGATTGTAGGGAGAAAGGAAGAAAAGATTGTAGGAAGATAGGAAGGAAGGAAATTAATTAAAAAGGGAAGGAATGAAGAATGAATGTTGGAAGGATAGGAAAAAAGGAAAGGAAAGTGAAGAAGGAAGGATGGGAAAAAAATGAAATGAAAGGTAAGTTAAGAAGGAAGGATGAAAAAAGGAAATTAAAGGAAAGCAAAGAAAGAAAGATGGAAAAAGGAACTGAAAGCAAAGAAGGAAGGAAGCAAAGGAAAGAAGAAAGGAAAATAGGAAAAAGAGGAAGGAAGGAAGGAAAGGAAAAGGTGGAAGGAATTCTGCCTTTTCTCAAGAAACATTGCTACCCTTATACATTGGGTACATTGGCCAGTTCTGATATTATAACAAAGTTGTACCTATAGCTGTTGTCCATGAGTGGCACTATTTAAAAAGTAAAAGAAGAAAAAATCTAATGTTCACTTACTAATCTCTTTTTCAACCCTATTTAACCCATTAATAGCGTAATCTGATATGTTTTTACAGTGACTCACAAAGGGTCTATTTGGATTAGAATACAAAATCCATTTTCAGATTCTCCATTCTTAGTTAATACAGGGACTTCCCTAATTTACATCAACTGAACTGAGTGAAGCTCATCTGTAAGGCTATGTGCACACGCTGCAGATTCACCTGCAGGTTTTTTCCCGCGGAACCGCAGGTAAAACCGCATGTAAAGTGACCTGCGGTTTTGCTGCGGTTTGGCCTGCGGTTTTGCCCTGCGGTTTCACACCTCTACTATGTTAAAGGTGTGAAACCGCAGCGGAATCCGCAGAAACAATTGACATGCTGCGGAAAAAAAACCGCAGCAAAACCGCATGGAAAAAAACGCAGCGTGAGCACAGCGGTTTTGAAAACCCATAGGATTACATGGTACTGTACCATGTCTGCGGAACTGCTGCGGTTCCGCAGGGCCAAAACCGCAGCGTGTGCACATAGCCTAAGGGTTGTTTTTCTTAAGCAGGTATATGTGTACATTACACGGCCTATAGATATGAATAGGTGCTGTGTAATACTTAATTTCACCTCTGGTGGCGCTGCAGGAATATCGACCACTTACTACAAGGTTTCCTAACAGAATTTAGTGGATTTGTGAGGGGTCCCACCAGGAATCAAAAATTATCCACAGAGGGAGATACCTATAAAGATTTTGGAAAACTTATGAAGGGCAATGCTCAATAAACAGTATTTATATAGTGGAGGAATAAGCCAGGTAACTTTTCAGCTACTTTTTAAAGCTAGGGTTGTTATTTAAGGGGAAAAATTTTAAAATGAAAATGGGATAGATTTTTATAGATTTTTTTGGTGGAACCTGGCTTCTGAGATCCCTATCAATTCAAATAATGGATTCCATTGACATTTATAGGAAAGATAACTACTCAATCACGCCTGAAACTGAATTGTTCTTGAGGTTGCGGAGGTCCCAGAGATCTAATTCCACTATACAATTTTTTATTGCCTATTTTCTTCCCATAGAATCATGGTTCAGAAATACCATGTGGTCAAGTGCAAAAAATCCATATAAACAGACCAATGGCTGTTGTATGGCCCTTGAAGAGAGGGGACCCAGACCAGGTTGGCACCATTGTAAGACTGGCTGTAGGCGCTGTAGTCAGATGAGACCAAAATCAAACTGTTTGGCCACCAAGGTAAACATAATGTCTAGCTACAAACCAGCACAGCTCATCAACTCAAGAACACCATCCCCACAGTGAAACATGGTGATGGCAGCATCATGCTGTGGGAATGTTTATTGGTAGAAGGGACAGGGAGACAGGGAAAATGGTCGTAGTTGAGAGGAAGATGGACAATGCAAAATACATATCTTTTCCTGAGCAAAATCTGTTTCAGTCTGTCAGAGATTTGAGACTGGAACAGAGGTTCACCTTCCAACAAGACAATAGCCCAAAGCATATTGCTAAAGCAACCCTACAGTGGTTTAAGTGGAAGCGTGGAAATATTTTGAAGTGGCCTAGTCAAAGCTCTAACTTGAAGCAGTTTTGCCTTGAGGAATGGGAAAAAAATCCTGGTGGCAAGATGTGAAAAGATGTGAATTGCTGCAAATGGAGGCTCCACAAAGTACAGACTTTAGGGGGAAGGTGAACATATGTATACTGAGGTTTTCAGCTATTTTGTCCTATTAGTTGTTTGCTTCACAATAAAAAGAAAATCAAATGTTCACAGTTGTAGGCATGTTCTTTACATGAACTGATGCAAACCCTCAAAAAAAGAGTGAGATTCCAGCTTGTGAGGCAGCAAACACGAAAAATGCCCAGGAGGGCTGAATACTTTCACAAGCCACTGTATGCATGTGTTTGTATATATAAACCCTTAAACCCACCTTACCGCTCACCTCTCTGGCCCCTCCATTCTTCACCGTCACCTGTCCGGTCCTCACTGCATTTTCTGATCCTTGCTGGAGCAATGAAATTTCCTGACCTCTGAGCTGAGACTTTTGACTTTGATAAGGTCAGGAAAGGTCACAGCATCACAAAATAACCTTGTGCAGAACCATCCTGGGCCTCATCAGAGCCAAAAGTCCTAGCTTAGTGCGAGAGGCCGGGAGATTTCAGTGCTCACAGTGGGGATCAGAAGATGCGTCGATAACCGGAAAAATGACAGTAAGGAGCGGAGGAGCCAGAGAGGTGATCGGTAAAGTAAGTATAAGGTTTTTTTTATTTTTAACCTACTGATGGCCCTTTATGGCTTAGAAAATTTTTGAAAGCCTCCTGAATCCACACAACAGCAAATCACAAAAAAAAAGTCTGCATTTTGGCAAATGCTAACTCTTGTAACATTGGAGTAGAATTCAATTCCAACTGAAAATATTTTCGCTCATTTCCATAATGCAACCCCCATTTCATACGCTTTAAGGTCCCCTTCATTTTTTATTGACCCCTTGACTGTAACTCTAGTCTACGTAAAAAAAAAAGACTTCGATATGCTAAAAAAAATGACTCAAGGATCTAATTCAACTTCGTAGATGTAAAACTCCATGTAAGAGAGCTGTAACTTGTCAACTGAAACAGCAGCTTCGGGAAATCACCGGCAAAAAGAAGAAGGAAAAACTTTCTCGAAAGGAAAAAAAAAAAATCTCAATGTAAGATTTAGTCTTCAAATTATTCTGTCAGTCTTATGACAATTTAATTATATTTTTTTATCTTGTGTTTCTTTATTCAGTTTAGGTAGCAATGTCTCGTCAATATCTTATTCAGGTGTAGCATGAAAAAGTCTAACAATCCTGGGCTGGCAGCCAAGCTTGCATCTGACTGACGCTTGCTTAACTGTGCAAAGATTTGCTCCGCTTCAAAAAAAGGAACTTGCCTACACTCGAACCAGTAGTGACAGCGAAGGTGTGGGGCTGAATTTTAACAAAGCCGTCTCCAGCATGTGCTCAGAGAGGCAGAACCGGCACTTAGACTCCGCGCTAAAAGACTTCAATCTTCTTCTAGCTCCTAATTTGCCTTCGATGCAAACTCAAAGAGTTTTCATAAAAGCAGATCATTAGCGGATCCACAGCTGCGATATATTGCTGTCATTCCATTCTGAGGAGCGTTTGTGCCCCCCCCCACCCCCAATATAAAGAAGACTTGTGGCCATTAACGGAGGTAATAAACGGGATAAATATTCGTTTTCTAAATATGAATTAGATGCATATGATAAATATAAATGATAGCCTATCGGAGCGTAATGCCGCCATCCTGTATCTACTGTATAGTGCTGGATCGTCTGGCCAGAAGAAGAATCTTCTAAAAGCCACAAATATAAAAAAAAACATGTCTCTGATAAAAGAAAATGTACTTTTTAGCAATAAAAAAAGGCGCAAAAAAATTAGTGTCGAATATCTTTGCAGTCATACCCCGCTGATCGCTTCCCTAAATGGTTATGTCTATTTTCTAAAAGTTTTCCCTCTGCTAGGACATTCCTTTATGATTGGTGGGGATCTGCCCGTTGGGACACCCATCAATTCTAGAGGTTTGTGCACATGACATTTATGTCAAGAGGATGAAAAAAAAACCCGGTGGTGACCAAAGCCATCAAAAAAGCAGGAAACAACTACGAAAAAAATGACAAAACACATTTCAGAAAAAAATGAAGTGTCTTTCAGTGGTTTTGCTTTTTGGTCATTTCCTGAGGGCTCTCTTGACGGTTTTAACTACCGGACAGGTTTAGTTTGAACGGTTTTCCAGTGTTTTTGTCATTTTCCAATGTTTATCTCTATCAAGCAAAAACGTTGCCAAAGCGTTAAAAAAAAACAGGGCGTCCATTGAGCCTTTCCATCGACTTATTATATACTGCAAAGCGTCTTCAGACCAGAAAACGCACGAAGAAGGGTCGGGCCAATTCTTTTAACCTCTTGGCGTCTTTGAAAATCTGAAGAGTAGAGTTGAGTGACTTTGGTCGGATCGGGTTTCATGAAACAAAATTTGTTTCAGATGAAACTGGTCCGACTAGGGCAAAAAAAGTTGGAGATTCGTCCGAAACCCGACCCCAATGCAAGTAAATAGGAAATAAAAGTCGACATTGAGCGGATGACATTCATCCACTCAATGCCGACATTTATTTCCCATTGACTTGCATTGGGGTCGGTGTTGGTGTAGGTCAGAGGAATTTTACTTAAATGTCCGAATACCACAACAGAAATATTGGTAACCCTGTATTGCTGATTTAAGGACTTGGTGTCCTTTCTCTGGTTTCCACTACAAACCAAAGCTAATTGCCACCCGATGTGCATAGAACTACAACAAAGCCCAATCCACTGGGACCATACTGGGACCACGTGGCTGGTGCGCTAAGAAAAGCCATACACAGCGCTAAATCAATGCTATATTCTCAACTGCATTCTCAGAATTGGTGGGAATCACAGAAGTCGGAACTCCACCAAGTATAAATTGACAGCTATAGGATAAAAAAAAAAACATTTCGGCTAGGGCTACATGGCAACTTTGGCAGTGACATCTGATCAAAGTTCACTAGGTGACGTTGTTTCATCGCGCAGCACAATACAAGTGAATCATAGAATCATAGAGTCGCCATATGTACTACGACCGCGATCAGGCAAAGTGTTCGTAAAACGCTCTGCCAGTCATTAGGAGATCTTCCAGAACATCCCATCAGGGCATATTACTGGAACTTTGGGAAATGATTAAACCACTTTATCTTTGATCATCAGGAAGAAAAACTTTTGGATATTCTAAATAGATTATGTAGATAGTAGTACCCCTGTCCGGTCCGGACCGTGCTGTCAGTACTCACATTGGTTTTCTAAATCTGGGGGATCTTGATATGACTCATGCCATCGTGTCACAGGATCCGGTACTGAAGCTCAGTGCTGTTTTTGGGAACTGTAATCAATTGGTGGCCATAACCCTAATGGAGAAATAGCCAGAATGTAGCTGACACTCACACTGCGTTGTTTTGGTTACTGCAGTATAGGTGCATTTTGTAGGAGAGGACATCAATGATAAAGGGTTATTCCAATCATATATGGTATGCTACAAACATCAGTGTGGTCACAACCCTATCTTTAGTCTCCGACCTTCATCCAATGGTCACGGTGAGCGAAGAGGTGGTTGCACATGCACCACTCCCTCCATGCACTTCCATGGCCTTTTCCAGCACTGTGGATATGCCACAAATGTCCAAAATGGGAATACCCAAAAATCCTGTAAAATCCCTTGAAATTCACCATATAAGGACCTGTTCTGTAAGCATTTAAGATGCTAGGACATGTCAAGGATATAATTATTTTCTTACATCAAAAAGCTGAAAACTTGTCTTGGTTAAGTCCTCCTCCCGGGAGACCACACACCCCAGCCCTTGAGACCAGGAGGAAACAAAAGGTCACTTTCACCCAAATTAGAAGGCTAAGACTATTATAGACCGGTGATTGTTGGGGTCCCAGTTGGAGATTTTGTATTGGGGGTTACAAGCTTCAAGGGAAGCCACAGGGTGCATTGTTCATTATAAGTAGAACCACCTGGATGACAGTAAGCCGAGGACTAGTTTGTCAGGTTCTGGTTGAGCTTAGTTTTATTTTCAGGCCTTTTATAGTTTTTGAACTTTACAATCTATGAAAATATAGAAAAAATTCTATCATGTTCTTGCATAGTTTTAGGTCTGTGGATTGTAGAAGTTGTGAGGCAGTGAGGGGAATCATAAGTCCGGTATATGTCCTCCAGGATGCGCATAGAGGCATATTGAACCCACTGGAGAGCATTGTTATGACAGCCACACCTGTGGTTACAATGCAGAATAAAAAAGAAATTGGATTTGGTTAAACTACTTGACCAAGTCAGAATTTAGGAAAACCCTACATGGGCTTTTATTTTTAGAGAGATCTGCAGGATGATAGTGGGGCGGATCTCTTCTTCCACTCTCAGTTTTGGGAGTGGCTCTATGTCCTTGAAACCCATTTAAGCTTTCAGTTGAGGGTTGAGTGTTTAAGCTTTCAGTTGAGGGTTGGGTGTGTTAAACCGTATTGTTTACAACTATCTGAGCAGGGAGCTTTGTGCAGGAAAGGTTTGTGTGAAGACTGACACACAGGCCAGAGAAGACTAGACCTTTGACTCACCCATGAGTGATATGGCGGTGGAGTCGCCCACAGCACTGGGTTTGATAGGCACTGTTATAGATGACCCAACTGCGATCTGGAGGCTCTCGTTTGCCTTTATTATGTGAGTTTTAAAAAAAAAAGACATTTAAATTGAACGGGTCACTGCCTTATTGCCGCATGGACAAGGAAGCTGCTGCCTTACAAAGTGCACAACAGATTTCCATATACAACTGCTAATACTGAACAGTCCCACTTTTTTGCATTGTATTATTATAGAGCCGCCTTGTATCTTTGCGCGTTGCTTTCCATTATGAAATTGGACATTATGAAATTGGACAGCTTCTATCTGACTGATAAGTGGACAATTAGGAGGGTTTTGTTCCTATTTACCTCTTATCTGAGCCTTTGAATGGTTATCGGAGGCTTTTATAAACAAATATAAAGAAAGAATTCAGGCTCCAGACTCCATGGAAAGTCATAACGATTCATGTCATACAGAACCTCACAGTTTCTAAACCACCTGAAGAAAAGTATAAGTCCAATTATGACTTGTGGCCTTTTTTAAATTTATTATTCCCTAATGTAACGGAAAAATGTTTTAACCCTTAAAGTGAACATGTTGCAATAAATATGCTTTTTTTACCTGGTGTAAATGCTGCCGTTCTCCTGAATTCAGGGTTGTTTTTCTTTTCCTCCTGCCCCTCTCCGTTCCTGAGATATGGCCATATTTCCCTTGTATATAAATCTAGACTTGTTAGTCAAGTGGACGCGATCTTACAGAAGATGCACACAGAGATCTTTAGGACCAGGCCCATTTGACTAAAAAAGACTAGATTCATATATAAGAAAGAGAAGGCTGTATCTCAGGAAAGGAGAAGCATAGGAACAAAAGAAAAACATTGCCGGATTCAAGAGAACACAGCTGCTTTTACACCAGTCAAAAATATTACATATTTATGGTAAGTGACAGATCCGCTTTAATCCCTTCAACCTGAGCCTGTTTTCACCTTCATGACCAGTCCAAATTTTACAATTCTGACCAGTGTCACTTTATGTGGTAATAACTCTGGAACGAATTCTAAGTTGGGATGAGTGAACCCGAATGGTAAAGTTCAAGGTCTGTACCGGACACCTAGCGCAACCCATGTCTGTGGGAGTCCTGTGCATTTAAGCCACTATGTGTATTCTGCATCCCCCGCCTGTGGGAGTACTGTGACTTTAAGCAGCTGTGTGTACTCTGCCCCTCACTTGTGGGAGTACTGTGCCTTTAAGTCTCTGTGTGTACTCTGCACCCTCCGCCTGTCAGAGTACTGTACCTTTAAGCCACTGTGTATACTGTACCCCCCCGCTTGTGGGAGTACTGTGCCAAAAATCCGCTGTATATACGCTGCCCATTTCCCCATCGGTGGAAGCACTGTGCCTTTAAACCACTGTGTGTACTCCGCACCCTCTGCCTGTGGGAGTACTGTGCCTTTAAACTGCTGTGTGTAGTGTAAGGAGATAGACCGGACGTCGGGGACCTGCATGCCGGGTCCGGAACTAGAAGGGCTGCATCCTCTGTCCCTGGGGGGAAGACTGAGTGGGGCAGACCTCTCTCTGCTGTATGAGAAAAGCCTGAGAGAGACAGAGTTTCCTGCTGACAGGAGGGGGCGGGGAGAACCAGAAAAGGGCACGCAGCAGCCGGCAGATAACAGAAGAAAGCGTGCCAAAAGACTCAGACTGGCGCCGGGGCAGAGCAGTGCAGAGGGCAGCACGCAGAGCGGTGAGCAGCGCACTCTGCTTCCCCCATCAGAGTGTCTCGATGTGGTGACGGGCCATATAGAAGGATCCCCCCATGGGCTGCAGAGCAGAGCTGTGCCAGCAGACCAGAGCTGTGTCAGCAGAGAGAGCCGTGTCAACTGAGCAGAGCCATGCACCCAGAGCTGAGCCGAGCCGGATGTCGCAGCAGACCAAGAGAGGGGTGCTTCGGCCGGGAGTACAAGCGCCAGGCAGACCAGCGTCACCTGCCACAAACAGCGGGGACCAGGGAGAGCGGGACGTGCGGTGTGTGTCCAGTGACAGCCAAAGAGTACCATGTGCCGTACACAACCTGACGTGGACACAGAATAGTTGTCCTGACCTTTGTGACCTACAGTTAATGAGCCAAGTTGGGCTCGTACCGGTCTGTGGCCCATGTGATGAACAAAGCAGGGTTTAGGGCTCCAATGTTGAATAGCAAGGCCTTTTAGTATGATAATGAGATAAGGCCCAAAACCAAACTTCAAAGCTTGAGTAGGAGCCACGCCAGCAAGGGGCCTGGGGGCTTCAATTAGAATATACCTGTCAGCTAGACACAGAAATACACATCCATTGTCTCTCCCAGCCGCCCCGACTCCATCCTAGGATCATGGATTATGAGCACATCTTTCGAGTTATGGACTCATGAAAAATATCCAAGTGACCGTGAGGAAATCGTGCATCTGGCAGTGTGACTCCTGAGGCGGTGAGGGTTCTGGGGCCTGAGATACATAGATTGGCCCTCCACAGCGACCCAATGGGGCCATGTTTGCTCTCCACACGACAGGCAAAACAAACCGCATTCACTGGTACCTCTCATGTCCTGATCCGATCATGCTGTTGAAAGTTACCCCCTTTCTTAGATATTGGGAATAAGTTCTGCAGGGAGCTAAAGTGTGGAGATTATTAGCCCACCCTCTGACACAGGGGGCGGGACCTAGCGTGCTTAAGAACTAGCAGCCCATGGCAGAGAGTGTCACTCTCACAGAAGAACCAGACAATGATCTAAGAAGGAACTGGGTATAGATCTGCCAAGAGGAGCAGCGGCCCATGCTTTGGGGTCTGTCCGGCAACTAAGAATCTTGTACCTGTGGACTGCAGAGCTCCCGGCACCCACATGCAACCTACAATCTGGTAAATTGACCTCCAGCTTAATATCCCTAAGTCTTGTACCCGTATTGTTATATTTTACTCTGACTGCAAATCCATTGTAATTCCATTGTATAGCTTACTGTATATTTCTGTAATTATCTAGTGCGCCCTTAAGGAAATTAAACCATAAAATTAATCTTGGGCTGATGCTTTTACTCTGATTACGAATCCTAGAATACTCAGCGGGTAACAGGACATCCTCCCCGGCGGCTATTTTCTCTAGGTGCATTTCCCTTACTGACCTGAGAGACAAAGGGGGCACCGGAGAGCTGTGCCTGTGTAGTTACGTTACATTGGTGACGTGGGAGGAACGGGTCCTGTTCCTCCTCAGCCCGTGCCTTTAATAGCCACAGCAGTATATGGACAAGGGGCAGTGGAAGGTACCGGAGACCAATCACTGTTACCAGAAGACAGGGTATTGTTGTGTGCTGGACCCCACTAGAGAGGACACCGTGCCAGCCATTGCGGCACAATTGAGTTTGCAGCAGGAGCTGCAGTTTAAGGACTGCCTTACATCTATGGTAATGAACTGCCATCATCTGAGCCATTGTTATATCTTTTGCCTTTAATGTGCCATTTGTCTCCCCTGACTAACCCTTTATCTCCCCACTGTTTAACTATTTTCCTCCCTGCGTGGAGTATTCCCATGTAAATAAACCTGTTAACCCTTGCTCAGCCTGCGTCCCATCACTGCATCCCGCGTTCCTGCTTGTTACCTTTACAGTACTCTACCCCCTCCGCCTGTGGGAGTACTGTACCTCTAAGCCACTGTGTGTTTTCTAGTAGTGTGGCAAATAAATATTTGGCATCAGCCTTCTCTTGCCATTTATAAGCCAAAAAAGTATTTTTTCTCGAACAGAGTGTTTTCTAGCAGTCCGGGAAATAAATAATTGGCATATAATAATAATAATAAATTTTATTTTTATAGCGCCGACATATTCTGCAGCACTTTACATTTCAGAGGGGATTTGTACAGACAATAGACATTACAGCATAACAATAATCACATACAGTAGATTATAGCAAATAACAAGAGGAGTGAGGGCCCTGCTCGCAAGCTTACAGTCTATGAGGAAAGAGGGAGACACAAAAGGTGGGTGGTAACAGTTGCTCTGATTGTATGGACCAGCCATAATGTTAAGTGTGTAACAGCACAGACACAGAGGGCTAATGGATGCATAAAGCATGTGGGAACATGATGCTGGGAACCTGGTTATGGTAAAACTTTTGGCTCTGCCACACAGGGATAGGTTAGGTTAATGTGTTGAGGCGATAGGCCAGTCTGAATAAATGCGTTTTCAGGACACGCTTAAAATTGTGGGGATTGGGGACTAATCGTATTGACCTGGGAAGTGCATTCCAAAGAATTGGCGCCGCACGTGTAAAGTCTTGGAGACGGGAGTGGGAGGTTCTGACTATTGAGGATACTAACCTCAGGTCATCAGCAGAACGGAGGGCGCGGGTAGGGTGGTATACTGAAACAAGGGAGGAGATGTAGGGTGGTGCTGAGCCATGGAGGGCTTTGTGGGTGAGGGTAATAAGTTTATACTGAATTCTGGAGTGGATGGGTAGCCAGTGTAATGACTGGCACAAGGTAGAGGCATCGGTGTAACGATTGGCGAGGAATATGATCCTGGCTGCAGCATTCAAGACAGATTGGAGAGGGGAGAGTTTGGTAAGAGGGAGACCGATTAGAAGAGAGTTACAATAGTCGAGACGAGAATGAATAAGAGAAACAGTAAGAGTTTTTGCAGAGTCAAAAGTAAGAAAAGGTCGAATTCTAGAAATGTTTTTGAGGTGCAGATGACAAGAGCGAGCCAGTGATCGAATGTGGGGGGCAAAGGAAAGCTCGGAATCAAGTATGACCCCAAGACAGCGGGCATGTTGCTGGGGAGTAATAGTGGAACCACACACAGAAATAGCAATGTCGGGTATAGGTACATTAGTAGAGGGAGGAAACACCAGGAGTTCAGTCTTTGACAGGTTCAATTTCAGATATTTCAGTTTCAGCCATCTCGTGAGGGCACTGTTTAAATTTTTCTGTTATTCATTTACTTCCTATGTTTTCATGATTGCAATGATAACAGAACTCCTTCAAGTCAATACCCTATCCACATTTGTTTGTAGGGCAACTGTCCTGCTCTCATCCTCATTTGCTTCTTTTTACAGCCCTCTATCCCTTACTCCGACAATTTTACAGCCATTATACAGCACTGAAGTTATATAGGATTCAGGATTCGGGACAAGTTTGGGTCCTGAACCAGACTTCTCAAAAAGTCTAGATGAACCCAGCGAACCCAAACATCCACTAATTCTGATAATTTTTTTTCATGACATATTACACTTCATGCTTGTGGTAAAATTTGTTCTATATGACTTGCGTTTACTTGCTAAAATATCAGAAATTTGGCAAAAATTTTGCATTTTGCAAACTTTCTATGCCCTTAAACCATAGAGTTATGTCACACAAATGGTAAATTAATAATGTTTACCACACGTCTACTTTAGATCTGCAGCATTTTTTAGGCACATTTTTTTTATTAGGGAGTCAAAAGGGTTAAAAGTTGATCAGCAATTTTTCATTTTTCCAACAAAATTTACAAAACCATTTTTTTAGGGACGACATCACATTTACTGTAAAGTGACTTTTGAGGGGCCTATATGACAGCAAATACCCAAAAGTGAAACCATTCTAAAAACTGCACCCCTCAAACTGCTCAAAATCACATCCAAGAAGGTTATTAGCCCTTCAGGTGATTCACAGGAATAATTGCTATTTGGAAGGAAAAAAATGAACATTTTACGTTTTTCACAAAAATTACTTTACTTTAGCCCCAAATGTATCATTTTCACAAGGGTAAAAGGAGAAATGGACCCGAAAATTTGTTGTGTAATTTCTACTGAGTACGATGATACCCCATATGTAGAGGAAAACTACTGTTTGGGTGCATGGCAGGTCTCGGAAGGGAAGGAGCGCCGTTTGACTATTTGAGCGCAAAAATGGCTGGAATTGAGAACGGATGCTATGTCCTGTTTTGAGAGCCCCTGATGTACCTAAACAATGGAAATCCCCTAAGACTGACCCCATTTTGGAAACTAGACTCCTTAAGGAGTTTATCTAGATGTGTGGTGAGCACCTTGAAACCACAGATGCTTCACAGAATTTTATAATGTGGAGCCATGAAAAATATTTTTTTTAGACCCAAATGTTTTCTTTTCAATAGGGTAGCAGGAGAAAATGGACCCCAACATTTGTTGTGCATTTTCTCTTGAATATGCTGATGTAATATGCAGATGCTTGGATGCAGTAACACAAATGCTGCAGAGCAGGGGTTAACTATTATTTAATTGTTCAACAGCAATGACCTCCTTGCAGGGAGATAACAGGGGAAACAGGATGCTAAACTGAACTATACAACTGTTCTTTAACTAGACAGTCTTTTGCTAACAGATTCAATTATCGCAGCTCTGCAGTCCGTCACTCTCTGAAGGTCCAGTAGGTAATAGAATTCCGGCGGAAGTCGGTGTAACGTCTTCAGGCATCCCTGCCCAACACATGGTACGGCTTCTGGTGGCAGCGGTCGGTCTCCCGTTCAGCCCACTGAGCCCCTAGTCCATTTAACTGTGGAGCTGAAGGGTAGAGCTCTCCGCAAGGTTCCGCATGGCCCATGTCTCTCTGAGCAGCTGCTGTCGCTTTAATGGCTGCACTGAAAAGCTCTGCTTGGCGTGCGCTTCTCTGTATGCCAGCCGACACCTGGACGTCCGTGCTGTGATGCTATGCCTGAGCGCGTTACCCTGCTTGCCCGCCAATATGAGTGACTCTTTCACGCAGCTGCCCTGTGTAAAGAGGAAGACTGGGCGGCGAGTATCTGCATCATGCTGGGTCCGGAACTTCTGAGGCTGCATCCCATGTTGCCCGAGGGAAAGTATAGGGGACCTGACAGGCTCCATGACCCGGGGAGAGGGGGCGTGGCTAAGCCGAGCAATGAGGAGAAAGCAGGTGAAGCAACAGTCAGTTTCCTGCTGTCAAGGAGAGTGCAGCAGGGTGTGCAGGGTGCTCCGCACCCAGCGAGGCTGCACCAAAATGTGCCGAGACCAGGCTTACCCGCATGTTCCAGTGGGATAGTGACTGTGGAGAGCGCCAGGCGTTTGGATAAATGTCAGGCAGCGCTCGTATGGAGAAGTGTGGGCCGGTTAAAGGACACTGAGGGGCGGTTCCCTTTGCTGGCCAGTGTGCATCAGCCCATGCTTGGTACAGAGACTACTGCAGCTTCCTTCACTTTGTCTGCACAGGCTTATGAACTAGGAGTTCAGCGGGAAGGACCGGAGACCGCCCGTTGCCGCCAGAAGTTAGATAATTAATCTTGGACCCCATTTGAGGACTATGCCGGCCGTTGCCGGCACTACAACCCCCATCGAACTGTATACGAAGGAGGGCCAGCGGGAGTCACCATAAGTGCTGTTTAAACCTCAGACTGTCTCATTAATTCTGGTTCTTCTCTTAATTCTTGTTTACTGTTTATTAACTCCCTGCGAGATTATTTGCATTTTTACCGTTAAATTAAACAATATTGCTATACCGCATTGCTCTGTAATCCCTGCTTACTGCATCTCAGCACCTGCTTACATCTGCATGGTGCAGTCTATCGTTCCCCTCACTGCTGCCACGATACGCACCTGCTCAGCGTTCTGGCCGGAAGCCCCCCTGCGTTCCCACACAACTCCTTTTAACTTACTTCCCCTGGCCACGCCCCCTTTACCCAGGTTACTGGCTCACTCCGTCTGCAATTTCATTCCCTACAGCAACAGGAGGTTCGGCTCCAGCAGTTCTGGACCCGGCGCTTCAGCGGTCCTTGCAGTCAGGTCCTCTCTTCTATACCGATACCTCATATGTGGTCGAAAACTACTTTTGAGGCACAGTGCAATGGCCAGAAGGCAAGAATCGCCATATTTGGAGCTATAGTCCCTAGCCACATGCAGGCCTGATTACTGCCGCACTTGTTCTCAATCAAGAAATCACTTAAATAGGACCTGCCTAACAAAGTGAAGTAGACCAAAGATCCTCAAAAGCTAAACATCATGCCATAATCCAAAGAAATTCTGCAACAAATGAGAAACAAAGTAATTGAGATCTATCAGTCTGGAAAATGCTATAAAGCCATTTCTCAAGCTTTGGGACTCCAGAGAACCACTGTGAGAACCATTATCTACAAACAGAAGCCAAGAAAAAAGAGCACAAAAATAGTGCACACTAGGGTGACCGGATCTCATATGGGGGGGGAAAAAATGTCAGAATCTTGTTCGTCTGGACCCCACAAAACGATTCCCCTTTCCAGATATTGAGAGAGCCAAAATTTGAGCTCGATCAAACGACGTTAACCCGTGCCGCTTGTCGCTCAAAGTTTGAAAAAATCCAAATTGAGGTATTTTAAGATTTAGGTATTTTGCATAGTCTGTTAGACTATAAAGAATGTGACAACAACATTGCAGAAATAGCCCTGACCAAATTTTCGAACCATTTGTGGTATTTGAATGCAGAGTTGGTGGGATTATCGTTTTTTGATCCCACCATTACAGACAATAAAAAGTTGTTAATGGCTAATAAATTGCTCAGTAGCACAGATGAACCATCAGAGCATGCTAACCTACATGAGTTGATAATTTTACATAGTTATCTAATCTATTCTAGAGCTTTTGTTAAAGTAGTTTTTGAAACGTCAGAATATAATGCTCGGCATTTGCTTACAACTTGCAGGACATATTGCTTTTGTTCTTCATCTTTTGTCTGAAGGTCGTTAAAGTCGGTTACTTCCTACCTCTTTTAATTTTTCTTTCCTAACTTTTGGATTTACAACCCTAGCATGCTCTGATGGTTCATATGTGCTACTGAGCAATTTATTAGCCATTAACAATTTTTCATTGTCTGTGAAAAAATTTTCATGAGTAAATAGGCTTTATTTAGACAGAAATGCCAAACAGACAGTATCACAATTTAAACCATAAATGAAAAGACATTTTACTTACTTCTGCCGATCTTAGCATAGGGAGAGGTTGCTGCTGATTCTGTAGGGAGAGCGTTAGGCAGGGAAGAAGAAAAAAAAACTGCTTCTGCTGCTAGCAATTTTGCCTGTACAACACACCAGTCACTGTGTGTGCAGTGCAAGGGGAGGCTATATAGTGGTGTATCAGTGGTGTTGGTTGTTGGGCTGCCTTCTAAGGCTTCCTGACATTCCTGCATTGCTGTTTACCCACTGCTCCGCAAACTGCTTTTTTAAAAGCAATCCCAATTTTTTTTTTTTGTCCTGCTGAGAAGAAAAAAAAAACTGCTTCTGCTGCTAGCGATTTTGCCTGTACAACACACCAGTCACTGTGTGTGCAGTGCAAGGGGAGGCTATATAGTGGTGTATCAGTGGTGTTGGTTGTTGGGCTGCCTTCTAAGGCTTCCTGACATTCCTGCATTGCTGTTTACCCACTGCTCCGCAAACTGATTTTTTAAAAGCAATCCCAATTTTTTTTTTTTGTCCTGCTGAGAAGAAAAAAAAACTGCTTCTGCTGCTAGCGATTTTGCCTGTACAACACACCAGTCACTGTGTGTGCAGTGCAAGGGGAGGCTATATAGTGGTGTATCAGTGGTGTTGGTTGTTGGGCTGCCTTCTAAGGTTTCCTGACATTCCTGCATTGCTGTTTACCCACTGCTCCGCAAACTGCTTTTTTAAAAGCAATCCAATCTCCCTTATCCTCTAGTCACTTTTGTCACAGCTGTGCCATCGAGCCTGTGACATAGCGCTCAGATATCAGTGGCCCTCACACAATCCAAAAGTGTCCAGTGTCCACAAGTGTCTGCAGAAATTCAAAATCTCCCTTATCCTCTCGTCACTTTTGTCACAGCTGTGCCATCGAGCCTGTGACATAGCGCTCAGGTATCAGTGGGCCTCACACAATCCAAAAGTGTCCAGTGTCCACAAGTGTGTGCAGAAATTCAAAATCTCCCTTATCCTCTCGTCACTTTTGTCACAGCTGTGCCATCGAGCCTGTGACATAGCGCTCAGATATCAGTGGGCCTCACACAATCCAAAAGTGTCCAGTGTCCACAAGTGTGTGCAGAAATTCAAAATCTCCCTTATCCTCTCGTCACTTTTGTCACAGCTGTGCCATCGAGCCTGTCACATAGCGCTCAGATATTCATTGGGCCTCACACAATCCAAAAGTGTCCAGTGTCCACAAGTGTGTGCAGAAATTCAAAATCTCCCTTATCCTCTAGTCACTTTGGTCACAGCTGTGCCATCGAGCCTGTCACATAGCGCTCAGATATTCATTGGGCCTCACACAATCCAAAAGTGTCCAGTGTCCACAAGTGTGTGCAGAAATTCAAAATCTCCCTTATCCTCTAGTCACTTTGGTCACAGCTGTGCCATCGAGCCTGTCACATAGCGCTCAGATATTCATTGGGCCTCACGCAATCCAAAAGTGTCCAGTGTCCACAAGTGTGTGCTGAAATTCAAAATCTCCCTTATCCTCTCGTCACTTTTGTCACAGCTGTGCCATCGAGCCTGTCACATAGCGCTCAGATATTCATTGGGCCTCACACAATCCAAAAGTGTCCAGTGTCCACAAGTGTCTGCAGAAATTCAAAATCTCCCCTGTCCTCTGTCCTATAGACACCTTGTACCTTGTTTTACATTACTATATAGTTTGTTGGATTTTGTCTACATTTCTACCAAAAATGAGGAAGGCTGGTGGAAGAGGCCGTGGAATTGGGCGGGGGTTGGCAGCTGGTAATGATGGTGTTGGTGGTGGATCTGATGGTAGTGGCAAGAGCAAAATATGACCGAATGCAGGAGGTGTTGAGCCTGCGTCATCGTCTGGCTACATAAGGCCTCGAACGCTTAGTTTTCTAGGAGTTGGCAAACCGCTTTTAAAGGCAGAGCATCAGGAAAAAGTTTTGTCTTACATTGCTGACTCAGCCTCCAGCTCTATCGCCTCCTCTTCTTCAGTTGTAAAAAGTAAAAGCACTGAGTCGTCATTGGAGGCTCATGTTCATGAACCACACCTTTCCTTGTGTCCTTCACCCCAACCAAGATTGAAGGATGACGCAGGCCATACTACTGATTACTCCATGGAGCTGTTTTCACATACCATGCCTGGATTATCAAGTCAAATGGTGAATTACCCAGGCCAAGATGAATCTGACATGGAGTGCACTGATGCACAGCCGCTGATGGATGATTCTGCTGGTACATTCACTCAGAGCACTACTTTGTCCTCGCAGTGTACAGAGCCAGATTCTGACCCTGATGAGACTCAGGTGCCCCTTCCCGCACACTATACCACCATACACGGTGACACAGAGGAAGGTGCACATGACATAGAAGAGGAGGTGATGGATGACCCAGTTGTTGACCCAGATTGGCATCCATTGGGGGAAGAGGGTGCTGCTTCCCATAGCTCAGATGAGGAGCATCCACAGCAGACATCGACATCGCAACAGCTGTTATCTGGCAGGCCCGGAGCACTCCAAAGACAGGTTCCAAACATCAAAAGAGTTGCTGGACAGCTTGTCTAGAGGGTCAAAAGATCACAGCGTGCTAGGCCGCAAAATGTCTGCCAAAGTAGGAAGAGTGCAGTGTGGCACTTTTTTGACCAAAATCCTCATGATCAGGCCAAGGTTATCTGTAAGAAGTGCGCAAAGACCTTTAGCCGAGGGAAAAATCTGAAAAATTTGAATACCAGTTGCATGCTTAGACATTTAACCAGCATGCACTGGCAAGCGTGGACACAACACCAAACCTCAAGTGCCACATGTGCAACTGATCACAACGAAGGTAGTCAGCAACGCTACATTGTTTCCCCCACTGTAAGCCCACCGGTTAGCACAGCAGCAAATGTTGAGGTGTCGTTGCAAGGCCACAGCAGTCAGGGAATCCCACTGTTATATCAACGAAAGACTGATTCTAGGCCATCAGAAAGAACACCAACTCCATCACCATCATCAACCCTCTCTCAGTCCGCCCTGTCCACCGCTACTTCCACCATATGCAGCTCTCAAGTCCAGCTCACCCTCCCAGACACTATGAGTAGGTCAAGAAAGTACTCAGTCTCTCATCCGCGTACACTGGGTTTGAACGCCCACATTGCCAAACTAATCTCGTTTGAGATGATGCCCTTTCGGTTGGTGGAAAGCACAGCTTTCCGCGAACTCAAGGCCTATGCAGTACTACGCTATGACCTACCCAGTCGCCACTTCTTCTCTCGCAAAGCCATCCCAGCCCTCCACCATCATGTGAAAGACCGCATTGTCCATGCACTCAAGCAGTCAGTGAGTGGAAAGGTGCACCTCACAACTGATGCATGGTCCAGTCGGCATGGCCAGGGCCGTTACGTGTCCATCACTGCACACTGGGTTAATGTGGTGGATGCAGGGTCCACAGGGGACAGCGGTGGTGGGACAGTGCTGCCTAGCCCACGGTATAGGAAACAGTTGGCTGTAGGCGTTCCACCCTCCTCCTCCTCCTCCAGAAGCGAAAGCTCGTCCACAGAGCGCAGTCGTACGAGCACTCCTTCTGCAGCTGCCACTGTTGCACACGAGGTGTCCCCCTATCGAGCAGCTAGTGGAAAGCGTCAGCAGGCTGTGTTGCAGATGATGTGTTTGGGCGACAGACACACCGTCGAGGTGCTGGCCGAGTACTTGAAGCGACAAACTGAGTCATGGCTGGGCAGTGTACATCTTGAGGCAGGCAAGGTAGTTAGTGATAACGGCCGTAATTTTGTGGCAGCCATAGCCCTTTCAAAACTCAGCCATAAACCTTGCTTGGCTCACACCTTGAACCTGGTGGTGCAGTGCTTCCTCAAAAATTATCCGGAGTTAACAGCCCTGCTCCAGAAGGTGCGAAGACTGTGCGCGCACATCCACCGGTCGCCTGTACACTCCGTTCGTATGCAGAAGCTGCAGCGATTGCTCCACCTTCCCAACCACCGCCTCATTATCGACATTGCAACAAGGTGGAACTCCACCCTGCACATGGTGGAGAGGCTGTGCGAGCAGAGGCAGGCCATAATGCATTTGTGGGAGGATACACGGCCAGGCACTTTGAGAGCAGACATGGAGTTGACAGGTGTGCAGTGGTCGAAGCTGAAAGACCTCTGTAAAGTCCTTCAGTGTTTTGAGGAATGCACACGGCTGGTAAGCGCAGACGACGCCATCCTAAGCATGAGCATCCCACTTATGCGTCTGCTCATGCAAACTTTGACGCACCTTAAGGAGCAGGCGTCTGCAGCCAATGTTGATGAGGAGGAAGAGGAGGAGGGAATCCTTGATGACATTCAGCCATTGTCTGCTCAGGGACCTCTCCTGGACGAGGTGGAGGAAGAAGAGGAGGAGGAGGATGATGGGGATGATTACTTAGGGGAGGAGGATGCATCTCGTGGGGCAAGTGAAAATGTTGGCGTGGCAAGGTCTGGTACAGGGTTTGTGCGTGACTGGAGGGATGTGGATTTGCCAGAAAGTGCTCCTCCAACCAGCACTCGCAGTGCATCATTGACACCGGGAACATTGGCCCACATGTCAGATTATGCCTTGCAGATCCTAAAAAGGGACCCACGCATTGCCAAAATGATGAACGATGACGACTACTGGTTGGCCAGCATCCTGGATCCACGCTATAAAGGCAAATTACAAAACATCATGCCACAGGAGAACCTTGACCTAATATTGGCTAATAAACAAGCAACTCTGGTAAATCGGTTGCTTGAGGCATTCCCAGCACACAGCAGCGGTGATGGTTCTCACACGAGCCGTACGGGCCGGGGGCAGCTTGGCAGAGGTGTTCGTGGTGCACACAGCAGAAGTGGCGTTGGAGACAGGGGTTTCATGACAATGTTGTGGACTGATTTTTCAAATACCGCTCACACAACTGGTAATACTGCATCGATGGAAAGTGACAGGAGACAGCAGTTGTCAACTATGGTTACAAACTACTTTTCCTCCCATATCGATGTTCTCCCACACAGGTCATTCCCCTTTGACTATTGGGCTGCTAAACTGGACACCTGGCCTGAATTGGCCCAATATGCCTTACAGGAGCTCGCTTGCCCAGCTGCAAGTGTGCTATCGGAAAGAGTCTTCAATGCAGCTGGATCAATCCTGACAGAAAAAAGGACCCGTCTGTCAACCCAAAATGTGGATGATCTAACCTTCATTAAAATGAACCATGCATGGGTTTCCAAGGATTTTGTCCCACCTTCCCCTGATGACACATAGAGTGACAGAAAAATGGCTTGCTTTGGTCCACCTCTTCCTGGGACTTCACCTATTTCGCCTTTTGCATCAGCTGAATGTCCAACATCAACATATGCCACTTTCTAAAACTCCCTAACTGTGCTGCCTCCCCCCCCCATGGCCGGCGTCACCACCTAGCGCACGACACCGTGCGAGTGCCGTTGCCCTGGACAGGTGGGTAGGCCGACTCTTGGGTGCGGGCACTGGCACAGGGTCCCTCATAGTGCAATCAAGTGTCTCTGACGTTGGTGGTGCACACCCGCCGTCAGACACACCGCCGTACTATGAGGGGCCCAGTGCCAGTACCGACGCCCACGAGTGGGCCCCCCTTGCTTGGGCAGGGCCCCAGCATTTGCAATCTTTACACAGCGGAGGAGCAGGGAGAGGTAATCTGGGCCGTCAAATCCATACTGTGCCTGACACCGTCTGAGCCTGCCTCCTGATGTAGACATATATTTTGAATGTGTACGCTATCCATACATGTTATCCGGGGATACGGTACCCTTTCTAACCTTTGTGCAATCACGTGCAATCCATACTGGGCCTAACACCGTCTGAGCCTGCCTCCTGATGTATAGACATATATTTTGAATGTGTACGCTATCCATACATGTTATCCGGGGATACGGTACCCTTTCAAACCTTTGTGCAATCACGTGCAATCCATACTGGGCCTAACACCGTCTGAGCCTGCCTCCTGATTTACAGACATATATTTTGAATGTGTACGCTATCCATACATGTTATCCGGGGATACGGTACCCTTTCTAACCTTTGTGCAATCACGTGCAATCCATACTGGGCGTGAGAACGGCTGGCGAGCTGTTAAGCAAGCTACAGCACCTGTGGTTTGCACACGTAAGTTTTTCATTTTTTCAGGAATGACGGTTAGGCCTAATTCCGGAACTGCGGTTGACCTGCACTTACTGGGAAATCATTGTTCGCGGGTAATATTTGTCATCAGTGATCCCCATCACTAACGTTGTTCAGCGGGTTATCTGCACCTGTAAGCGACAAACGTTGGCCTTTTCAGTGTAGCGCACATGCAGCCACGGACATGTAATGGCATGACACACCAGTTATTGGCCAATCTCATGTGCCAGACCCTCACGTGTCCCTCTAGTAAGCCGGACTCGGACCGCGAGGCATGACGGAGTCTCGTTCGTTAACGGAATTAAGCTTGCAATGTATGCATCTGTTCTGTAGCTGGCATGGTTGAGGTTTCCCAGGTGGAGTCGAATTTAACCGTAGGCTCCACTCCTGGTGGTGCCCTTCTGGACATTCCTTTAAGGTTCAGCTTTGCAACCATACTGCCCACGTAAAACAAACACTTTGCCTTCATGAACGCTGTTTGGAGGGTCATGACTCGTGGGAATAACACCGCCCAATCAGTTAACCTGCTAGAGAGATCGTTCGTTGCTCCCAAGCATGACATCACACTCCCTAGGAAGAAGGTAATGCCACTGTGGCGACCGTACTCCTGGGGGCGACACAAGTGCACTGATGCCCAGCCACTGCTCGATGAATCTGCTGGTACATTGACCCAGACCACTACATTCCCCTCGCACGCTACACGGCCTGAATCTGACCCTGATGAAACTCAGGTTACCCTTCCCATATACAGTTCCATCTTACACGGTGACAAAGAGGAAGCTGCAGATGAAAGTGCAGGTTCGGCCCACCCGCCATCAGACACACCACCATACTATCAGGGGCCCTGTGCCAGTGCCGTCGCCAACGAGTGGGCCCCCCCCTGCTTGCTCAGGATCACAGCACTTGCAAAGTTGAAATACTGTGCAGTGAGATGGAAGATGGGGACGACGAGGAGTCCAGACAAGTACAGGGATTCCCTAGCGAGGAGACTTATTTGATTGTTTTCAATGTTGGGACAGCAATTTTTGGGGAGCACTATACTCTGGAGAATGATAGATGGTGCCTACCATACACTGGAACATTCCAAAGGTGGACATCAGACACTGGAGCAGCATTTACAGGGCCCATTATACACTAGAGCATTAGAAATGGGGCCCATTATGTTTGGAGCATTATTTGGGCCCATAAGACAGTGGAGCTTCATCCATGGGGACCAACATATACTGTAGCATTATGTGGAGCTCATCATATACTGTTTCAAACATTATATGGGACCAATGATTCTGTATGGAGAAATAGATGGGCCTCGTCATGAGATGTAAAAAGTGAAGTATTTTTCATTGTACTATACCGCTATTTCTCTGCCGTATCGGAGCATGATGAGTTGTGGTATGTGTTAAAGGGGCGCTCTTTTGCCCAGGGCACATGAAAACCTGGAGCCAGCCCTACCCCCCCACAACTTTAGCCAAATAACCTCCATTTTTCAGTGCGTAACTTGTATTATGAAGTTAATTAAGGTTGACAAGCTTAAGTAAGAAGAATTGATGCTTTTGGCATTCAAATGGGCACTGTAGGTGTGTTTCCTGTCCTCCTCTCACTGCCGACTTTTATTCCCCATTGACTTACATTGGGTTTCGTGTTTCGGGACGACCCCGACTTTTCCCTATAATCGGACGATCTTGCTCGACCCGACTTTTGGAAAAGTCGGGTTTCACGAAACGAAACGCGACCCTAAAAAACCAAAAGTCGCTCAACTCTAATGAGCAATATATGGAGCTCATTGTATATGGAGCATTATATGGGGCTAATATTGTATGAAGCATTACATGGGGAACATTATGTATGCAGCAATATCTGGGGCTCACTATGTATGGAGCAATATATGGGTCTCATCATATAATGTATGGAGCATTAGATGGAACCCATTATGTCACAAAGTGACTGGCCCTGTGTGACACAACAACAAACGGTTGGTCACTAAATGGTAAACAAACAATGGACATGTTGTGAACTCTTTTTCTGGTTTACCTCTGGCTTCTGGTGAGGGTGGTGGAGCTGGATGTGTTGACAGAGGAGTCATGAGTTCTTCATCCGGGCTCCCTCTAGTGGTAACAGTAGGTAATGAAGCTGATCTAAATGGCAGAGACCTGCCACCTGAGGAGGAGGACTGTGAATGGACATCAGGAGTCTCTGACTGGATTTAAGACAGCCGACTCCTTAATTCTGTGCTGGTGATTTTCCTGCCCTGAGGTTCTGGTTTCCAGTTCTCTTCCTGCCTTCTCAAGCTAAGTGTGCTCTGCTATTTTTTCATATGAGATTTGGTCTGGTATTCTCAGTTTTTGTTGTCAGCCAGCCCCTGCTGGGGCTGTGCTGAATTTCCATTCTTATGTCTCTGTTTATGCCAGTTTGCTTTTTGTCCCTGATCAGATTGGTCTCTTTTTGCTCTGTCTTCAGAATATACCAGAGTGCTGATATAGGAAATTGAAGTCTAGTGACTTCAGGGTTTTTGTTATCAGAAAGTGTTGGACATTTTTTGGCAGGGTTTTGTGCGTGATTGCAGACAGCATCTTTCCTTTCCTGTCCTTTATAGTTAGTGTGGGCCCCATCGTTTGCTCAGCCTATTTTTCTATCTGTGCTTGTGTTTTCATCTTGTCTCACCGACAATACATGTTTGGGGGCTGTCTATTGCTTTGGGGTCTGCTCTGGGGCAGTTTAGATTTCCCCTTTTCTTGCTTTAGGTTTATTTAGTTCTCCGGCTGTGACGAGGCATCTAGGATCATCGTATGTACGCTCCACGGCTACTGCAATTGTGTGGATAGGATCAGGGGTCTGTAATCTGCTTAGTTACCAACCCCTCTGGTTTTCTGTGGCTTAGCTTGTTTTTGTTTTTCCTCCTCAGTGACTCATTCATAACAGAATCACCAGCCATACCGCAGATTCTAGGGTACTCAAAAGCAGGAAAAAAGAAAAAAAATTGTCATTGCATTTTTTCCTCTTTTTCTCTGGGGCCGTAGGAGGATTTTTTCCTTAATGGAGACAAAGCAATTGTCTGATCGTGTGGAGCAGCTCGCCTATCTCGCTCAATCACATGCGGTTGAACCCAAAATCCCTACTCCTGATGTGTTTTCTGGGGATCGGTCTAAATTTTTGAATTTTAAGAATAATTGTAAATTATTTCTTGCCTTGAAGCCTAACTCATCGGGGAGCTCTGCACAGCAGGTTAAAACTGTCATCTCCTTGCTGCACGGTGATCCCCAGAATTGGGCGTTTTCTTTGACACCTGAAGATCCTATTCTTACTAATGTGGATGCATTTTATCAGGCCTTGGGGTTGTTGTATGATGAACCTAATGCTATTGATCAAGCTGAGAAAGCCCTATTGGCATTGAACCAGGGTCAGGATTCTGAAGAGTTATTCTGTCAAAAATTCTGAAAGTGGGCGGTCCTTACTTCATGGAATGATGGTGCCTTGGCAACTCTCTTTCGCAAGGGTTTATCAGAAACCGTAAAAGATATTATGGTGGGATTTCATGTTCCCTCTGGTCTTGACGATTCTATGTCATTAGCCATTCAAGTTGATCGGCGTTTACGTGAACGTAAAACTACACGAGAGGTGTTGCCACCTTTTGAACAAATGTCTGAACCTATGCAATGTGATAGAGTTTTGTCTAGAGTGCAACGTCAGGAGTATAGAAGGCGTAATAAGCTGTGTTTTTTCTGTGGAGATGCCTCTCACATTATTTCTGTCTGCTCTAAACGAGAGAAACGTTTTGCACACACATTTGCTGTGGGTGGCGTACAACCTAAGTTTCTTTTGGCAATTACTCTGATCTACTCCTTATCCACAGTTTCCGCCAAGGCTTTTGTGGATTCAGGAGCGGCTTTGAATCTGATGGATTTGGATTTTGCTAAACGTTGTGGTTTTCCCATGATACCTCTGCGGACGACTATTCCTTTGAGGGGTATTGATGCTACTCCTTTGGCGGAGAATAAACCTCAGTTTTGGACCCAGGTGATAATGCGGGTCGCCCCAGACCACCAAGAAAATTGTAGATTTTTGGTACTGCATAATTTGCATGATACTATTGTTCTGGGTTTTCCCTGGTTGCAAATCCATAATCCAGTTTTGGATTGGAAATCTGTGCCTGTGGTGAGTTGGGGTTGTCAGTGTGCTCTCGGTGACACTCCTGTTTTCTCCACCTCTCCCCAGTCTCATGATGTTCCTGACTATTTGGCTGATTTTTATGATGTATTTAGTGAGAGTAAGTCTGTGTCCCTGCCTCCTCATAGGAGTTATGACTGTGCAATTGAGTTGAGGCCTGGGTGTAAACTTCCCAAGGGTCGGCTTTTCAACTTATCTGTACCTGAACACGAGGCTATCCGATCTTATATTAAGGAGTCGTTGGAGAAGGGTCATATTAGACCATCCTCTTCACCCTTAGGTGCTGGGGTTTTTTTCGTGGCGAAGAAAGATGGTTCATTAAGGCCTTGTATTGACTATCGTTCCCTTAACAAGATTACGGTTAAATATCAGTATCCGTTACCCCTGATTTCTGATTTATTCTCCAGAGTTAAAGGTGCCTGCTGGTTTACTAAGCTTGACCTCAGGGGGGCATATAATCTGATTCGCATCAAGCATGGGGATGAATGGAAGACGGCGTTTAATACTACGGAGGGACATTTTGAGTACCTGGTGATGCCTTTTGGGCTCACTAATGCCCCTTCTGTCTTCCAATCCTTCATGAATGATATTTTCCGGGACTTTGTGGATAAGTTTTTGATCATCTATTTGGATGATATTCTGATCTTTTCCAGTGATTGGGATTCTCATGTGGAACATGTTCGAACTGTGTTCCGGATTTTGAGGGAGAATTCCCTGTTTGTTAAGGGATCGAAATGCCTTTTTGGTGTACAGAGGATTTCATTTTTGGAATTTATTTTGTCTCCATCAACTATTGAAATGCACCCGGCTAAGGTACAAGCCATTTATGATTGGGTTCAGCCCACTTCTTTGAAGGCTCTCCAGAAGTTTTGGGGTTTTGCTAATTTTTATCGTAAATTTATAGCTTATTTTTCTGGTATTGCCAAACCTCTGACTGATCTGACCAAGAAGGGCGCTGATGTGCTGAATTGGTCTCCAGAGGCTGTTTTGGCATTTCAGGAGCTGAAGCGGAGGTTCACTTCTGCTCTGGTTTTACGGCAACCTGATGCCTCACTTTAATTTCAGGTAGAGGTAGATGCTTCGGAGATTGGTGCAGGAGCTGTTTTGTCCCAAAAAGATCCGGTTGCTTCTAAAATGAATCCCTGTGCCTTCTTTTCCCGAAAGTTCTCCCCATCTGAATGCAACTATGATGTGGGGGAATCGGGAATTGTTGGCCATGAAGAGGGCATTCGAGGAGTGGAGACATTGGTTGGAGGGAGCTAGACATCAAGTTGTGGTCCTTACTGACAAGAATTTGATTTACCTGGAGTCGGCCAAATGCTTGAATCCTAGACAGGCTAGGTGGGCCTTGTTTTTCACGCGTTTTGATTTTGTGGTCTCCTTTCTTCCGGGCACTAAGAACGTTAAGGCAGACGCCCTTTCTAGGAGTTTCTTTGCTGATTCTCCTATTGTGACCAAACCTACTACCATCCTAGGTGAGGGTGTAGTTCTTTCTGCCATCTCGCCCGATTTGAGACGTGCCCTGGACGAATTTCAGGAGGACAAACCTGAGCGTTGTCCTATGGGAAAATTGTATGTTCCTGACCAGTGGAGGAAGAGAGTGCTGTATGAAGTTCATTGCTCAGCGTTGGCTGGTCATCAAGGTATTTTTGGTAGCAGAGAATTGGTGAGTCGGTCTTTTTGGTGGCCGGCCTTATCTCGTGATGTCAGGAATTTTGTGCAGTCTTGTGGGACTTGTTCCCGGTCTAAACCCTGTTCTCGTTCTAGTGGGTTGTTGATGCCCTTGCCGGTGCCCAAGAGGCCATGGACCCATATCTCAATGGATTTTATTTCTGATCTTCCTGTCTCTCAGAGAATGACTGTTATCTGGGAGATTTGTGATAGATTTTCTAAGATGGTCCATCTTGTACCACTCCCAAAGCTGCCATCTTCCTCAGAGTTGGTGCCCTTATTTTTACAACAGGTGGTTCGGTTGCATGGGATTCTTGAGAACATTGTGTTGGACAGAGGAGTCCAGTTTGTCTCCAGATTTTGGAAAGCTTTTTGTTCCAAGCTGGGAATTCAGTTATCCTTCTCCTCTGCGTTTCACCCACAGACCAATGGGCAGACTGAGAGAACAAACCAGACTTTGGAGTCTTATTTAAGATGTTTTATATCTGCTGATCAGGATGATTGGGTCTCATTTTTGCCCTTGGCCGAATTCGCCCTAAATAATAGAGCTAGTTCTGCCACATTGATGTCGCCCGTTTTTCTGTAACTATGGGTTTCATCCTCGATTTTCTTCAGGGCAAGTGGAATCTTCAGCCTGCCCAGGTGTTGACACTGTGGTAGAGAGAATGCAGCAGACTTGGGACCAAGTGGTGGATAAGTTGTCCCTCTCTCAAGAAAAGGCCCAGCGGTTTTCCAACCGGCATATGACCATTGGTCCCCGGTTTAAAGTGGGTGATATGGTTTGGTTGTCGTCAAAAAATATCTATATGAAGGTTGCATCTCCAAAGTTCAAGCCAAGATTTATTGGACCTTATAGGATTTTGGAAATTCTTAACCCGGTTTCTTTTCGATTGGCTCATCCAGTTGCATTTAAGATCCATAACATGTTTCATAAGTCTCTGTTGAAGAGGTTTGTTGAGCCAGTGGTTCCTATGGCGGCACCTCCTGACCCTGTGTTGGTTGAGGGTAATGTGGAATATGAGATGGAGAAAATACTGGATTCTCGTCTGGCTACACGGAGACTCCAGTATTTGGTCAAGTGGAAGGGTTATGGCCAGGAGGACAATTCTTGGGTCCCTGCCTCTGACATTCATGCTGACAGATTGGTTCGTGCTTTTCACCGGGCCCATCCTGATCGGCCCGTTGGTGTGAATGAGGGTTCAGTGACCCCTCCTCAAGGGGTGGTACTGTTGTGAACTCATTTTCTGGTTTACCTCTGGCTTCTGGTGAGGGTGGTGGAGCTGGATATGTTGACAGAGGAGTCGTGAGTTCTCCATCCGGGCTCCCTCTAATGGTAACAGTAGGTAATGAAGCTGATCTAAATGGCAGAGACCTGCCACCTTAGGAGGAGGACTGTGAGTGGACATCAGGAGTCTCTGACTGGATTTAAGACAGCCGACTCCCTAATTCTGTGCTGGTGATTTTCCTGTCCTGAGGTTCTAGTTTCCAGTTCTGTTCCTGCCTTCTCAAGCTAAGTGTGCTCTGCTATTTTTTCACATGAGATTTGGTCTGGTTTTTTCAGTTTTTGTTGTCAGCCAGCCCCTGCTGGGGCTGTGCTGAATTTCCATTCTTATGTCTCTGTTTATGCCAGTTTGCTTTTTGTCCCTGATCAGATTGGTCTCTTTTTACTCTGTCTTCAGAATATACCAGAGTGCTAATATAGGGAATTGAAGTCTAGTGACTTCAGGGTTTTTGTTATCAGAAAGTGTTGGACATTTGGCAGGGTGTTGTGTGTGATTGCAGACAGCATCTTTCCTTTCATGTCCTTTCTAGTTAGTGTGGGCCCCATCATTTGCTCAGCCTATTTTTCTATCTGTGTTTGTGTTTTCATCTTGTCTCACCGACAATACATGTTTGGGGGCTGTCTATTGCTTTGGGGTCTGCTCTGGGGCAGTTTAGATTTCCCCTTTTCTTGCTTTAGGTTTATTTAGTTCTCAGGCTGTGATGAGGCATCTAGGATCATCATAGGTGCACTCCACGGCTACTGCTAGTTGTGTGGATAGGATCAGGGGTCTGCAATCCGCTTAGTTACCAACCCCTCTGGTTTTCTGTGGCTTAGCTTGTTTTTGTTTTTCCTCCTCGGTGACTCATTCATAACAGGAACACAATTACAATGGTGGGCCCTGCAATAGGAAATAGGGAAATGGACACCTCCTGCACTCTCCTGAGGCTGTGCCCTGGTCTAACCAGATGTCCCTATATGGCTTCTTTCAAACTGTCGCCAAGCAGGATACCTTAGCCCTCACTTGCCCTGCACATATCCCTCAGTAGGGAATTGGCAAGTGCAGACACTGGTCCCACCGCTGCACTAATAAAACACCAAGGGAAAATATAACAGACAAGGTAAGACAAACAACACTTAGCTTTCCCTGCTGCAATGCACCGAACAGCAGAGTAATAGAAACAAAAACCAGCAAATAATTCCAGCGGATGCTTCCTACTTGGCCATAAAAATCCATTTTATTTTTATCTTTTAAAATAGTTCCATGTGGCAGAAACCCAAATATATACAGGGGGTCAGAAGAAAAAAAGGGCACACTGCTGCTTTATGCGTGCAGACTACGCGTTTCGAAGAAGACCTAGTAAGGTCGAAACGCGTAGTCTGGAATTATTTGCTGGTTTTTGTTTCTATTGCAACATGGGTGTGCCTCTCCCATTACAACTCCGTGCGGCTTCCTGGCAGTGAGCAGAACCACTAAGGACGTCTAACTGGGTGAGCTGGCTATAATTTTTCTTGTTTGAACAGCAGAGTAAGGCTCCCGATAACAGAATTCGGCTGAAACACCACTGCACCAGCAAGCTCCCCTTTTCAGTAAAGTTGGTTTCCAAAAGGACCTGTATGACCAACAGTCAGCTGATGCACCAGATTACTTTTTAAAGGAAGGTTGGAATGGTTACCACCTGCATCAGTAAACTCACCAGCCATGTAGTTACACCAGCGGCCACCGGGGAAAAACTGATATTAACCCCCGATGGCCTGAAAGGAAAAAAGTTTGTATGTGAGAATCCCGATCTAACACAGATCCAAAAATGGATCATGACACATTATGTATGGAGCAATATATGGGATCCAATATTCTGTATGGAGCATTATATGGTGTCCATTATACTGTATGGAGCACTGTATGAGTCTCATTATACTGTTTAGCGAATTATATGGGGCTCATTATACTGTATAGAGCATTATATGGGGTCCATTATTCTGTATGAAGAAATATATGGGGTTCATTATTCTGTAGGGAGCAATTTATGGGGTCCATTACTCTGTACGGAACATTATATGGGGTCCATTATACTGTATGGATTAATATATGTGGCTCATTATTCAGTATGGAGCACTATGTGGTACCCGTAATACTGTATGCAGCAATATATGGGGTCTATTATTCTGTATGGAACACTATGTGGTGCCCATAAGACTGTATGAAGGAATATATGGGGCTCATTATTCTGTATGGAACACTATGTGGTGCCCATAATACTGTATGGAGGAATATATGAGGCTCATTATTCTGTATGGAACACTATATGGTGCCCATAAGACTGTATGAAGCAATATATGGGGCTCATTATTCTGTATGGAGCACTATGTGGTACCTATAAGACTGTATGAAGGAATATATGGGGCTCATTATTCTGTATGGCGCACTATGTGGTGCCCATAATACTGTATGGAGGAATATATGAGGCTCATTATTCTGTATGGAGCACTATGTGGTACCCATAAGACTGTATGAAGGAATATATGGGGCTCATTATTCTGCATGGAGCACTATGTGGTGCCTATAAGACTGTATGAAGGAATATATGGGGCTCATTATTCTGTATGGAGCACTATGTGGTGCCCATAAGACTGTATGAAGGAATATATGGGGCTCATTATTCTGTATGGAGCACTATGTGGTGCCCATAATACTGTAAGGATGACTATATTGTCTGGTTTCTGAGCTATTGTAGAATGTACAATAGATATTACTCATGTAATGTAAGAAGTGAAATCTTTGGCATTATACTATACCTATATTTATCTGCCGTATCTGTGCATCATGAATCGTGGTGTGTTAAAAGGGCCCACTGAGACGCTTTTTCCCGGGACCTGTGAAAGCATGGAACCGGACCTGCCACAAGGTATGCCATAAATGCATTGAAGGTGTGGTTACAAGCACTGGGACCTGCAGGTAACTGGAGAACGGGGGTCGGAGAACGGGGGTCCTTCACATGTGAGGTGTTCAGAATTCTCATACAAATGAGTGGAAATTCCAGAAACCTCCCAATTGACAGCTGCGGACATCAGGATCCCTTTCTCAAAATCCCGTTAGTTGGACCTGCATTTCCTATACATTTCTGGCTTATCCTGTACAAAATTTACTAAATGGGAATATCCCTACTTATTAAAATGTATTAAATGGGAATATTTTTATTGTTTCAAAGAGTATTTCCATTGAAAAATTTACAAAATCTAACAATTAATGTTCACTTATCTAAATAAATGTGTCTAAATATTTCCCTAAGAAGAAAACAACATTTCAGCTCCTCCATTGTTTTTTTTATGTGTTCCATCCATAGTAATGATCATTCTCTCTTCATACAATTATGCTGGGCGGTGTGAACAGCCATAAACTAGTACTGATGGACTTCTGTATAGCCGATTGGTGTTTTTATATATGGGCAGAAATTATCTCGACAAAATTGGACATAGTTTGCTATGTTAAAACATCCAACATACAATGGAACACCACTGAAAACTGCAGGCCACATGGCTGATATGGGGCCCGAGAGTCGGAAGGCCTGGCATCCTGAATGAAGATACAATTGAAAGCAGTGAAGGAACAGAGAGCTATCTGCTCCCTCCTGAGTGCCATTATACTGTTTGGAGGGCAAGAAGGGGCCATTATACTGTGTGGAGGGTTGTGTTGGGTCCATCACACTATGTGGAGAGTTGTGTTGACGCCATCAGACTATGTGGAGGGTTGTGTTGGGGCCATCATACTAAGTGGAGGGTTGTGCTGACGCCATCATACTAAGTGGAGGGTTGTGTTGACGCCATCAGACTACGTGGAGGGTTGTGTTGGGGCCATCATAGTATGTGGAGGGTTGTGTTGGGTCATCATACTGTGTTGAGGGTTGGGTTGGGGCCATCATACTATGTGGATGGTTGTGTTGGGGCCATCATACTATGCGGAGGGTTGTGTTGGGTCATCATACTGTGTTGAGGGTTGGGTTGGGGCCATCATACTATGTGGATGGTTGTGTTGGGGCCATCATACTATGCGGAGGGTTGTGTTTGACCATCATACTGTGTGGAGGGTTGTGTTGGGTCCATCATACTATGTGGAGGGTTGTGCTGGCGCCATCATACAATGTGGAGGGTTGTGTTGATGCCATCAGACTACGTGGAGGGTTGTGTTGGGGCCATCATAGTATGTGGAGGGTTGTGTTGGGTCATCATACTGTGTTGAGGGTTGGGTTGGGGCCATCATACTATGTGGATGGTTGTGTTGGGGCCATCATACTATGTGGAGGGTTGTGTTGGGGTTATCATACTATGTGGAGGGTTGTGCTGGCGCCATCATACTGTGTGGTGGGTTGTGTTGGGGCCATCATACTCTGTGAAGGATTATGTAGGGCTATTATACTGTATAGAGGGCTGTGTCAGGGCCATCATGCTGTGTTGGGGTCACTGTTGGGGCATCATACTTTGCATGGGGGTTACTGAAGGGTCATCATAGTGTGCATTTGGAGGGTACTGTGTAGGAATTGACTATGGGGGTATCATACTGTTTTTAGGGGCATCATACTTTACGGGGGCCATGAGAGGGGTATCTTAATGCGTGGAAACACCAAGGGGCTTCAATGGGAGCTAAATTACTTTGTAAGGAATGTAAATTTGTGCAATATGCACTTTTGTGATCCCGCCGAATACTTTTTTTTTGTGGGGGAGCCCAATTAAGACTTCTGTTGTGGCGCCCCACAATTTCTGTGTACACTCCATGCCAGGATCGTAGATTGATCTGACACTGTTAAATTGACAAGGGGTAGCAGCCGTTGATTACATCTAGGGCCAAAAATTGCACAATCCCTCTGCTCTCGTAATCACAGGTCATAAATATAAGGGGCTTAGTATAAACAACTGACTCTTGGACTGTTCACATCTCAATGATTTTGGCAAAACTATGCAAAATGGCATAAAACCCTCACCAAAAAAACCCACAAGTATGAACTCAGCCTTCACACCATACATTTACGGTACATGATGAGGATGCAGATTAAATTAAGACGAGAGCAACATGGAACTGGGTTCCCTCTTTAGGGGCACTGTAAAAATTCATATGGACTGTCCCTATGGTGGATATAAAATTTCTAGGAACTCTAAAGTCTCTCCATGATAGTGGCTGATTATTATTTCTATACTGTAAAAGGCCAACATGCAAACATTTCCTGGCCATTTTCCACTGTGAGTGCAGGCAAGTAGAACCAGTCACCTCCAGTGCCAGTGGAAGGCCACAGCCTTTGTCTTCTCCATGGTCCGTGTGATTCACAGGCTAATGCTCTGCAATTAGTCTAATTAATATGAAACAAAGAGCCGCATTACCACTTATCAAATTGATTGTTACCCAATCAAAACAAAACAGTCCGGCCTTTTGATGTAATTTCAAGAGATGATTTGAAATGTCATGTAACGGCAAACCAATTACCTTTTGACTGAAGTCACGCATAACAGAATACATAATTGGCACATATTTGGAAAGGCTGCTTACTGTTGGTATGCTAATTATCTGTCTTTTTTTCATAAAGGGAAAAAAGGTTGCGGGAAGAACTCGGGAATGAATTCTTTGTTTTAATTTATTTACACAACTTGCATTTAACACGGACCTCAAGAAAGTCATACATCTGCAAATAGTCAAAGAGCCACCGAAACGCTGCGCTGTCCTGTGCAAATGCGCTCCTCCGCTGTGGATAGACGCATTGCTGTCAGGGCCTGCCCGAGAGATTACGGCGCCCTAGGCGAAACTATTTTGTTGCGCCCCTACTATTCTTGGCAGTAGATAAAAACTTGGGATATAAATTTAGGAGCAAAATAAACCACAACAACAATGATTAATTAACTCTCTCCTAACTCTTTAATCTTCTGAGAAGTTGTATAGGACAAATATATACAAAGTAATCAATAACACAAAACAAAAACGACCATAGGTAATTAAAATTTTTGTTTCCTTGCCTTTTTTTTTAAAAGGATGACACTAAGTCACCGAGATTAATTTGTTTAGCAACTTCAGATTCTATAGAAATTGTTGCCAACCCAACCAACCTCTCTTGCATCATATTTGCCCTTAAATATGTACACTTTTCTTTCCATCCCTAAAACTTTTTGCCTTTTGAAAAGATTTTTTATAATTTTTTCTATTTTTTCTCTGGCGCCCCCTTTGGGTCGGCGCCCTAGGCGGCCGCCTAGTGCGCCTATACGTTCGGGCCGGCCCTGACTGCTGTAACTGTATCCGCAGCCTCGGGACTCCGATCCGGTTGTAAAAAGGGAGCCATTTTTGTTACTACCTGTATCCTTTTGCATACTGCAATCTGTTTGACTAATAATAATAACAATAATCATTACTTTTATATAGCGCTAACATATTCCGCAGCGCTTTATAGTTTGCACACATTATCATCGCTGTCCCCGATGGGGCTCACAATCTAAATTCCCTATCAGTATGTCTTTGGAGTGTGGGAGGAAACCGGAGTACCCGGAGGAAACCCACGCAAACACGGGGAGAACATACAAACTCCTTGCAGATGTTGTCCTTGGTGGGATTCGACCACCAAGAGCTAACCACTGAGCCACCGTGCTGACTGATGAAGGTCATTATGTGACCGGAACATCTTCTTTTATTTTTGGATTGCCTACATGCAATAAAATTATCTTCTTACAACATTTACCTGAGTGCCAAGATTTGTACAAGGTTTACATAGGAGATAGGATCCTACGTGGGCCCCATCCCCAGGAGTGCCGTAATCACCGTTTTGATTACCTAGCCTGCTTTAGACTTGTAGCGTCAGGAGGACTACTCTAGGAATATTAATATTCTGATCTAGATGGTACAATGATGCTACCCGTGCTTTGGACGGCAAGGAGAAGACCCAGTTTTTTCTTGTGGAAACGGGGTTAGGTAAGTATTTTTTTTCATTGGTGCAAAATGGGCAACATAAACAGGGGGTGCAAAAAACATTACTATATAGAGCACTACTAACAAATGGGGGCTCGAAGAGGGGCATTAGTGTTGTATGAAGACGAGTGACAACTAATAACATGTTATCCAAGCATGCTCAAGTCCTGATAGAGTATCTTCAACGTGCTCAGATTATATGTTCGAGTCCCCACGGCTGCATCTCTCTTTAACAGCCGCAACACATGCAGGGATGGCCTAACAAACAGGAGCACATTAGGAACACATTACTATGTGAAGTTATAATGACCGTGTTACTGCGTGGTAGCATAAAAGGACACTATTACGGTGTAGGGCACACACAAAAACATACTATTACTTTGTGTAGTACCAAAGAAAAGGTTTTTTTTACAATCTGTGGATACATAGTGAAGAGGTGAGGAAAAGTTAGTGAGAGGGGCAGAAAGGAAAAAAGAAATAAAAGATGTCAAGATAGCTAATTCTACAGATAAAAGTCATGCATGGTAGAAGACATGGCGGTCTGGGATGGATGGAGAAAAAAAACTAAAAGTGAATAACTTCATACAGAAAAGATGCAACCTGTCACTGGACTGAAAACATTTATCCTTGGAGATTTCAGCAAGACTACTGGCGCCCGTCAAAATTTCAGAACGCTAATTATATCCCTGAAGATAGGGCTAGACCACCAATGTACTTCAGGATCCTCCAAAATGTCCAGACAACTGCACAATAATGGTCCCCAAAGACACCAGCTATTTTCTGACAAGGCTGAATTTGTGTTTTTAATGATTACTCAAATTCGAGATTGTTGGCAACTGTACTCCAATAGATATGAGGAACCTGTATCACATGATTAGGGACTGATTTAGAAATAGGCTAGTCAATGGTCCAGTCTTAAGGAATGTAAACGGTCCCATAGTACTTAAATACTGCATAGGGTCATAAATACCTCTAATCCCTCTGTCAACAAAAATATGGTTGTAGAGCTCAGTAATGTAATAACTGTAGACTAGTCTATCCTATAATAAAAATATTAATAACTAGCTGAAGAGCCCGGCGCTGTCCGGGCATAGTAACTAAGACACCAGAAACGCATTGAGAACGCAAGCATCTATATCTTCTATGCTGGCATTTTAACCTCTACCCTGTATCGATTGAAGTGAATAAAAGAAATTTGTTTTCACTACATCGTGGAGCTGGACAACCTTTTTCCATGTCAGAACCAGAGCGCTGAGTGGAACAGTCCTAACTTCCATACCAGGGATCCCTTTAAGGGAGGCCTGGGGTGAGAATCAGAGCGCTGAGGGATTTACCCTAACTTCCATACCGGAGATCCCTTTAAGAGGGGCCTGGGGTCAGTACCAGAGCATTTGAAGGCAATTGCCCTAACTTCCATACCGGGGATCCCTTTAAGAGAGCCTGGGTTTAGTACCAGAGCATTTGAAGGCAATTGCCCTAACTTCCATACCGGGGATCCCTTTAAGAGAGCCTGGGTTTAGTACCAGAGCATTTAAAGGCAATTGCCCTAACTTCCATACCGGGGATCCCTTTAAGAGAGCCTGGGTTTAGTACCAGAGCATTTGAAGGCAATTGCCCTGACTTCCATACCGGGGATCCCTTTAAAAGAGGTCTGGGGTCAGTACCAAAGCGCAGAGTGGACTTGCCCTAACTTCCATACCAATGATCCCTTTAAGAGATCCTGGGGTCAGAACCACAGAGCTGAGTGGAACGGTTTTAACTTCCATACCGGGGATTCCATTAAGAGAGGCCTGGGGTCAAAACCAAAGTGCTCTGTGCTCCTTTCTGTGGGGCAGATAATGGCTGGGAGCTTATGTTCCCAGCGATGCCAGATTTCTCCCACCATGTCAGTGTCTGCTGAGGTGGTGTCAAGTGGGAAAACTTGCTTATAGCAACCAATCACAGCTCAGCTTCTTTTTACCAGCTCTGGTGAAATGAGAGATGCTTAGTGATTGGTTGCAAGGAAAACTGTTGCTCATAGAAACCAATCACAGCTCAGCTTCTTTCGAACAGCTCTGGCGAAATGAAAGATGCTTCGTGATTGGTTGGTGATACACACATACATACATTCAGTTTTATATATATAGATAATCTTTATTTATATAGCACCAACATATTCCGCAGCGCTTTACAGCTTAATCCTACTGTAAAACTGAATACTACTAGCGATAAACAATTAGATTCACATTGCCCGGGAAACCATCGCAGCTGGTCATCATTTCATTGACTGTGTCCTGGGCACCTCTGGTGATTACTAGGCACCAGAATATAAAAAACTTAAGCCCCCTATACTTTGACTAATGTTGGCCAAACCGACTGATGTCCATGAGTTGGACCGACTGTCTAATGTCTATTGTGGTGGTCCTTTACAGATGACTATTGTGGGAGTTAAGGATCCAGCATGTTCAATTTCGGACTGCCGATATTTTTGTTCTCCCTGACATAAGCCACCAGAGATGTCTGGCAGAAGGAATCGCACAGAGACCACAGGAGCGCTCAGCAAAAGCAAAAGCTTCTGTGTAGGGGAGAGTTGGCCAAGAGAGATGGTGAATGAACGATGGTTTGGCCAACAGCGACCAAAGGTGTATGGGAAGCATTACATTGACAAGCACCCAGGTTGCCAGGCTGAGGATGCACTGAAGACTTGCTGTCTCGGAAGACCACAATGTTCGGGGTCAGAAAACTTCAAAGAACATATCACGATCTTTTTTTTTTTACCGGCCTTCGACTACATCTTGAGTAATGGAATCTTGATTGATAAACGATTTGTAGGAATATCGATCTTGTGCAATCATAGATAGGTCCACCAGGGTCTTCTCTGCCACTCCATAGATTGTTACAAACTAGGTCAATCAAGTGGGTAGTTCTTTTGTTCTTCTCTTCCTATGTAAGTCTTGGCTGTTCTACCACAGATGTACTATATGGCGCCTGGCTATGTACTAATACAAGTTTTACAGTCCGCCCTGTTAAACCCGTGAAGGAATTTAATTGAAACAAACACGAATCCAAGCGATCCGGAGCGGGTAATGCTAATGTAGAACAAAAGAGCGGTGTGCCGCCATAAGCCCCATCTAACAAGGTGTTCAGCACCAAAGCCCAAGGGGATGGAGGTCTTCTCGCTGTGAAGATTAGACAAGAGTATTCATGCAGGACACAGCGGGAATGTGAGGGGGACATGAAGTGAGCAATCCCAGCAGACAGCCTGTTGAAATGTCAGTCAGGCGCTCTGCCCGGGCCACCTCTCAGAGAGCTAAACATCTCTTTATGTCAGAACAAATTGGGCAATCCTTAAATCTCTCTCCCTCTCCTTGACGTCAATCTAGAGAGAGCAGGGAGAGAAGTGGAGAGAGCCAGCGAGCGGGGAGAGGCCGCTGCACATGAAAGCACAGAGACAAGTCTGAGAATACTGATACTGGCGCAGCTCGCACCGCCACAGACAGCAGGAAGCCGCGGACCTTGTTACCTGCTTTTTGATTGCGCTGGGTAATTTTGTCTTTTTAGAAGAGCCCTCAGGCATGATGAAAACCATAATGAACACACAGCATTTAATTACGAATCCATTAAAACTTAATATATTTTTCAGCCCCTCTTTAAAACTTCACCAGCTGTGCTAAAGGTACAATCATTATTAATTGTGCCGGGGAAAGAAAGGCAAAAAAAGGCTCATTATTTGTAGATGTATAGTTACTATGATTTTGATCAAATCCATAGAAAAAAATAGTGAATGATAAATACATAGATAGATAGATAATAGATATTATATATATAGATATATATATATATATATAGATAATAGATAGATGGATAGATAGATAATAGATAGATATTAGATAGTAGATAATGACAGATAGATGATAGATAGATAGATAGATAGATGATAGATAGATAGATAATAGGTGATAGATAATAGATAGATAAATAGATAATAGATAGATAATAGGTGATAGATAATAGATAGATAGATAATAGGTAATAGATAGATAGATAATAGATACATAATAAGTAATAGATTAAATAAAAGATACATAAAAAATGAAAAACGATACTACATTAATAGAAAATAGATAAACAGATAACATGAGAGAAAGAAAAAAAGAACGAAATAAAGAAAGAAGAGAGAAAAAAAAGAAAAGGTATAAATAGAAAAATAGATAATAGATGATAGATACATAGATATTAGATATGCAGATAGATACACATGACAGATGTTGGGAGAATTGGTAGGGGCACTTTAGTCCCAGATCACCCAGTTCACAGACCCTTTGTGATAGTGTGACCTAGCTATCACCACCACTGACAGATAGATAAATAATAGATAGATAGATAGATAGGTAGATTGATAGATAGACAGATAGATAATAGATGATAGATAGATAGATAGATACTGTTTAAGTCATATGGCATAACTCAGAAGGAGTAGTAAGAAGCTGATCCCACTCCGTATATGGCAGGCTCCAGCGGTATTATACAGCTGTATACCAGGAGCAGAGATAACGCCAATCACGGTAGTAAAATCCTTGAAATTCTTCCTGCTAGTAGAACTGTACATTGAGACAGAGGTGACCGGAGAGGATATGTGGCGCCCCTGAGGTTCAGTCGCCACAGAGGTACTGCACCTCCTCCTGAGGTGTGGTATCCCACCATCCAGGTAAGGTGGAGACACCTGACCACACTCCAACACCTGCACCCCACACCACAAAGTAGTGTAGCAAAGCACCTTCGGCGGCTCCCTGCTTGGAGTATAGCAAAGCACCCATTGGTGGCTCCCTGCTTGGAACACGAAATGTGCTGGGAGGTGGGTGGAGTTAGTTTACGTTACAAAGAGTGGGAAGAGTTTAGGATTAAGAGGTGAGTTGGTTAGTGAGTTGGAGAGAGAAGGAGATCCCCGGAGAGAGGGATAGATGGATGGAAGTTCTGCAGCAGATCCCAGTGACCTGGGTCTGCTGGCACAGGAAAGGAAGAGAGAGAGAGAGAGAGAGAGAGAGAGAGAGCAACATAGACTGAAAGCCTGATTCTCCATAGAAAGAAAGATTAGTACGGAACATGAGGAGAAAAAGAGAACAGAGGACGTGGGTTAGAAAAGAACCCTTCCTAGAAGTTCCAAGTGCAAGGCCGGGGCCCGGTCCCCGAGGTTGTATGGATACTAATGGTCCTGCAGCAGACACCAGAGGAATAGAAGTAGTGACTGACCACTTTATTCCCACACAAGACTTGGGGGCACAACAGCAAGTGGATAGTGAGCCGGGACTTAGTAGCAAGGAGTCCCTGAAGCAGGCTACAGCTGTCTGCCGTACAAGTAGAGTTCATAGGAACATCAGACAGGAGGAACTCCAGTGTAACTCACTACTAGGAGTTCTTCATTTAAAGACACTATAAGAGGAGACGTTCAGAAAGGCACAAGTTGGCGGAGTGTTGGAAGGGAGCATTCCACCTTGCCTGGAGGTTGACTGAGTCCCTGACCCGGAGGACACAGCACGGAGGCAGGCACCTATGTGTACAACAGACTGTGAGTAAAGCCTTGGAACTACATTCCCTGGTGTCCTCCACTCATTCTTACGGCAACCCACCCAGCACTGCTACATCCCTTGCGCCAGACACTACACCATCTATGTGTCACTTCACCTACTCTGCCCTGGGACTTCAGCCCTGCCTGTGGAGGGCTATAACATCATTGCTGCACCACATCGTCTGTCCCAGAGGATCTGTCTGCAGCGTCGGCTTACATCTCCATTGCCGAACACCACAGGTGGCGTCACGAATCACTTATAAACTTTCATCACAATAAGCACGCTGCAACGACCCCTTTTACAATGGGCGCCCAGGGCAACGGGCCGGGTCCCAGCTACTGTGACACCTCCCATTGAAGCTCAACGGGCCCGGTACCAAGTACCTCACAGCCCTGGGAGGGCGACCCAGATACGTATTATAAAGATCGGGGTTCACACAATACAGCGGGCAAAATAGATCATGTACGGCACTTACTGCTCTATCTGGACAGACATGTGACTGCTGCAACCAATCACTGGCTGCATTGCTAACCAACATTGGCTGCAAGACTAGTAGGGCACACTGGAAGATTTGGAGCCAGAGCAGAGGCGTAGCTAGGGTTTTAGTTCATGGGGGGCGAAACTTCTGAGTGGGCCCCTAACCAGGTAACCTTGGTTATAACTGGGTGACGGACCTTATTAGTGGAGGAGAACCTCAGCAGATGACCGCGCTGTTACTGAAAATAATTGCTATATAAAGACCAACATTGATATTACCGCCATATCGTCAGTGGTAGATACCCGTCCTACAGAACATTCTGTATAAGAGATCACAGCACAGCTACAGATAATAACCTACCGCTGACGTTCTTTCTGAAGGAACCATTCACTTTTCACGTCTTTTCCATGTGGCCCAGACCGACATGACAACTTCTCCAGCCAGGACTCGGCTACAGAGAATACAACAAAGACATGTTTCACTTCTCACATTTTCAGCACTGTCCAAAACAGGACTATCCCCAACCTGCACCAACTCCTCATCCTGCTGATGCCCCAATGCTGATCCGCTGCTGTCGTATGTGACCCTATTACTGCACCTGCTGTGTGGCCCTGTGTGACCTCTAAATTTTAAAGCAACCCTCTAGAAAATACTAAGGCCGGGTGCAAGTGCCCTAGAAAACAGTGCCCACATTTTGTCCCCTAGAGCGTAATAATGCTTTTTTTTTTTTTTACTCTATATTGTATAATGCACTCCCCATAGGCAGACTCTATACTGTACATAATGCACTCCCCATAGGCAAACTCTATAGTATAATGAATTCCACTTAGGCAGCCTCTGTAGTATAATGCACCCCCATAGCCACCCTCTGTAGTATAATGCACCCCCATAGCCACCATCTGTAGTGTAATGTACCCCCATAGCCACCCTCTGTATATGCACCCCCATATCCACCCTCTGTATATGCACCCCCCATAGCCACCCTCTGTATATGCACCCTCGTAGCCATCCTCTGTATATGCACCCCCCATAGCCACCCTCTGTATATGCACCCCCATATCCACCCTCTGTAGTATATGCAACCCCATAGCCACCCTCTGTATATGCACCCCCCATAGCCATCCTCTGTATATGCACCCTCATTGCCATCCTCTGTATATGCACCCCCATAGCCACCCTCTGTATATGCACCCCCCATAGCCATCCTCTGTATATGCACCCCCTATAGCCATCCTCTGTATATGCACCCCCATAGCCATCCTCTGTATATGCACCCCCATAGCCATCCTCTGTATATGCACCCTCATAGCCATCCTCTGTATATGCACCCCCATAGCCACCCTCTGTATATGCACCCCCTATAGCCATCCTCTGTATATGCACCCTCATAGCCATCCTCTGTATATGTACCCTCATAGCCATCCTCTGTATATGCACCCCCATAGCCACCCTCTGCATATGCACCCCCCATAGCCACCCTCTGTATATGCACCCCCATAGCCATCCTCTGTATATGCACCCCCTATAGCCATCCTCTGTATATGCACCCCCATAGCCATCCTCTGTATATGCACCCCCATAGCCATCCTCTGTATATGCACCCTCATAGCCATCCTCTGTATATGCACCCCCATAGCCATCCTCTGTATATGCACCCCCATAGCCATCCTCTGTATATGCACCCCCCATAGCCATCCTCTGTATATGTACCCTCATAGCCATCCTCTGTATATGCACCCTCATAGCCATCCTCTGTATATGCACCCCCATAGCCATCCTCTGTATATGCACCCCCATAGCCATCCTCTGTATATGTACCCTCATAGCCACCCTCTGTATATGCACCCCCATAGCCACCCTCTGTATATGCACCCCCATAGCTACCCTATGCATATGCACACCCATAGCCATCCTCTGTATATGCACCCCCCATAGCGATCCTCTGTATATGCACCCCCCATAGCCACCCTCTGTATATGCACCCCCATAGCCATCCTCTGTATATGCACCCTCATAGCCATCCTCTGTATATGCACCCTACAGCTATCCTCTGTATATGCACCCTCATAGCCATCCTCTGTATATGCACCCCCATAGCTACCCTATGCATATGCACCCCCATAGCCATCCTCTGTATATGCACCCTTCATAGCGATCCTCTGTATATGCACCCCCTATAGCCATCCTCTGTATATGCACCCCCATAGCCATCCTCTGTATATGCACCCCCCATAGCCATCCTCTGTATATGCACCCCCCATAGCTATCCTCTGTATATGCACCACCATAGCCATCCTCTGTATATGCACCCCCATAGCTACCCTATGCATATGCACCCCCATAGCCATCCTCTGTATATGCACCCCCCATAGCGATCCTCTGTATATGCACCCCCATAACCACCCTCTGTATTGCACCCCCATAGCCATCTTCTGTATATGCACCCCCATAGCTACCCTATGCATATGCACCCCCATAGCCACCCTCTGTAGGATAATGCACCACTCCCCCATAAACTAAATACTCACCTCTCTTCCTCCTGGTTCCTGCGCTGATCCCGCTCATCTCCGACTGCAGGCGCCAGGTACTGACGTCATCACGCCCCCTGTCAGTGTCGGCGTCAGTGACGTCAGACGCTGACAGGGGATGATGAAAGAAGGAGCGCTCACTCCTTCTGTCATCAATGCGGTCAGCTGTGTCGGCATGTTGCCGACACCGCTGACCCTGCGATGAAGGGTGGGGGGCCCACAGCTGGCACCGGGCCCCCCCGCCTGCTCAGGGGCCCATAGCGGCCAGACTCTCCCTGCTCTGCCGCAAAGTGCATCTGTAGCGCCAGGTGGGCCCCCTGAGAGCGCGGGGCCTGCTATGCTACTGAGCCGGAGCAATGAGGGATTTGTACATCTCCTAAAGCTTTAAGTTGACAAATTTTCTTGTATCTGAACCAGGAAAATAAAAATGGCATCAGATTTAGTCATTGTGAATTGAAAGTGCCGATTGCCGTTAATATACAATTATTATGGTCGAAGGTAATAAACGCAGGATAGTGAAGGAGGTAAAGATAAAAAAAAAATACTATCCTCTGGTCATCCCTCATCTATCCTGCCACTGCTGCCACTCTCCATCCGTTCTTCTGTGGGGAGATTGACCTGACAGAGGAATCTGCTTTCAGTAAAAGGCAGAGGGAATAATTCAGTGTAGAAATAGAAGGAAAAAGGGTGCCGTATTGAGTGTGACCATTAGAGGGCAGTAGGGAGCACAGAAAAGAGTGGTTACATAACTGCCACAGGACAAGTTCACACTCATTGGTCAAAGGTGACTGTCAGGTGACAGTGGGCGGAGCTACCTAGGCTGGTATTATAAAGGCTTGGAGAAGCTTCCAGAAAGTCCAGTCAGCCAGGGGAGCTCACTAGAAAGGAGGGTCAGCTGCTCAGTGGAGAGCCCTCAGAGAGCACCAGACAGTAGAGACCGTCACAGGGGGTGACCCAGGAACACAGAGGCATCATACGGAGACAGTCTGAGTAGAATAGGTACCGGTGTACTTTGATCGGGGAAGCGCTGTGGTGGAAGTGCCTAGGGCAGCCGCAGCGAGGAGAACCGCAGAGGACACCACTACAGTGACACAAAGCAAGTAAAGGTGCCCGGGTCTGTGTGAGGAGGAAAAGTGAACAGTCCTGTATTCTAGTGTGGACGTCGGCAAAGTTGGTGAATAAAACCAGACCTGTTGAACTACAGTACTGTCTCATTCTCCAGTCTGTTTGCGTCAAGAAGTGGGTCACCCCCCCAGTTCTGTTGGAACAGCACACCTACCCCACCTATCAGCGTCACCACCCCATCATCTCCCTCAGCCCAGCCCCGGACCCTACCTTCCTTTCAGCACAGATTCCTCCTAGATGTTGTGCCCGAAGTGACTGCATCATAGGCGCCAATAACAGGGTTCAACCTAGTCAGCATGGATGTCCAGAGTCCAAGGAGTTAGAGACGAGCAGATTTTTTGATATTGGAATTCTCCAACTTCACCGAATTTTTGACAAAAATTTGATTTGTGGCAAATTTCCAGAAACCAGGGAACCACTCATCTTGATAGGAGTCATCAATGGATGACTTTGAAGGAGCGAACAGAGGACCGGTGAGGGCAGGGGAGGGGTGAGAAGAATATAATATTTTGCTATTTTTTTACCTCCTCAGATTAGTTCAATTCTAGTGTATCTAAATTTTTTGTCAAATTGATATATCAAATTTGATTGGCTTTGAATCGATTCGCTCATCTCTAAAGGTGTGTATTACTGTTTTTATTATTTTATAGCAACCTGAACAGTTTATGAGCAACACCTTAAAGATTACTGCATGTTTGGAGCTGTCATCTTATGTTGCGGACTGTATGGCGGCATTTAAGGTGCATGGTGCTGGTAGGCCCGGTATAGCATTTTTAACAGTTTCAATGTATGGCGCCATTATTTGCGGCACTACTTCAATTTTTTATGCACAAAGATTAAAAAAAATAAGTTTTCTAATATTTTGTATATATTCTAAACTCTCATAGTAATTAAAACCCAAAAAACTGAATGTAACATTATGCACAGCATGAATGTATTATTTAGCTGCGGAATTATGCGGATTTACACACTGTTTAATCAGAAAATATGAACCTGAAGAATCACGACAAAGCGACGACGCTCCAAAGCATTGTGTAATCCAAAAGTGCAATAATAAAATAAGCAAAAATGACTACATTGTTAATGCGGAGAAGAATGGAAATGTCTTTCACTTAAATAAAAAGTTAATAGATAACACGGTGACCTTTTTCCTGTAAAAAGGGATTGGATGTGGGAGGGAGGTCTGTGCGAGGCGTTCAGTAATCCTATCTATGAAGCCCTGTTTCTGGACAAAGAAAGAGCACAATAGTAATGTGCCGGGTATAATCTATGCGCCGTTATGACGGTGATCAATCAAAAAATTCTTTCAGGAAGTGTTAATCCTGGTTTAGGCTGCAAAATGTTCATTGTCCCGCAAACCTGACATTTCACTTTCTCCACAATATTAATGATAAATGGAGACTGCCATCAGACTAACTAGGTTACAGTAATACTGGGCCCGGCCCGCAATGCACAATGTGAATTTTAAATGCCGCCACTGCCAATGACTGTTGTGCCATCAAATCGTTGTGTCTCAAAAATAGAGGGAAACTTAAGATCCTTAAGGATTTTTTTTTATTTGTTCAGTAGGACGGTAGCAATGTGATTACGTTCACTCCATATGCAAAAATCAGAAAGTTGGATCTCCTGACCTTACTTTGTTTAGGAGACCCTGACATTGGGCCGGATATTGGAGCATGGCCTGTTTTTAACAGGCATAGATCATTTGCCATCTTTCTTGGGAAAGTACAAAAAGCAAGAGTTGTAAAAGCTCTGAGGTGCCACAGAAAGCAGGGTTTTCCTTTCCATAAAGCAAGAGTTGGATAAGCCTCGCGCTTTGAGGTATGAAAGTACAAAAACTTTCTTTTCCAAAAAACAAGAGTTGGAAAAGCTGTGAGGGGCCAGAGAAGACAGCATTTCCCCAAACTTTAAATTCCAGTGACGGCTGGATGCTGAAGACGTCTGGATTTTGGCTTACCAAAATATTAGGTTCCAAAGGTCCAACCTAAGATGCATGGAGCGGTAATAGTGTATCCAACCTGCTCCATTTTTTAACAGGGATAAAAATTCCCTGTTCTGCCAATCGGTGCATTTTCCCAGATGTCGGACCTCTGTGGATAGGTAGTAACTTCTTTTCACTGGACAATCCATTTAATGTTGATCGTGGACCCTCATAATCATTTTCTAAGGTGGCTCCAACAGCAGAAGTAGCATGACATGTTGCTACAGTGTGTAGTGCAGCAAGGTTGGTGCAGTGCGACAGATAGGTAGGGACCACAGAAAAGTTCAAAGTAAATGTCTTTAATGTCCAAAGGAACTCACAAATGCAAAGCAAATGATATCCTCCAGATCGCAGTTGGGGCATCAACACAGTCCGTATCCAAGACCTGTTGCTGTTGGCAACTGCACATGTCATGCTGAGGGGTACCAGGCATTTTAGCTTCCCTTGGCTCCGCGTTACTCCACACAAGCTGGACGTTGCAGAGCCAACTGCTCTGCCACTTGCAAACCAAGACTTAAGCCCCCGTTACACACTGCGATATCGCAAGCAATATCGCTGTAAAGTCACCGATTTTGTGACATTGCAGCGATATTGCTAGCGATATCGCTGCATGTGATACTTACCTCCGACCGGCTCCCCCGCTGGTTATCGCTGATCGCGCGAGAAGTTGCTGGACCATTCCTCGTCGGTCACTTCCTGCGGCGCTTCCTGCTGTGACGATGAGCGAAGCGTGGAGCCGGGCGGGAGGACGCAGGATCGCCGCGTCTGACAGGTAAGTAGCGATCCCCGTCCCCAGCGATGTCGCTAGTGAGATCTGCCTGTGTGGCAGCTCACTAGTGACCACCTAGCGATGCACCAGCGATCCTGACCGCGTCATATCGCTGGTCGGGATCGCTGGTGAGTCGCTAGGTGTAACGGTACCCTAACACACCCTTTGCTGCAGGGTTTTTAAATGGAATCTGAGGCCATAGACCACTTGTAAGATCCGGTTGGAGGAAGCCAACCGCCCCCTACCATCCTATAGTTCGCTCTAAAAATAAAAGGCCATGCTGGGTTTTCTTAAATCTGCCTTGGGCAAATAGCTTGTCCAAGATCAAACTTACTTTTATTCTGCACTGCAACCACAGCTATATCTGTGACTGCAATGCACTCCAGCGGGTTTAATAAGACTTTGTTTGCATCCTGGGGGATAGATATCGACCTTCGCATATGATCCCCCTCATTGCCACACAAGTGGTAAAAATGTTGGTGTTATAGCCATAAGAGTGGCTGTAAAATATGGTAATGTTACAACCAACAGACATTGACTATAAATGGGTTGTACACTACTTTTAATTAGATAAAAAATGGTCCCACGGTGATCTTAATTTAAAAAAACAAACACATACTCACCTATTGGAATACTACTGCTTATGGCAGCCTGCATCCTACAGGCAACTGTCATCTGATGTCCCCGGCCAGGGTTCAGAAGGTAGATATGTGTTTTTGTTTTTATTTTAAGATCATCATGGGTCCATATTTATTTATGATAATATAAAGGAGTTGTGATTGTGTGATATGCTATATGGATATCATTTTGTGTATATTGCTATTTCACTGATTTGCATAGTGTTAATCTTGATGCCTTGTATGTCTGCAGCCTGACTTTTATCTATGACTCTTGATAACCCCCTGTAGTGTCATAATCCCCCAGGCACCTTTTGTCAAGTCTGGGAGGCCTGAAAGCCGCCAAACCGGTTTGACTCTCCCTGGACATAATGAGGGGACTGGGGAGGACAGGGGCTGGGCAAGTCAGTTGCTGTGTGCAGAGCATGGTGTGAAGACAGGACTTCAGAGAGAAAGAAGAATATATGGAACATGTTATCACTGTCAGCTGGATTTTGGACTCTCATCTCCCTGGACATGTTATACTGTTACTGAACTGCATTCAGATTCTGGACTATCTATCTTTTGTGGGGTGGACTGAATATGGACCTTTCATATTTTTGCCTAAATAAATGTCTTGGAATTGTTCACTCTCCTCTTGCTCTGTTGATTGTGTGATACCAGAGAAGGACCCCGTGACAGGAGTCTACATCCCATTATGGCCAATTACCTGTTGGTTAAAAAAGTTATTCATAGGTGATAAGTGTCATATAAGTGTCACAATGGGTCCCAGTTACTGCTCAATGATTATGAGAATGAAGAATCAATGTGCCATTTGGAAGGAGTGAAAGTCATGAATGCCTGATTCAGCTTCATTCAAAGTCTTACGGATTGATGGAGATAGCTGAGTACAGCACTATCTCTATCAGTTCCATAGATGGCGAGCATGCATAACCAGAGTTCCATTCAAGTATGGGTATAAGGACACCTTTTCTCATGGTTAGTGAGTTTCCAAGCAATCAGATACTTACCTATCCTGTGACTGTTGACTAAAGTAGTGGACAATAAGTTAGCTGAAGAATAAATAAAATGACAACAGCAGAAGACGATTGTGTAGATCTTGTAGGAGATAGTGACAAGAGATGAGCGAACCTTTCAAGGTTCAGTTCGATTTGGATTCCCCAAATGGACCTCTGTTCGACGAACAGCTTGCCAAATCCCATTATATACAATGGGAGGCAAAACCAAATGCATAGACAACACATTAAGGGATGACAAAAAGATTCCCAAACAGCTAAAATGAAAAGAGGCATCAATTGACCCCCCAATAGAAATTTGCAAATGGCACAGCAGCAGTCAGCCATGTGCAATGCATGAGGTGTCAAGGCCTGGCCCAGCATTTACAGCTTGGAACTAAAGTGTCAATGAGGACCTGGTGGTTAAAGGAACGGTACCCTTCTTAGTTGCGAGCTCTGATACCTCATGCAACACCTCCATTTCTTTTATTCCAGCCACACTCAGATGACAAAAACAGCAGTTTCATAGAGTACTATCGATAGAAAAATGTAAGAATTGTAAGACAGGTAGTTAACTGATCAATTGACTCACAGCAGAACTTGTTATAATGGCACACAAGCAGTCAGCCATGGGCCATGCATGAGGTATCAGGGTCTGGCCCAGCATTTACAGCTTGGAATTGAAGTTTTAATGAGGACCTGGTGGTTAAGGGAGCGGTGTAAGCCTTCTTAGCTGGGAGATCTCACACCTCATGCAGCACCTCCAATAATTTTTTTTTATTCCAGTCACACTCAGATGGCACAAACATCAGTTTTATAGACACTGTTGCTAGAAAAATGTAGGCATAGTTACACAGGTAGTTGACTGAAAGTAAGTACAAGCCTGCCTGTCTGGGAGCCCTATTTGTACAGGCAACCCACCAGTTAGAGACCCAACTTGGAGTCTCCACATTTCAAAAAATAATTGTCACACAGCACAAAAGTGGCATCAATTTCCACAGAGTAGAAACAGTATAGTAGGCCTCTGACACACCTTCTACTACTGGCAACCCACTAGATGGAGATCCAACTTGGAGTCTCCACATTTCAAAAAATTGCTTGCAACATTATCAGCAGGAGCTACAGCAGGCACAGAAGACCCACAAAGATGGCACAGACTGCAAAAACGCGAGATCAATACAGAACAACATCGCCTAGTCTGCTCAATATGCGACTGGGGTGCAAAAGTCATCGGAGATCCATGACTTTTTCATTTTAATGAAAGTTAGGTGGTCTACACTTTGAGAGGACATCCGGATGCGCTTATCCGTCATGACATCACCAGCAGCGCTGAAGACACATTGACGGAGTTACATTGACGGCACTGATGGCTCAGGACACTTTTCCATTTTTGCAGACCAAAATTTAAAAGGGTACAACCACTTCTGATGGCATTAATATTGAGCTTCAGATACTCCTGCACCATCCTCTCCAGTCGTTCACAATGTGACAGACGTACTCTGTTCTGCTGGTCGAAAAAATGTGTTTAACGACTCACAGAAATTGCTTATGCCCCTTACACTGCTGCTGCTAATGTTTTGGCGATGACGCCTTGACTTTCCTGGGGTTGGACGTCTACAACTGGGATGCACACTGTGTGCCTCACTGCTGTCTTGGGGAAAACAACTCAAGATTGTCTACAAGCATATTTCGGTACTCCAGCATGCCAGCATCCCTTTCCAGGGGGGAAGCATGCGGCTAAATTTAGTCTTGTACCATGGATCTAACAGAGTGACAACCCAGTAGTTAGCACTATTTCTAACCCTAAGCATATGGGCATCGTGTTGAAGATAGTGCAGCAAGAAGGCACTCATTTGTCAACAAAGAGTGCATCATTATCCTCTTCATTTCCTGACTGTTGCACATCCATCACCTTGTCCTCCTCAATTTGTTCCTCAGCTTCTGCATCTTTACTAACAGTTTGTCTGGTACCATGAGCCCCACTTGATTGCTGTAAGCCACTCTCCCATGGCACCCCCCTGTGAGATGACAGTCGAGAAATTTGAGATATTGTTATCCCTTCTGCATCCTCCTCTGCTTCCAACTCTTCCTCTGGGACCATCATCTCCTCATGCAGACAACTCAAAGTGTGCTCCAGCATGTAGATGACTGGAATAGTGAAGCTGATGACGGCATCGGCAGCGGTAACCATCTTAGTAGCCATTTCAAAAATGTGCAGAACTGCAGGGGTCCTTCACATGTGCCCACTCCGCAAGCCTGATTTGCACTTCATCCAGACTGCGTTGGCCCAAGCTATGCAAAAGGACATACTGCTCTACGGCTTGTTGCTGCTGCCACAGCCGCTGCAACATGTGCACAGTGGAAGTCCACCATGCTGGAACTTCGCTAATCAAACTGTTAACCTGTCAGCTGAAAGACCCCTGTAGCAATGCAAGTCATTGCCGGCGGGGTGCGATCATCAGAAGTGAACCAACAACGACTGTACTTTCTGCAGCAGTGCATCCAGTTCACACCAAATGGGATCTACGTACAACCTCATTGGTATCCTCTCTGTTCTCACACTCCTCACCTTAAGTGTCACCCTCCTCCTCTTCCTGTCCTGACACCACAGTACAGTCCGCATGCATCTCTGGTATCTGAGTCTCATAAGGATCATCTCCACCCTTGTAACATCTGGTGATGAGGGTCTAGATTCTGTTTGGACCCTACTTCGTCCAGTCCCGAATCCAACATTAAAAAATTTTGGGCATCGGTGCAGATGCTTTCTTCCGCTGGACTCTGTGATTTTTCTTAGCAGACCTATATTAGGCCTAAAAATTTTTAAATGGAAATCTGTCCTTCTGATTTGCCACTGAAACACAGATATGGAGTAGCTAATGGGGCTTCTGGAGATTGACACACAGTTTTTGCACAATCTACTTCAATGCTGGAAGATTGATTTCACAGAGGGAAAAGTTCACTTTCAGCACCAGCTCTAGCGCCGGAGCGACCTCTTTGCACTGTGACTCTCAGCAAATGGCGCCAGCAAAACACGTTTGCTCATCTCTATCAGTGACTTGTTCATTCATGTTATTATGTTATAGGTTAGTCTGTCTAAAGTGGTGACACATAGTAATAAGCAGAAACCAGATTGAAAATGATTAGGTCATAAAGAAAATTCCAGCAGCAGCATAGAAATGTGTTGATCTTGTTGAAGGCAGTGACCTGTGCCACACCCTTGTGTATATGTTGAACACGTTAAACACATAACTAGCATCTGAAGGTGTTGGAGGTTAAATACTTTGTCGAAGATTGTCAAAGTACAGAAAAAAGTTTGTAAGACATTGTGAAAGAAAACAGAAGCAAGTGGGATATGCTGGGTAGGCAGCTAAAAGAGGTAAAATGTGAGAAAACGGCAGTAATGACACTCATTCCTATAGGACTCCTGACATGAACATTTTTCGTGGAGATAACTGCACTTTCCTTCCTCAACATATTTAAATATGCAAATTGCTAAATTACTGAACATTTCCAGAACACAGATTGTAAATGGACCATACTTCGAAACTTTACCTGGGCTTTTAACAGGGCATCAATTTCACAGGGAAAAAGCTGGAGAAGCGGAACGTGAAGATTTTTCTCTCACTGGGAAACAAATTGTTCCAAATTTTGTAGCAAAATAGATCCAGAAAAATCAATCACGACTGACAAATTGGGAGTCATAAAGGATCATTACTGATATATCTGAATTTTGGGTATGAAAAGCATGGGGTCTCACTGATACGAAACAGGGGGTAAAAGAAGTGGAAGAAAGGGCCCACTCCATCTGAACAGAACATTAAATCAAAAGCTTAGTTATCATTGTACCTACAGGATAAATCAATAACATGTAATCGGCTATTGGTGACTATCTTGTCCCATAAGAAACAGATACCGGGGGCAAGTGATTGTCTCCATTGTCACTTCCAAAGGCAGTTGTCTTCTGGGGTCTACAATATTATTAAAATACGATCTGTATAGATTATTAATTAGAGAGGACTCTTAAACCTGAGGCCAATATACTTATTTAAAAGTGTGTGTCAGAATGGCTGTATAATAATAATAATAATAATAATAATAGTAATATTAAAACAAACATTTTATTTAAGTCCAGCTATAGAATAACTTAGCTCATGAGTCCAGTGTATTCAATCTATACCTGCCCAATCTGACTGACAGATGCAACTTCTTCTGAGCAGTGTAAGATCTCAACAGGGAGGAGAGACACTGAGAAGCAGTCAATCTGGATGGATGGGTGGAGATTCAGCAGCAGCAGGTAAGACGATTACTGAGGAGCTGTCAGTCTGAATAGGTAGGTGGAGATTCAGCAGGAATAGCTATCAATCTGGATAGCTAGGTCACCGTAACGCCAAAGAGCTGTCAGCCAAAATATCTGGGTGGATATCCAGTAGCAGCAACAGGGAGGAAGGACACTGAGGACCTGTCAGTCTGAATAAGTATGTGGAGATTCAGCAGCAAGGAAAAGGGACACTGAGAAACTATCAGTCTGGGTAGCTGGGTGAAGATTCCTTCACAGGGATGAGGTACACTGAGGAGCTGTCAGTCTGGATAGCTGGGTGAATATTCAGCAGCAGCGATGTGGGACTCTGAAGAGTTGTGAGTCTGGATAGCTGGGTGAAGATTCACCAGCAGGGATGTGGGACACTGAGGAGTTGTGAGTCTGGATAGCTGAATGAAGATTCACCAACAGGGATGAGGGACACTATTGAGTTGTCAGTCTGGATAGCTTGGTGAAGATTCATCAGCAGGGAGGACAAACAGTCAGTCTGGATAGGTTTGTGGAGATTCAGCAGGAGAAAGGGACACTGAGGAGCTGTCAGTCTGGATAGCTGGGTGGAGATTCACCAGCAGGGATGAGAGACACTGAGGAGTTGTCAGTCTGGATTGCTGAGTGAAGATTCACCAGCAGAGAGGAAGGACACTGAGGAGCTGTCAATCTGAAAAGGTGTGTGAAGATTCATCAGCAGGGATGGGATTCACTCAGGAGCTGTCAGTCTGGATAGCTGGGTGAAGATTCCTCAGCATGGAGGAGGGACACTGAGGAGCTGTCAGTCTGGATAGGTGAGTGGAGTTTCAGCAGCAGGGAGGTGGGACACTGAGGAGCTGTCAGTCTGGATAGCTGGGTGGAGTTAACTGGGTGGAGATTAAGCAGCAGGGATAAGGTACACTGAGTAGTTGTCAGTCTGGATAGCTGGGTGAAGGTTCCCCAGCAGGGATAAGGGACACTGAGGAGTTGTGAGTCTGGACAGCTGGATGAAGATTCACCAACAGGGATGAGGGACACTGTTGAGTTGTCAGTCTGGATAGCCTGGTGAAGATTCATCTGCAGGGAGGACGGGCAGTCAGTCTGGATAGGTTTGTGGAGATTCAGCAGGAGAAAGGGACACTGAGGAGCTGTCAGTCTGGATAGCTGGGTGGAGATTCACCAGCAGGGATGAGAGACACTGAGGAGTTGTCAGTCTGGATTGCTGGGTGAAGATTCACCAGCAGAGAGGAAGGACACTGAGGAGCTGTCAATCTGAAAAGGTGTGTGAAGATTCATCAGCAGGGATGGGGTTCACTCAGGAGCTGTCAGTCTGGATAGCTGGGTGAAGATTCCTCAGCATGGAGGAGGGACACTGAGGAGCTGTCAGTCTGGATAGGTGAGTGGAGATTCAGCAGCAGGGAGGTGGGACACTGAGGAGCTGTCAGTCTGGATAGCTGGGTGGAGTTAACTGGGTGGAGATTAAGCAGCAGGGATGAGGTACACTGAGGGGTTGTCAGTCTGAATAGCTACGTGAAGATTCACCAGCAGGGAGGACAAACAGTCAGTCTGGATAGGTTTGTGGAGATTCAGCAGGAGAAAGGGACACTGAGGAGCTGTCAGTCTGGATAGCTGGGTGGAGATTCACCAGCAGGGATGAGAGACACTGAGGAGTTGTCAGTCTGGATTGCTGAGTGAAGATTCACCAGCAGAGAGGAAGGACACTGAGGAGCTGTCAATCTGAAAAGGTGTGTGAAGATTCATCAGCAGGGATGGGATTCACTCAGGAGCTGTCAGTCTGGATAGCTGGGTGAAGATTCCTCAGCATGGAGGAGGGACACTGAGGAGCTGTCAGTCTGGATAGGTGAGTGGAGTTTCAGCAGCAGGGAGGTGGGACACTGAGGAGCTGTCAGTCTGGATAGCTGGGTGGAGTTAACTGGGTGGAGATTAAGCAGCAGGGATAAGGTACACTGAGTAGTTGTCAGTCTGGATAGCTGGGTGAAGGTTCCCCAGCAGGGATAAGGGACACTGAGGAGTTGTGAGTCTGGATAGCTGAATGAAGATTCACCAACAGGGATGAGGGACACTATTGAGTTGTCAGTCTGGATAGCTTGGTGAAGATTCATCAGCAGGGAGGACAAACAGTCAGTCTGGATAGGTTTGTGGAGATTCAGCAGGAGAAAGGGACACTGAGGAGCTGTCAGTCTGGATAGCTGGGTGGAGATTCACCAGCAGGGATGAGAGACACTGAGGAGTTGTCAGTCTGGATTGCTGAGTGAAGATTCACCAGCAGAGAGGAAGGACACTGAGGAGCTGTCAATCTGAAAAGGTGTGTGAAGATTCATCAGCAGGGATGGGATTCACTCAGGAGCTGTCAGTCTGGATAGCTGGGTGAAGATTCCTCAGCATGGAGGAGGGACACTGAGGAGCTGTCAGTCTGGATAGGTGAGTGGAGTTTCAGCAGCAGGGAGGTGGGACACTGAGGAGCTGTCAGTCTGGATAGCTGGGTGGAGTTAACTGGGTGGAGATTAAGCAGCAGGGATAAGGTACACTGAGTAGTTGTCAGTCTGGATAGCTGGGTGAAGGTTCCCCAGCAGGGATAAGGGACACTGAGGAGTTGTGAGTCTGGACAGCTGGATGAAGATTCACCAACAGGGATGAGGGACACTGTTGAGTTGTCAGTCTGGATAGCCTGGTGAAGATTCATCTGCAGGGAGGACGGGCAGTCAGTCTGGATAGGTTTGTGGAGATTCAGCAGGAGAAAGGGACACTGAGGAGCTGTCAGTCTGGATAGCTGGGTGGAGATTCACCAGCAGGGATGAGAGACACTGAGGAGTTGTCAGTCTGGATTGCTGGGTGAAGATTCACCAGCAGAGAGGAAGGACACTGAGGAGCTGTCAATCTGAAAAGGTGTGTGAAGATTCATCAGCAGGGATGGGGTTCACTCAGGAGCTGTCAGTCTGGATAGCTGGGTGAAGATTCCTCAGCATGGAGGAGGGACACTGAGGAGCTGTCAGTCTGGATAGGTGAGTGGAGATTCAGCAGCAGGGAGGTGGGACACTGAGGAGCTGTCAGTCTGGATAGCTGGGTGGAGTTAACTGGGTGGAGATTAAGCAGCAGGGATGAGGTACACTGAGGGGTTGTCAGTCTGAATAGCTACGTGAAGATTCACCAGCAGGGAGGAGGGACACTGAGGAGCTGTTGTGGGGAGGCCAGGTTGCTAGTCGTGGCAAGGTGATGTTGCATTCCCACACCCTGGCTCCCCACAAAGGAAACACAAAGTCCTCTCTGTTGCATGTGGGAGATACCAAGTAGAACACTCACATTAGCTTCCAGGGTTCCTTCTGCTTCTGTCATCCCTGCTCCAGATTCGCGGTTCTCACAAACAACTCCATGTCCATACTTAACAGTTCAACTTTTCTTGACAACAGGCTCTTATTACAGATGTAGCACAGTTCATGTGGCACCCCAGAGTCCGGTTGCCACGGTGACATTGCCTCACTCTAAGGGGTGATGTCATGCCTGGAGGCAGGAGGGGGTCCCTATGCCAGGTAACACAGTTTACATGACAATTCCTGCTGCAGGCCAGAAAGGGGAACTTCCTTATAAATTCTGGCCAGCAGGTGGGGTTAGTGAGTCAGTAAGAAGACAGCTGAGAGAGTAAACAAGAGAGTTGTCATGGAAACGGGAGCAGTTGAAGCTCATGACAAGACAATTAGAGACAGTGAGAGTTGGACTGTGGAGAGGGAAGGGACAGGAGCGGAGATAAGGGGCTCGGGGGAACTAAAATTGCGGATATTTGACCCCAGAGCGAAGCGCTTATAAAAAGGGACGCCAGAGTCCTTGGCTGGGAAGGAGCTGTACGCCCTGACAGCCGAATCTGGAGTGCAGGGGACTGCAAGTTCCTTGGCCACACTGAACACCTGAAGGCACGGCAACAGACCAAGAGCCCGGGCTGACAGTGAACAAGACAGTGCCCGTGATATAGGCTCACGCTGTCAGCCACACAGGTTAGCAATCATCATGCAGGAGAGGGCCGCAGCTTAGCTACAAGCAGCAGGGACCCAAAAAGAGAGCGCAGAAGGAAGGTCCCCAACCACATCTGGTAGGGTGGATACCCTGAATGCCTTCAGGCAAGCTGGACTCAATCTGTCATCTGTATGTGGTACCCCAGATTGCATTTACGTTCAAGTAAAAGGTAAAGAAAACTGCACCTCTCTGTGTCCTTCACTTTTCCTCTGCATCCCTACATTCACCACCATCTGAACAATCAAATATTTTAGCCCTGGGGCCCCGCTCTACCCGTGGGGAGTTGAACCATCTTTGCTGCATCACCATCAGCCCCAGTGAACCAAAACCGCGGCATCACGACCAAACACCACATAATTATCCTCTATTTCTTACTGGATGCCCAGGGCAACGGACTGGGTCACTGTCACTGTGGCATCCCCTTTAAAGAACCTGACCAGCCCAGTACTGAGTAACCTAAGGCCCTGTGAGGTGCTCCATTCACACATACAATGACATTTCTTCTTGAGCTTTCCCTGTCTTCTCTGACAACTTCCTCCCTGATGACACTTATATCCCTATCTCGCCCGACAATCTCTGATTCTTCCGACAATCTCTGTCCCACAAATAACTCTTTCTCTTCTGCAACATCCATGCCCCTAGGTCCACCAACTTCCTCCCATTCCCCTTGTTCAGTTTCAAATGGAAACTGTAAAAGGCGCCCTCAGCTCTGCCTAATCCCAGCCGTAGGCCCCGGATCCTCCTTGTAATGGTTACTGCATGATGTTAACCACTTGCACACGCTCTGCACTACCAAGTTCAGCACATGAACCAGGCAATGCATGTGTGTCAAAAGGGCTAGGCTCAGAGTTTCAAAACAGCCTGCTATCATTTCCCCCTAGCTGTGCTGGCGTTGGTGGTGCAGGTCTTAATGTGACTGAGTGAGAAGGTGGTGGAGCAAGCAGAGTAGGAAGAGGAGGCAAGCTGGACAGAGAAGCATCCAGCAATCCTTGGTGGTGGTAGAACATGGGCTAGAACGCCTTCCGCCTCTGTCCCAACTGCCACTACATTTACCAGTGGGCAGTTAGGGAGATGCAACATCTCTGGCCATGCTTACTGGTACATGTTTCGATGGTTATGTGGACCTTGCCACTAATGGTGTTGCACAGTACAAACCTTATTTTGTCTGCAACATGTGTGGAAAATTATGGTGGCTGGGAAGAATGTATTGCGAGATAGATACCGCCATCATTTTTTAAAAAAATGTCCGTCTCCCACAGCCAGAATGGCAGCATTTCAAATTTGGAAATGATGTCATTCAGGACCATGGCTTGTGGGTGGGTAGGGAGATATCTTCTCTTCCTCTCGAGGGTTATAGTACAATTATTTTTTTAGACACACTACATGTAAAAAAAATACTGGATGGGCCACAGAATCCCAGCCAGCAGAGTCATCAAAAAGCAGAAGTGACTGCTGCATGACTTGGGGTTCAGACAGCTTGGCTGATTTTCAATGGGGTGAGGTGGAAGCTGGATGATCATGGTGCACAGGTGCCAACTTTGTGCATACTGCATACTGCAATGGACTGGGTGGAACATATTGTGAAGGAATTGGAGCCTCTGTGAGCCATCCAATGTGACACTGCCTCAATGTGTCCTGGCCTCACGATTCGTGTAGAATTATTTTGTAGACACACTACTCATATAGACACAGCGGTACAGTAAAATTATTTGTCTGGCCTAGATATGGCAAAGAAACAGCTGCAGAGTAGATTTATTTATTAGGCATACTACTCGTACAACAAACATGGCTGCAGAGTACACAGAGACTCTTTGGCACGGTACTCCCACAGGCAGGGATGCAGAGTACACACAAAGGATTAAAGCCACAGTATTCCCATAGGCAGGGGTGCACAGTACACACAGTGGCTTTTTAGCACAGTACTTCCCCAGATATGGGTGCAGACTACAAACAGTGTTTTTTTGGAACAGTACTTCCACAGATATGGATGCAGGGCACACCACACACAGTGGCTTTTTGACAGTACTCTCACAGATGGGGTTGCAGAGTATACACAGATGCTTTTCTGCACAGTACTCCCACAGGCAGGGATGCACAGTACACACAGAGGCTTAAAGGCAAAATACTCCCATATGTAGGGTTGCAGAGTACATGCAGCAGCTTTTTGGCACAGTCCTCCCACAGATATGAGTGCAGAGTACACACAGCGACTTTTTGGAGAAGTACTCCCACTGAACAAAATACAAGGTGCAATTGTGGGCGCACTCAGCTGTGCATGATAGCAACATCAATGTTATGGCCAGGTGCCGCAGCAGTGCTCCCACTGAGACACATGCAGAGTACACACAATGCCTTTTTTTGCACAGTACTACCACAGGCAGGGGTGCAGAGTGCGCACACAGACTTTTTGGAACAGAATTCTCATAGACAGGGTTGTAGATTACACACAGAGGCTTTTGGGCACAGTAGTCTCACAGACATGGGTGCAGAGCAGTGATCAGCAAACCTGGTCAGATAAGGTGTCATCTGAGCAAGCTTGTGTGCTAACAAAAATATGTTCGAGTCCCTGCAGCTGCATGTCTCACGACAGTCGCAATGCATACAGGGATTGCCTGTTGGTAATTTTTGGAGCACGCCAAAGACAATCCTTATCACACCAAAGATAACACCTTATCTGAGCACGTTCGCTCATCACTAGTGCAAAGTACACATAGAGTCATGCCGCTTCCATGTCTCACGGCTGTTTCACAGCTACAACACAGGCAGGGAATGCCTAACAAATAGGAAATCCCTGCATGTGTTGTGGTTGTCTAACAGCGTTTAGACATGCAGCCATTGGGACTCAAATGTATTTTTCAAGCATGCCGAAGACAATTGGTTAGCACCCGAGCATGCTCGGATGACACGTTATCCGAACACGTTTGCTCATCACTATTGGTTAAGTAACAGCATATAAGGAAATAGTTAATGATAATACTAGCCCAGTGGGTGGGCACTAGTTATAATAAAAAGAGGGCACTTCCTGATAGTGTGAGTTCTGAGAGAGTTAGTGAGGTTCATAGTCAAGTTCAAATTCAAGTGTGGTGGGTTGCTAGGGGCATGGTGCAGCTTGCTCCTGGCAGTGTAAGTCAATGCTGGGATCCTGAGTACTCACTCCTGTCACATCCGGAGCCTAATGTCTGGCATAGGGGCTTCCATGTTCATAATGTCTTCTGGCGTATAGTTGAAAATGGAAAGGGACCCACAAAGATATCAGGTGATGGTCGGTCCGGGGTGCACTGCCGATGTGGACGAGAAATCCCTGAGACGAACAGAATCGGTGGGCTTGGAGGTGGTCCAGGACAAGATAGCGAGAGTACTGAAGAAGAGCTATGCTAACATGGAAGAAACTGGGAATTGCTGTGCCCTATCCCACCGCTCACCACCTTATGATCTTAAACTGTTTAGTAAATGTTTGACTGTTACAAAGAATGTGGTGTCCCATGCATTGTGTGCCGCAGCTCCTGAAGACAGAAGCCTGGAGGCACCGGAAGCCTGCTATCTACAAATGGGTGTGATGCACCACACACTGCAGCAGACTGGGACTGGTGGACTACTTGTGTGTAAAGTGCTAGAGCAAAACCGGACAGAAGTTTGGTCATGACTACTGTTCTGCACCACTTTACACCCCAATGAGTCAATACTTTGTAGGACTATTATTTGATGCAATAACTACTGCATGTCTTTTAGGGTATGTCTCTGAGGTTGACATTTTTGCCCCTTCATCTTTGAACACTCGCTCTCGCTCAGTGACATTGGGTGGAATTGTCTGTGAACAGTAATTTTCATGTCTTTTCACAGACTCTCAATGGGCCACTCACACACATAAAATCGATTTAATCTAAACCATCCATTGTAGCTCTGGCAGTATGTTTAGGGTCGTTGCCCTGCTGGAAGGTGAACCTGCGCTCCAGTCTCAAGTCTTTTACAGCCTCTATCAGGTTTTCCTTCAGGATTTCCATGTATTTAGCTCTATCCATCTTCCCATCAACTGTGATAAAATTGTCTGCCCCTGCTGAATAGAAACCTCCCTACAGCATGATGCTCCCACCACCATGTTTTACGGTGGGCATGGTGCTTTCAAGGTGATGTGGAATTTTAGTTTTCTGCTACACATAGTGTTTTGCATTCAACCCAAAAAGTTTTTCTTTGGTCTCAAGTGACCAGAGCATGTTCTTCCACATGCCATGTAGGGGACACCGCTAGAACTTTTTGGTCTAAATCATTATTACAAAACAGTTTTTTTTTCCACCTAAAATGCAAAATTAGAAAATGGCCAAATCCTCTAAGGGTTAAAAGATGCCACTCTTTGCTTTCAGTGCAGGTATATGAGACGAGCTCTGAACTTGCAATGCATTCCTGCTGACAGTGATGGTTAGTGATATGGAGCACATCATCATACGCTTCCCTGTGCGTTATGTCCTGTGGTCTCAGGACACGCCATGTTCGTGTGCTAATATAGAGAATTGTGGTCATTTAACTCACCTCGTAAATGCAGACTTAATAAGAGCTATTGATCTGCAGCTTCCAGGAAGAGTCACAGGGTGGAGAAAAGTAAAGGGGAGGTAATGCTCTGCTGACCCATCTAGAGAAGATCGGCACAAACCGCTGATATTGATATGTCTGATTTTACGAGAATGTACAAGAAATAATTATTACTCTGATTCCAACTAAGTAAGACATTACTTCATAGGAGGAGAAAGAACGCAACCGATTTTATAAAACAATAACTATATTATGGAGAGGCAAACATTAAAATCTCCCAAAAAGTCACCTTCATTGTGTATATCATCAGTTGTACATAAAAAATGACCTCAATATAATCACATGAAAGGAATACAAATCACCTATTATACAATCAGAACTGGATAGGGGTGTTCTTATTTTCCCATTATCACTTTCTTATTTTTTTTTTTCTGTACATGACTGGAATGACAGTCTTGCCTGAGCTCCTATTAATAGCATTCAGAGATTGACCTGTGCAGAGGTCATTGTGAAAGAATGTGGAGGAGGCGAGCTGTGACATCACCTATTGTGTATGAAGGATACGGTGATATCTGCTCTATATAGAGGTGTTATCAGTCATTGTACAAGAGGAGGAGGTGAGGTGTGACATCACCTATTGTGAATGGTGGATCCCGTGCTATCTACTATATATAGAGGTGTTATCAGTCCCTGTACAGGAGGAGGAGGTGGGCTGTGACATCACCTATTGTGAATGGTCCAGCATTGTGTTATCTACTGTATATAGAGGTGTTTTCAATCATTGTAGAGGAGGAGGAGGTGAGTTGTGACATCACCTATTGTGATTGGTGGATCTTGTGTTATCTACTGTATATAGAGGTGTTATAAGTCATTCCTATGTACCATGACACACGGAGGCTGGAGAAGTCAAGCAAAGATAAACTTTTATTAATACCTTACACTGTAAAAAAAATAAAAACTTTTCTTCCAAAAATAAATGCATTTAATGAAAAAATGCCCAATAAGTTGCCCATATCCTTAAATGCTTGGAGTTGTTAGACATGACTCTTTTTTTTCATATTGGGGTTTTTAAAATTCCATCAGTTAAATTGCAATCAGCGGGTTTACTTTATATAAGGGGGATGGGGTCAATTTCACGCAGACGTACGCAGCTCTCTTTCTAAACGTGTGCATGTAGATGAGTGATAATGATTGAAATAAGGCAGCTGATGAGGACAGGGACGGCTTCATCACAATATTAAATGCATTATACATAAAGAACGAGCCTGAATGATGACGGGAAATGAAGGAAGAAAAAAGCCGGTATCGGCGGCATCACATCCGTGTATTTCAGCATGAAGTCTGACTACACATTGGACTCAGCCCACTCATCCTTATCGCATATTCTCCATTTTAATTTCCAATCATTCTGGTTATTATTCTTTCTGCAGCTGTCCGTCTAGCTTTGCTAAATTGACCCTGTCTCATCAGCCGTTTAAATCAAAAGCTAATTTCCACACCTTTTTGTCCGACACAGTAAATACAGCTTGTAATCAACACCAGCCGATGGCACAGAAACACTTCCAAGAATCTCAAGACACTAGAGAGACCCAGTGATAACAAGGGGGTTATAAAAACCAACCCAAATACCTAGGGGCATAAAAACCAACCAGAACACCTAGAGGCATAAAAACCAACCAGAATACCAAGGGGCATAAAAACCAACCCAAATATCTAGAGGCAAAAAAACAACCCTAATCCATAGGAGCATAAAATCCAACTCTAATACCTAGAGGCATAAAAAACAACCCCAATACCTAGAGGCATAAAAACCAACCCAAATTCCTAGAGGCAAAAAAAACAACCCTAATCCATAGGAACATAAACCAACCCTAATACCTAGAGACATAAAAAACAACCCTAATACCTAGAGACATAAAAAACAACCCTAATACCTAGAGGCATAAAAACCAACCAGAATACCTAGGGGCAAGAAAACCAACCCAAATACTTAGGGGCAAAAAAACAACCCTAATCCACAGGAGCATAAAATCCAACCCAAATACCTAGAGGCATAAAAAACAACCCTAATACCTAGAGGCATAAAAACCAACCCAAATACCTAGAGGCAAAAAAAACCCCAACCCTAATCCATAGGAACTAGAGTTGAGCATTCCGATACCGCAAGTATCGGGTATCGGCCGATACTTGCTGTATTGGAATTCCGATACCGACATCCGATATTTTTTCAATATCGGGCATCGGAATCGGAAGTTCAAAGTTGATTAACAGCCGAAATGACGTCATCATGATGCGCGGTGTGTGCGCATCATGATGCGCAGTCATTTCGGGCCTTCCGGGGGTCTCTGCTGGCCTGCCGGGGGGCTGTGCCGGCCTGCCGGGGGCTGTGTGGACTGCCCGGGGTCTGTACCGGCCTGCCGGGGGGCTGTGCCGGCCTGCCGGTGGTCTGTGCACCCTGTGGGGGTCTGTACCGGCCTGCCGGGGGGGCTGTGCCGGCCTGCCGGGGGGCTGTGCTGATGTCCGGGGCTCTGTGCAGGCATCGTCCGATGGGACTACAAGTCCCATCGGGCGATGCCTGCTACCATGACAGTGATTGACACATTAGCCAATGATGGGACAGTAGTAGTCCCATCATCCGGCTAATGTGTTAAATGTTAAAAAAAAAATAAAATAAATACTACATACATACTACATACCTACTACATGCATGCTACATACATACCACATATATACTACATGCATGCTACATACATACTACATGCTACATACATACTACATACATACTACATGCATGCTACATACATACTACATGCATGCTACATACATACTACATATATACTACATGCATGCTACATACATACTACATGCTACATACATACTACATACATACTACATGCATGCTACATACATACTACATACATACTACATATATACTACATGCATGCTACATACAGTGGGGAAAAAAAGTATTTAGTCAGTCAGCAATAGTGCAAGTTCCACCACTTAAAAAGATGAGAGGCGTCTGTAATTTACATCATAGGTAGACCTCAACTATGGGAGACAAACTGAGAAAAAAAAATCCAGAAAATCACATTGTCTGTTTTTTTTTTTCATTTTATTTGCATATTATGGTGGAAAATAAGTATTTGGTCAGAAACAAAATTTCATCTCAATACTTTGTGATATATCCTTTGTTGGCAATGACAGAGGTCAAACGTTTTCTGTAAGTCTTCACAAGGTTGCCACACACTGTTGTTGGTATGTTGGCCCATTCCTCCATGCAGATCTCCTCTAGAGCAGTGATGTTTTGGCTTTTCGCTTGGCAACACGGACTTTCAACTCCCTCCAAAGGTTTTCTATAGGGTTGAGATCTGGAGACTGGCTAGGCCACTCCAGGACCTTGAAATGCTTCTTACGAAGCCACTCCTTCGTTGCCCTGGCGGTGTGCTTTGGATCATTGTCATGTTGAAAGACCCAGCCACGTTTCATCTTCAATGCCCTTGCTGATGGAAGGAGGTTTGCACTCAAAATCTCACGATACATGGCCCCATTCATTCTTTCATGTACCCGGATCAGTCGTCCTGGCCCCTTTGCAGAGAAACAGCCCCAAAGCATGATGTTTCCACCACCATGCTTTACAGTAGGTATGGTGTTTGATGGATGCAACTCAGTATTCTTTTTCCTCCAAACACGACAAGTTGTGTTTCTACCAAACAGTTCCAGTTTGGTTTCATCAGACCATAGGACATTCTCCCAAAACTCCTCTGGATCATCCAAATGCTCTCTAGCAAACTTCAGATGGGCCCGGACATGTACAGGCTTAAGCAGTGGGACACGTCTGGCACTGCAGGATCTGAGTACATGGTGGCGTAGTGTGTTACTTATGGTAGGCCTTGTTACATTGGTCCCAGCTCTCTGCAGTTCATTCACTAGGTCCCCCCGCGTGGTTCTGGGATTTTTGCTCACCGTTCTTGTGATCATTCTGACCCCACGGGGTGGGATTTTGCGTGGAGCACCAGATCGAGGGAGATTATCAGTGGTCTTGTATGTCTTCCATTTTCTAATTATTGCTCCCACAGTTGATTTCTTCACTCCAAGCTGGTTGGCTATTGCAGATTCAGTCTTCCCAGCCTGGTCCAGGGCTACAATTTTGTTTCTGGTGTCCTTTGACAGCTCTTTGGTCTTCACCATAGTGGAGTTTGGAGTCAGACTGTTTGAGGGTGTGCACAGGTGTCTTTTTATACTGATAACAAGTTTAAACAGGTGCCATTACTACAGGTAATGAGTGGAGGAAAGAGGAGACTCTTAAAGAAGAAGTTACAGGTCTGTGAGAGCCAGAAATCTTGATTGCTTGTTTCTGACCAAATACTTATTTTCCACCATAATATGCAAAAAAAAGAAAAAAAAACAGACAATGTGATTTTCTGGATTTTTTTTTCTCAGTTTGTCTCCCATAGTTGTGGTCTACCTATGATGTAAATTACAGACGCCTCTCATCTTTTTAAGTGGTGGAACTTGCACTATTGCTGACTGACTAAATACTTTTTTTCCCCACTGTACATACTACATACATACTACATGCATGCTACATACATACTACATGCTACATACATACCACATATATACTACATACATACTACATGCATGCTACATACATACTACATGCTACATACATACTACATACATACTACATGCATGCTACATACATACTACATACATACTACATATATACTACATGCATGCTACATACATACTACATGCTACATGCATGCTACATACATACTACATGCTACATACATACTACATACATACTACATGCATGCTACATACATACTACATGCTACATGCATGCCACATACATACTACATGCTACATACATACCACATATATACTACATGCATGCTACATACATACTACATGCTACATGCATACTACATGCTACATACATACTACATACATACTACATGCATGCTACATACATACTACATACATACTACATGCATGCTACATACATACTACATATATACTACATGCATGCTACATACATACTACATGCTACATACATACTACATGCTACATACATACTACATATATACTACATGCATGCTACATACATACTACATGCTACATACATACTACATGCATGCTACATACATACTACATACATACTACATACATACTACATATATACTACATGCATGCTACATACATACTACATGCTACATACATACTACATATATACTACATGCATGCTACATGCTACATACATACTACATACATACTACATGCATGCTACATACATACTACATGCTACATACATACCACATATATACTACATACATACTACATGCATGCTACATACATACTACATGCTACATACATACTACATACATACTACATGCATGCCACATACATACTACATGCTACATACATACTACATACATGCTACATACAGACTACATGCTACATACAATACATTCATACAATACATACATAGACATACAGTACATATAACATAGAGTAACCACACAGCTTTTACCATAAAGTGAGACTAGGGACTTTTTTTTTTTTAAGTGGCGGAGGAATACAGTGCGGAAGGATACCTACCTTCCGTCATTGGATTCCTGCAGCCCGTAGAGAGCGGCAGCATCAGCTGATGCTGCAGTTCTCTACCCAAGATCATCGTGGGACACACTCGTGGACTGCTTCGGATCATGGGTGAGTATTTTTGTGGTTTGTTATGTTAATATTTATTCCGTAAAAGACAATGGCTTCGGGGAACAATGTGACAAGTATTGGTAAGTATGTTACTCTGTTATATGTACTGTATGTCTATGTATGTATTGTATGAATGTATTGTATGTAGCATGCATGTAGTATGTATGTAGCATGTATGTAGTATGTATGTAGCATGTAGTATGTATGTAGCATGCATGTAGTATATATGTAGTATGTATGTAGTATGTATGTAGCATGCATGTAGTATATATGTACTATGTATGTAGCATGTAGTATGTATGTAGCATGCATGTAGTATGTATGTATGTAGTATTTTTTTTTTATTTTTTTTTACATTTAACAGTTAACACATTAGCCGGATGATGGGACTACTACTGTCCCATCATTGGCTAATGTGTCAATCACTGTCATGGTAGCAGGCATCGCCCGATGGGACTTGTAGTCCCATCGGACGATGCCTGCACAGACCCCCGGACATCAGCGCAGCCCCCTGGCAGGCCGGCACAGCCCCCCGGCAGGCCGGTACAGACCCCCACAGGGTGCACAGCCCCCCGGCAGGCCGGCACAGCCCCCTGGCAGGCCGGTACAGACCCCGGGCAGTCCGCACAGCCCACCGGCAGGCCGGCACAGCCCCCCGACAGGCCGGTACAGACCCCGGGCAGTCCGCACAGCCCACCGGCAGGCCGGCACAGCCCCCCGGCAGGCCGGCAGAGACCCCCGGAAGGCCCGTACAGACCCCCGAGAGGCTGTACAAGGGCAGGAAAGGGTTTTTCCAATTCCGATACCGGAAGTCTCATAGACTTGAATGGGACTTCCGGTATCGGCATCGGCGATACCGATACTTTTTTTAAAGATCGGCCGATCCATTCCGATCCGATATTTTGAAGTATCGGACGGTATCGCTCAACTCTAATAGGAACATAAAATCCAACCCTAATACCTAGAGGCATAAAAAACAACCCTAATACCTAGAGGCATAAAAACCAACCAGAATACCTAGGGGCAAGAAAACCAACCCAAATACCTAGAGGCATAAAAACCAACCCAAATACCTTGGGGCAAAAAAACAACCCTAATCCACAGGAGCATAAAATCCAACCCAAATACCTAGAGACAAAAAACCCCAACCCTAATCCATAGGAACATAAAATCCAACCCTAATACCTAGAGGCATAAAAACCAACCCAAATACCTAGAGGCAAAAATAACCCAACCCTAATCCATAGGAACATAAAATCCAACCCTAATACCTAGAGGCATAAAAAACAACCCTAATACCTAAAGGCATAAAAGCCAACCAGAATACTTAGGGACAAGAAAACCAACCCAAATACCTAGAGGCATAAAAACCAACCCAAATAACTAGGGGAAAAAAAACAACCCTAATCCATAGGAGCATAAAATCCAACCCAAATACCTAGGGCCATAAACAACAACCCAAATACCTAGGGGCATAAAAACCAAACTAAATACCTAGGGGCATAAAAACCAGCCCAAATCCATAGGAGCATAAAAACCATTCCAATTACATAGGAGCATAAAAACCAACCTGAATACCAAGGGGAATAAAAACCAACCCAAATATTTATGGGCATAAAACCAGCCCAATTGCCTAGGGGCATAAAACCAACCCAAATATCTACTGGCATAATAACCAATCCAAATACCAAGCGACATGAAAACCAACCCAAATACCTAGGGGCAAGAAAATGAATCCAAACACCTAGACATGGCTCCATCAGTTTTAGTAAACAGGACCGATGGGTAATTAACACTGGGTTTATGGAAAGTATGGCCATACATACTACATGGCATGAAGCTGCTGTAAATCCCTTGGACAGAGCTAAAATGGTTTGTTCAACTTTCAGGACAATTTTTTCTTCCTTAGTTTCATGTATTTGGAGCTAAAAATTGGGTTTCATTAAAAATGTTGCACCATTTGGCTTTTAGAGGCCTTTTGTTTCGCTGTACATTCAACTTTGATATGGTCTGGGGTCATTAAATTAGTTGAGAAGGAGCTCAGAAAAAGACAGATAAAACAGTTACAATCTCTCCGGATGGGTTCTCAGCTTATTCTGCAGTCAGTAATAGACAGTGCAACACAGACAGGTGCGTAACTACAATACGTGCACTGGTTGCACGTCGCACACGGGCCCTGAAGTCTAAAGGGTCCAAAAAGTCCCTTTGACCTATCTGAAAAGACCAATACTATTAAAGACTTGCAATAATTGGGGGCCCCATTGGAGCTTTTGCATTAAGGCCCGTGAGCTTCAAGTTACGTCACAGAGGCTATAAAATGCTTACAGTGCAAAGTTTTTAAAGAAACCTAATTCAAAAAATGATTTTTAGCCCCGAATACATGCAGATAGGTAACAAATAAAAGGCCCAAAAGATGGGCAGCCCATTTAAATAGTTATTGGGTTATATTGTGACAGCTATTCCTCCTGATCTATAGCTGCCACCAGACCTGAACGTGCCAGGATTGTCTCAATCTTTTGCTTACAGTCTTTGCAAAAACAGGACTGTGCCAGGCTGAACAATACGGTAAGGCAGCTGTGCACTGATTAGGGCATTCCAGGATGAGGTTGAGAAGTCCCACAAGGCATAATGACCCCTATAAGTACTGACAATTTAGAAAAAAATACAAACTACTCACCTTCTACCATCCCATTTTTGTCGTCTCTTGTTAGTTCACTGTGCTGACTGAGGCTTTGCCGGCACAGGAGGCGCGATTTAATGACGTCATTGCGCCTGCTGTGCTGATTAACTCAGACGCATCGGCAGAGTGATGTAGCCGGGAGTTGACAACTCCCTTCTATTCAATGGTATCTGCATCCGAGCGATATTATGAGGGCGTCTGGGGGCATTGGAGGTGTCGGTGCCACTCAGCATTGGGCCTCCACGCCTCACCTCCCCTCTGGTCTCCCACAGCTCACGTGCCACATAGTGGACTCAATACCATAGGCTTTGAATGGAGGGGCAGCATGCCATTCGAATCTAGGACGCAGGATCTCCTGAGGGTCCCAGTAATCGGGATTCCATTGAACTGCCGGTTATCGTCTGTCCTGTGGGTAGGAAATAACTTGCTAAAACTGGAAACTCTTGCAAATATAGAAAGTGTCTATTGGAATCAATTGGTTGTCTGTGAAATGCCAACAGGTATCTAGAGAGAGAGGGAAATGCCTTTGTGTCCACTCTCCATTCTGACCAGGCGATGAGGATCGTGAGTGGAGAAGAAAGCTACAATGACTCAGATTTCCCCTTTATGCTATGTGACAATAATTTTTGTAGACGGTAAGGCTTCTGAACCTATTTTTTACCTTATTAAATGGCTTAACTTGAAGCTTTTGTTCCCCAATGAAAAATCTCCAACAGTAACCCCCAACCATCACCAGTCCGTAATAGTATTGGTCTCCGCATAAGAGATCTTTTGAGCCAAGGACATGTTGCACTTACAACCAATGCAACCACTATAGTTACACCCCTGATCTACATGCGGTTTTATCTTCAGAACTATAACGACAATAAAGAGGGAATAAAAAACATCTATAGTAAAAAGGAGACTTCAACTTCTTCATAGATGAGGATTCCTTACTGTAATAGCAGTGAAGCTATTCTGATAGGTGGTGTGCAAGGGTGACCTCTGATCCATTCACATCTATGGGCTCAGAGGAGCGTTATCACGTGTGTGTGACCGGTACTCACATAGACAATGAATAGATTGGTTTCTATGCATTCACATGGAGTACACAAGACCCCCAATCATGTGATCAGTGGAGGGTCCACGCATCATACGTTTCTAACCTATTTCTTGAATAGGCAATAACATTGTTGCTCATGGGATAACCCTTTAAGAAATGCAATAGAAATATAGTTGGTTTTCATTTATTAAGTGGCCTTCCATGTAATGTATCGCTAAGGGGACTTCGTAAGAGCTCAGACAACTCTTTTTTAGCTACTTTCTACTCAGGCAAATAAAGGGGCGATCAGGACACTCTCTTTTTAAGATCCTGAAACCCTAGTTAGGTAGAAGTTGTTGCTATATAGTTGTTTTCATCTGTTTGGCTCTAAGTGGGTCTTTTGTCTAGTGCTCCAGGTCTCTTGACCACGACATTAAAGGAGATGTCTGGTGAAAATTAGTTATCATTTATCATGCACTTGGAGCACCCCGCGGGGCCTGGGGGTACTTGGTACCGGGCCCGTCGACTTCAATAGCAGATGGTGTCATGGCGGCGGCGACCCAATCCGTGGCCCAGAGGCGTCCAGTAATAAAATAGGGGAAAGTTGTGTGGTATTTATGTGGTAAAAATTAAGATAAAGTTTATAGATGGTTAAATACGTGACGCCACCTGTGGTATTCTGGTCAGAGGTGACCAGCGCTGCGGTGTCGTTCCCCTGAGACTGTTGGTGTGTCGCAGCTGAGGTGAAAATAGCTCTCCACAGGTAGAGCAATAGTCCCAGGGCAAAGATGTTAGATTGATAGTCAGGACGGCTGTGAATGCTGGGGTGCAGAGAAATGAGAGAAGGACACAGAGAGGTGCAGTTTCTTAACCTTTTACTTGAAAGTGGTTGTAATCCGTAGTACCACATACAGGTGATGGAATGAGTCCGGCTCGCCTGGAAGCATTCAGGGGATCCACCTTGCCAGGTGGGGATTTAGGACCTTCCTTCTGCGCTGTGTGTTGGTCTCCGCTGTTTATAACTATGCTGCGACCCTCAATTGCGTGATGATTTCACTAACCTGTACAGCTGTCAGCATGAGCCTATTCCACGGGTATCGTCCTTTTCACCGTCAGCCCCGGGCGCCTTATTCGCCGTTCCCTCAGGTGTTCAATGTCACACAGGAATTTACAATTCCCTGTACCATCAGATTCGGCAATCAGAACATGCAGCTCCTGACCACCAAGGACTCTGACGTCCTGGTTCTCCCTATTAGCGCTTCGCGCTGTGGTCTGCTATATGCAGTTTTAGCTTCCCCAAAGCCTCTCCGTTCCCAACTCCTCTCAGATCAGCTCCCTCCTGAACTGACTGGACCTTCCAGAAAGATCTTTTTACCTCACGTTTAACTGCCTTGTCATTTCTCCTCACAGCTCACAGCTGCTCTCGTTTCCATGACAACTCCCTCAGCTCATTTCTAGCTGACTCACCAACCCCCTCTGCTGGCCAGAATTTATAAGGCAGCTCCCTTTTCTGACCTGCAGCAGGAATTGTGATTTAATCTCTTACCTGGCATTGGGTCCCCTTTCTGCCTCCAAGCATGACTTCACCTCTTAGAGGGAGGCGATGTCACTGTGACAACCAGACTCTGGGGTGTCACACACTGGTCAGAATAACGGAGTCCATTCCTGACCTTGCAATATGGTCCTGTGAAATCTAATTACAATCCTGCTCATATTTATGTTTTTTAGGTTTAGTACTATGATTAAAGGTGTCCCTTAGCAATGGCCAAAATGTACCCCCAAAAGGGTTAGGCCACCAATAACAGAAAGATCTGGTGTGTTTCAGCGTTCACACCCTTTCCACAAACCATGGACCAATTCCTCATCTTGTTTGCTACAAATCCAACTTCTCTTTGTCTTTGCCACCCATGGCAAATTAACTTTCCTCCAAATAAAAGAAAAAGGGCTCTCTATAGTTACTTCCAATGGGTGCCACGAAAAAACCATTGTAAAGTTAAACTTCAGCTCAGCGCCACATAGAGAAATCTAAAATATTATGCATCCAACATTACTCACAATTCTCCAGGTCGCTCTCCACCATAGAAAATGGACACAAATTTTTCAAAATAGCACCCATTGATTAAAGCATGGTGACACATATGGTGGTCATATGTGTCTCTAGTTCCTTTATACCGTGGTTTTAAAATCGTGATGGAAGTAAAGCAATTTTTGTATTTTTTTCAACTGCTGCTGGATTACAATTTTTTTGGCCATTTACTAATAAAAGTCAGGTTTCTTCTTCATGGAGAAAAGCCTACTTGCATAATCCTTTCCCACGCAGCGTTACCTATCATATAAGTCTCATCAAGTCATCATGGGGGGTTCACGTGAAGAAACAGTACTTCCTACACTATTACTACAAGATGGGTTGGGACAAACCTTGGTTGGGCATCCTCTTTCCAACTGCCCTACAGCATGTACACTGGATCTTATGAACTTCATTCACAATGATTTGCTCTATTTGGTCATGGACATTTGTTTTGCATTTGGTAAGAATCAAATTTGCTGCGAAGGGAGGATAAAAAAAACAATAGAATCATAGAATCGTTGAGTTGGAAGGGACCTCCTGGGCCATCTGGTCCAACCCCCTGCTCAATAAATTATACTTTTCTCTGCTTGGTCCTGTCATGACACAGCGGTTGGGTGACCCGAGACCAGGGGCTCCTTCCTTGTCCCTGGTATTAGAGGGCACCCAGCTGGCCATGCTCCCGGGGATACTTCAGATGGTGAAGATGCCGAGGCCTCTGCCCTTGCCTTATCTCCTGAGTTAGCCCTCCGTCTGTTCTCCACCCACCCAGGGAAGAGGGGGCACTACTGTGCACTGTAGTACACAAACCCGACAAACAAGGCAACACAATGGTGAACAGAAAACTCCAGACATACAAAACATTCACTCACATGTAACAGAGGAATGCATCGGGTCGTGTAGGTATGGGAATAAACCAAAATAGATAAGGAATTACCACACATACAAACCAAGCAACAGTCACAGATTACTCCTCCAACTCTCCTTCTCATATGTACTTATCAGGATCCTGACAGCGCCAGCATACAGCCTCTGCTGAGCAGGGACTCACCCGCACTGTAGGGACCCCTGGGGACCAGGATAGCTAGAAAGTATAGGTGCACAGGACCTTAGTGATGAAGTTTAACAAGCCGACACAGGACCTACGGTCATGTGACAGCCAGGGGGCGGGGCTTAGCATCCTGCTTTCAGAGCAGATAGAAAACTCAGAGTCGGGCAAAACGGAGGTCATTCACGGTACGGACAGCGAGGTACAGGAGGGGTAAACAGACGGGAGGTCAGACAAAGCCAAAGGTCATACACAAGAGGGCGACGCGGTACCAAGGGGACAAGCAGTGAGAAGTCGGGTCACAAGCAGAGAGTCATACACGAGAGGTAGCGCAGTACAAGAGGGACAGGCAGAACTCGTAACAGGGACAGAACCGAATCAAAACCAAAGAAGCAAGCAAGATATCAGGCACAAGGCACACATACGCACAAGGTCAACTAACTCAGCCGAGGGCAGGAGTATAACTGACACCGGACCTAGGTCCAGTGAGCATTAAATAGCCGCCCTCTGCCAGGGAGAGGCGGAACAATTAACCCCCAATCAGACCAGGACGGGCCAAAGCGAAACCCCGTCCTGGATCATGACAGTACCCTCCTCTCAATGGGGGGCCACTGGACCCCCAGGTCTCTCAGGGTACTTGGCGTGAAAGGCCCGGACCAACCGATCTGCATGAACCGATCAAGCAGGAACACACGAGCGTTCTTCAGGACCGTAGCCTTTCCAATGTACCAGATATTGAAGGGCACGACGGACTAACCTGGAGTCGACAATTCGTTCCACCTCATACTCCGACTGCCCGTCTACCAAAACCGGTGTTGGGGAAGCTGATGATCTCTCCCCAGCGGACCTCACAGGTTTCAAAAGGGCCTTATGAAAAACATTTGGGATCCGCAGAGATGGCGGGAGACGCAACCGAAAAGCCACCGGGTTAACTGCCTCGGTAATTTCATAAGGACCGATAAACTTGGGTCCAAGCTTCGCAGAGGGGACCTTGAGTCTTATATTCTTGGTGGACAACCATACCTTATCCCCAATCTGAAACACCGGTCCTGCGGATCGTTTTTTGTCCGCAAAAAATTTAAATTTGTCCTGGGCCTTCGTAATATTACTCTGGACCTCTCGCCATACCTCCCCCAACCGCTGGATCGTCTCATCCGCCCCAGGACACCCAGAATTCAAACGGGAAAATTCTCCAAAATGAGGAAGAAACCCATAATTGCAGAAAAAGGGAGATGTACCCGTAGACTGGTTAACGCGGTTGTTAAATGCAAACTCAGCCACCGGTAACACAGAACACCAATCATCTTGTCGGTCTGAGGTCAAGCAACGCAGAATTTGCTCCAGAGACTGATTGGTCCGCTCGGTCTGCCCATTAGTCTCTGGATGATAAGCGGATGAAAAGGACAGACCAATACCCAACCTTTTACAAAAAGCCCTCCAAAATCTGGAAACAAATTGCACTCCTCTATCAGACACCACATTCAAGGATACCCCATGCAACTGCACCACATGCTCAACAAACAATCTGGACAATGTTTCCGCATTAGGTAGAGCTGCCAAAGGTACAAAATGTGCCTGGTTACTAAAACTGTCCACCACAACCCAGACAACGGTATTACCCTTGGAGGGGGGAAGGTTGGTGATGAAATCCATGGACAAATGCGTCCATAGTCTCTCAGGAATTGGCAGTGGTACCAATTCCCCGGCTGGCCGGTTATGGGGGGTTTTTGCACGGGCACAAACATCACAAGCAGACACATATTCCCCAACATCAGAGGCTAGAGCAGACCACCAGAATACTCTAGCAATGGCCTTCCGGGTAGCCGAGATCCCTGGATGTCCACCCAGAACTGAGTCATGGAACTCCCGGAGGACCTTAAGGCGAAGCTGAGCTGGCACAAAAAGTTTGTCCACCGGCTTAGCCGGCAGTGCAAGAGACTGGGCTTCCCGAATCTCTCGTTCCAACATATTCGATATACCTGCCACCACCACCCCAGGCTGAAGAATGGAGGATGGAGGATCCGGGGGGGACACCGGATCTAGACTGCGTGACAATGCATCTGCTCTGACATTTTTAGATCCTGGCCGAAAAATGATCGAGAAGTTGAATCGGGAAAAAAAAAGTGACCATCTAGCCTGTCTAGGAGTCAACCTCTTAGCTGACTCAATATAAGCTAGGTTTTTGTGGTCCGTAATTACGGTTATAGGATGGACAGCCCCCTCCAAAAAATGCCTCCATTCTTCAAAGGCCAACTTAACAGCCAGAAGTTCTCGATTTCCCACATCATAGTTTCTCTCAGCAGGAGAGAATTTCTTTGAGAAAAAGGCGCAAGGTCTTAAATTGGTCAAAGTGGCGGGTCCCTGGGACAATACCGCCGCCACCCCCACCTCTGAGGCATCTAACTCAACAATAAATGGTTCAGATGGGTCCGGTTGAACAAGAACCGGGGCCGGCATGAAACATGTTTTCAAAAACTGAAATGCCGCTACCGCTGCGGTTGACCAATTCTTGATATCGGCCCCCTTTTGAGTCATGTCTGTGAGGGGTTTAACCACCTGTGAGAACCCCTTTATAAATTTGCGATAGTAATTGGCGAATCCTAGGAAACGCTGCAGAGCCTTCAAATCACAAGGTTGAACCCACTCGACAATGGCCTGCACCTTATTAGGATCCATGCGATACCCTTCAGTAGACACGATGAACCTCAGAAACGACAGTTCCTGAACAAAAAAACAAACATTTTTCCAGTTTAGCAAAGAGACAGTTCTCCCGGAGCCTTTGGAGAACTGCCCGAACATGACCAATGTGAGTCTGTTTATCAGGAGAATAGATCAATATGTCATCCAAATATACCACCAAAAAACGTCCAATAAAATCAGAGAACACGTGATTTATGAAGTTTTGGAAGACCGCTGGAGCATTGGTCAAGCCGAAACCCTTCAGTAGTGAGAAAAGCGGTTTTCCATTCATCTCCGTCTCGGACTCAGATAAGGTTATACGCTCCCCGTAGATCTAATTTTGAAAACTACTTAGCTCCGGACAATTGGTTGTATAAATCAGGAATAAGTGTAAGGGGATACGTATTCCTCACAGTTATCTTATTTAACTCACGAAAATCGAGGCATGGGAGTAAACCACCGTCTTTTTTCTTCACAAAAAAGAACCCCGCCTCCACAGGAGAAACAGAAGGACGAATGTGTCCCTTACGGAGGCTTTCGGAAATATACTCCTTCATCGCAGCCCGTTCTGGACCCGAAAGGTTATACAAGCGGGCCTTGGGTAATTTAGCACCTGGAACCAGGTCAATGGCACAATCAAATGGGCGGTGTGGTGGTAAAACCTCAGCCTTTTTTTCGGAGAAAACGTCAGTATAGTCTATCAGGCACTCCGGAATACCTTCCAGACCCACGGACGACACAGACACAGTATCAAGACATTTCTCAGAACAATAGGGACCCCATTTAACAATGTCCCAACATTCCCAATTAATTACAGGATTATGCAATTGTAACGAGGGGAACCCCAACACCAGTCCCGCTGGCAGGTTGTCCATCACAAAACATGAAATACGTTCCTGGTGCAAGGAACTCACTTTAAGGAGAAACTCTTCAGTACGAAACATAATGTCATTCTTTACCAGTGGTGTTTTGTCAATGGCCACAATGTGAATAGGAGTCTCCAACCTAACTGTCCCTAACTTACACCTGGATACCAAATCAGAGTCAATAAAGTTCAATGCTGATCCGCAATCCACGAAGGCAGAAGTGGATGTGGAGACACTCCCACAACAAAGTTCCACTTGCAACAACATTTTAGAGAAGGCAGAAAAAGGTACCTGAGAGCCTGGGTGACCTCCACGACAATCACCCGGGCTCAGTCGCTTTGTTAGTGGACGGGAGGGGCAAACCTTTCTCCAATGTCCAGAATTGCCACAGTGAAAACAGCCTTTTCCCAAGCGCCGTTTTCTCCTTTCACTTTCCTTGAGGTCGATGGTTCCCATCTCCGCGATCTCCAATATAGGACTGGCTCCCCTTCCTTGGGAGAATAACGGTCTTTCACTTTTCATCACTCCCCTCGCCCGTAGCCGGCGATCCATTCGGACGGCCTGTGTCATAGCCTCCTCCAGGGAATCAGGCGGAGGGTGGAGAGCCAAAGCATCTTTCAGATATTCAGACAGGCCTCAAGGAACAAACCCCGGAGGGCGGCATCATTCTAACAGACCTGAGCAGCCCAGCGTCTGAATTCTGTGCAAAACCACTCGGCTGAGTGCTTTCATTGGCACACACTCATCACCATGTCCTCAGCTATACGCATACGATCAGGCTCATCATAAATATGCCCCAGGGCCTTAAAAAATGCATCTACCGTCATACGCTCAGGAGCTGTGGTCGGCAGGTAGAAAGCCCAAGCTTGGGGGGCTCCCCTTAACAGAGACATAATGACCCCCACTCTCTGACTTTCATCCCCAGTAGAGTGTGGTTTTAAGGAAAAAAAAGCTTACAGCCCTCCTTGAAAACTCTGAACTCTTTTTTATCTCCAGAAAAGGTATCTGGTAACTTCACTGGAGTCTCAGGGGAAACTAATGTAACATCCCGAGCCCCCGATGAAAAAACCCCCTGCACAGTGTCAGCGATGAGCTGCTGAGACTGAGCCAGGACTTGTTGTTCTCCAAGGAGTTTCTGAGACATCTGGGTCAGGTGTTTAACCTGCTCAGAAAGAGCGTGCATAGGATCCATCACATACACAGAAGAAGGGGAGCAGAGAGAAAAAAAAAAAATGGTATCGGTCAGTTATAATATCAGGATCCTGACAGCGCCGGCGTACTGCCTCCGCTGAGCAGGGACTCACTCGCACTGTAGGGACCCCTGGGGACCAGGATAGCTAGAAAGTATAGGCGCACAGGACCTTAGTGATGAAGTTTAACAAGCCGGCACGGGACCTACGGTCACGTGACTGCCAGGGGGGGGCTTAGCGTCCTGCTTTCAGAGAAGACAGAAAACTCAGAGTCGGGCAAAACGGAGGTCATTCACAGTACGGACAGCGAGGTACAGGAGGGGTAAACAGACGGGAGGTCAGACAAAGCCAAAGGTCATACACAAGAGGGCAACGCGGTACCAAGGGGATGAGCAGAGAGAAGTCGGGTCACAAGCAGAGAGTCATACACGAGAGGTAGCGCAGTACAAGAGGGACAGGCAGAACTCGTAACAGGGACAGAACCGAATCAAAACCAAAGAAGCAAGCAAGATATCAGGCACAAGGCACACATACGCACAAGGTCAACTAATTCAGCCGAGGGCAGGAGTATAACTGGCACCGGACCTAGGTCCAGTGAGCATTAAATAGCCACCCTCTGCCAGGGAGAGGCGGAACAATTAACCCCCAATCAGACCAGGACGGGCCAAAGCGAAACCCTGTCCTGGATCATGACAGTACTCCTCTACCACTGCTAGCCACGCAGCAAATGCTAGCTCTGACAATGATTAGTAATTTAGCCCAGATTATAAAGAGGAAGGAAGTGGCTAACCGAGCTCACCTGTGAGCACAGGGATTTCCAACATAGCCAATTAACCCCTGTTTGGTCAGAAGAAATAAACACATTTAAAATGAAGGTGAAGTGCTTTTTATCAGTACCGGAGTAGGAGCAATCAGACGCTGCGGTCTTCTGGCTCCACACAGTCGCTGTAACCCCATGACAGGTCTATCCCACACCTGTCCTTCTTCCATGTCCCCTATCACTCCTTTTTGGTTTTCTTCTGGAACATGGTTTGTAGTGGTGTGGCCATTGATAAGGCGCCATGTGGTTTTGTGAGGTGCAATCATGAAATTATCATCAACAACCGGTGTCATGCCCCACATAAGCACTTGGGGACTAGGGAATAGAGGATGGAGTGGAGAGCTAAAATGAAGGTCCCCTTCGCGACACTCAGAATCCATGGAGATGGCAGACAGCTGGGGATCAATGGATGACTTCTTGGTGGGTCGCTCCAATCATGGCAGTAAAGATTCTCAAATTAGGTGTAATGGAGCGGTAAACAACTCTTTCTTTAAGTCAAGACATCCACCTGCTGGAATGCACAAAGTTTACGACGGCGGGGTCAAAGGGGAAAGGTTCAGAAAATTTGTGGCTGGAAGTATTATTAGTTTGTCATATGTGGAGTGCGGGATCACAAATCCTCTCTGTGCACGGATACATGATTGCATAGTGGAGAAAATTACGTGCACATGGCCAAGGAAAGGATAAAAAAAAAGCAGAGAGATTAGGAGCAAAGGCCTATTTTTCGTAAATGCAAAGTCGATTCAATGCACGGCTAATAGAAAGTCCGGAGCTCACCCTACATAAATAGCTTATACGATACAAATATTACGTGGGCAATGCGGAAACGACAAGGTCTCTAATCATGTTTTGGATTACCTGGCAGAGCAAAGACATTTCATTTCAACTGGACCTGGGGATTACTGTGAAGAAACATTTCATATCCTTTTTTTTAATTTCATGCATTTTTTATTTACCTTTAATGATGCTGTATATATTCATCATCCTGAAATATTAAAAGAGTCGGAAAAAAAAAGTATTAAAATGGTGGAAAATTTAAAGGATGGGAATGCAACAGCACGCAAATCATACACTATCAAGTGCTTGATACACATTTAAAATGACTGGCAAGAGAGACACAGGCAGATTCCTGGCAGATTTCTGAAGCACAGAGTCACAATAAGAAGATCAGCCGAACAGACTGAAATAATAGAATATTCATCCCTCTAATCCATATGCAATTCTTTAGGCTTTTTTATATTTTTTTTTTCCCAACGATGCATATGAGGTCTGACTGCTCCCAGGATTTAACTCATTAGTGCCCACTGGGTGCAGGTTGCTATTGTTCCAGCAGTCTCTGTTTTTATCTGCCAGCGAAGTGCAGAATTTGTTAGGTCCGGGACAGACGACATTTGAGAAAATTGGTCCGATTATGCTAATCACACTATGATTGCCCATGGTAGCAAGGATGCCCAGTCATCCTGCCTGGCAGAGACAAAATGCCGCAGGTAGGTAACCAAGGTCTGATTGGCTCTCTTGACCAAGCCGTTCGTCTCGGGATGGTAAGCGGAGGACAGATTAGTTCGATGCTGAGTAAGCTGCAGAGCTCTCTCCAGAACCGAGACGCAAACTGGGGACCTCGGTCACTCACGATTTTGTCTGGCATGCCATGTAACCAGAATACATGCTTTATGAACAAAGTGGCAAGACCACGAGTGGAAGGAAACCGTGCGAGTGGCACTAGATGCACCATTTTGGAAAAATGGTCGGTGACCACCCAGATGACCGTACTGGTGCCAGACTTGGGCAGGCCAACCATGAAGTCCATGCCAACCATCTTCCAAGGTCTATCCGCCACTGGCAGGGGATACAACAGCCCCGCCAGCCTCTGTCTAGAGGGTCTGTTCCGAGCACACGAGACGCAAGCTTGCACGTATTTCTTGACATCTCGAGCAATATGTGGCCACCAATATGACCTTGCCAGGAGTTCGGTGGTCTGTTTATTGCCAAAATGACCACCCACCCTGGAGGCATGTGCCCAGGCGAGGACCTCCGGCCGTAGCTGAGGAGGCACCAAGGTCTTGCCTGGTGTCACTGTCAGTTCAGGAAAATCGGACCCATAGACATGAATGGACGTGTGCGTCTGATTCTCAGAGACAAATAGTGAATGCTGTGCTTTTTTTCCTCCGACCACTCAGCCCAAAGAAAAAACTACACCGGTGCACAGCCCCATAGGATAACACGGGGAAGAGTGCGATCCATCAAAACCACGGATAGCCCCCACAAGATGAATACGGTCGTCTGCATGAGCCCTTAGGCCAGAATCACACTTGTGTGTGTGATGCGAGAAACTTGCATGAGTCTCTCTCATCAATATCCCACGCTACCGCCGGCACTCGGGACTGGAGTGTGCGGTTGCATAGAAATTCATGCAGCCGCACACTCCGGTCCGAGTGCCGGCGGCAGTGCCGGGTATTAAAGCGAGAGACTCGTGTGAGTTTGTCACATCAAACACACAAGTGTGATCCTGGCCTTATAGTGAGTACAGGAGGATTGAGATCCATAAGTGTAACTCAAAGCTTCTAGCTCCAGTGCAAAGTCTCCACCTACCATCTGGTATACATGGGTCAATACCAGGAGAACATGCCCTGGGTCTTTTGTCTAGTTCTCCAGTTCTCTTGACCACCACATTTAAGGAAGTGTCTGGTGATAACAAGCTATCATCTATCTTCACTGATCCGTGGGGCTCCAACCATTGGGATTCACACCCATCGGGAGAACTGGTAACTTTTCTCCTTGTTAGAATAGAGCTATACTGCACACGCCCGACCATCGCTCCATTCATTCTATATGGGACTGCTAAAAACGGAGTTCAGATCTTAACGCTAGCATCATAGAGAATGAATGGAGCTGCTGTCTGGAATCCCAGATGCAGCTCCTTTTTGTTACAGGACTAATACTGTCCCGATGGTGATAAAATTATATGAGTGCCAAGTATTTCTACATCACACTTGACTTATTTGGCTATCCTACATATGCACCACCACAATCCCAGAACTGCCATGTTTTCCTAATTATTTGTTTTGTTCATGACTGGTCTTGTCTTTTAAGAATGAGAACATCATAAAGATGTGAGATGAACAAATGTGAAAAAAAACAACATGATTTAGCGATGCTCTGTTAGGAGATGTTTATTCTGTATATTTTTTGTGCGCCCACCCAGTGGTTATGATGTGAGTTACAACTTGTTGAGGGTATTTGCTAGGATGTCATGATAATGTATTGAATTTGCCCCTGGAATCCTGAAAAAAAATTTGAGTACAGGTAAAGGTGGACGCATCTCAACACGGTTTGTTCAAAACAGTTAACAAATCGATCTTCCCCAGATGAAGCATAATTAGATGGCGAAACAGCTGCAGTCAAGTCTGTGTGTCTTCATCTTGTATTCTCATGTAATAAAAAAGGACAAAATAGTGCGCTAATGGGGAATGTCACTTTTTTTTTTTTCTCTTTACATAATTTTTGAATGTTGTATTGAGCTTTCCTTGTATTAATGTTTTTTTTCCTATATATATTTATCATTAGAGTTGATAGTTGAGTAAAGAAAAGTCAAATGACCCCAAACCGTGGACAAAATCAGGCTTTTCAGACAACAAACAGATCAATAATATAAGATCGGCTATGTTCAGTTGGATTATTAACAGGAAGTCCAAAATAGTAAGCAATGCAAAAATGTATGGATTTAAAAGTCACGTAATTGGGGTTGTCCACTTTGATTTTTTTTAAAAGGTCAATGTGACAAAAGAAGATATACTCGACTCCTTGCCGCTCCCTTCCCCGTGATTCCCCGGTGCTCCACCAGTCTCTACTTCCTGGTTTCTCTTGCCAAGTAACTGCTTAGCCAATCACTTTGCACAGTGCTGACCCCACCTTAGTCAGGGATTGGCTGAGGGCTATTTCTTCATGAACCGAGAAGTTAATACCGGCCCTGGTTACAGGAAACAGAAAAGGAGCGGTGAACTTTACTTTCAAAGTTTTTTTTTGTCTTTTGTCGTTATAACTTATAAGAAAAAATAAAATTGGACATTTTTTTCCTTTAAGATTACCAATACAATAATAATCTCTAATACCAGACTATACAAAAGCCGACTTTACGGACAGACTTTGCCGTGACCTCCACTACAACGATACCATAGCGCGAGTCAGAGAAATAACGCAGCTCTCGAAGATACAGTTAACCCTTGCAAGTTCTGCCCTAAAATGCTTCCAGGCTTATTACCCTAGTAATTATTATGGCAAAAAGGCGATATTGCAGGACAGGATTGTCAACTTCCTAAACAGCATTAGCATATGTAAGCGGACAGTGGCGGCACTTTAATAGCATGTATTCATTACGGCTTAAACAAATTAAAATATCGGTGAGTCATAGTCAATTAAACGAGGAAACAGCAGAAAGTAAAAAGCCTTAATGAAAGATTTAAAAAAATTAAATAAAATAACTTCATTAATATTTTCTACCCAAAGGATTTTTTTTTTTACCTGCCTCCAAGTTTGATTCATGGTAGGGTGCCGCGAACGGGAAGAGCGTTTCGAGTGTTCTCAATTCATGGACAGATTACAGGAGGCATTAATAACACGGTTAATATGAGGTGTTTAGGGCCTTTACAACGGTGACAAATATGACTCAGCCAAATTTCCTGACCATTGAGGCCACGGAGGGACAATTTGGTAGATTTCATCAACAGTTCTAATTATGTTCCTGTCAAGTCAAGAACAAAGTAATCCATAACTGGAGGGTGGGGTGGTGGGGCGCCGCCGCTGGGAGACAGTGGCACACTGAAATAATTTATGCCCAGGACACTGAGCCTATTCGGTAGTTAGCGTGCACAACGCTTGACTAACAAGTGAGTCCGGCTAAGGAATTTATTAGGGAAAAGAAGGCCCTCCAGCTCTGAGTAGCTTGTCAGGTTCTCGCTTATAAGGAGTTATGAGGTTTAAGTTCCTAGGGAGCCTTGTTTATGTAGGCTACAAAGGATCACACTTTGGAAAGCAATTGTTTTTCCATGTACACAATATAAAAAAAAAATAATAATGATAACGCTCAAGCTCAGTTACTTGCTAAATGGCCAAAATGTGCTTCTTGTGTAAAAAAGAAAATGAAAAATAGAATGTAGTTGTGAACTAAACAAAAAAAAATATATACATATATAAAAGAAAGGAATATAACAAAGAGCGAAAGGAAGAAAGAAAAAGGAAAGAAGGATAAAGAAAAAGGAAAATAAAGAAAGAAATAAGGAAAAAAAGAAAGAAAATTAAAGAAATGGTAAAATAAAAAGGGTAAAAAAAACTATAAAACAGAAAAGTATAAGAACTAAAAAAAATTAAAAAAATAAATGAACGCTTAAAAGAATAAGGCTAGTTTCACACTAGCGTTTTGGAGCGCAGCGACGGCCTGCGCACGGCCGCCGCTAAGCCCCGCCCCCTGCCGCTCCCCCGCAGGTAGCTCCGACCACCGGCGCATGACGCTGCATGCGCCCTGCATCCCCTATCTTTATCACAGGGGGCGCAGGCCGTGCGCAGTATGCGTTTGGCGGCGCATGCGCCTTTTTGACTGTGCGCCGACGCAACCAAACTGCAGCAGGTTGCGTTTGGCGCAGGTCGGCGCACCGTCAAAAGGACGCATGCGCCACCAAACGCATACTGCGCACGGCCTGCGCCCCCTGTGATAAAGATAGGGGACGCAGGGCGCATGCAGCGTCATGTGCCGTGGGCGGAGCTACCGGCGGGGCGCGGCAGGGGGCGGGGCTTAGCGGCGGCCGTGCGCAGGCCGTCGCTGCGCTCCAAAACGCTAGTGTGAAACTAGCCTAAAGGTGACAAAATGACAAAAATATAAATAGTAAAAGAAAAGAACAAGAACAATATAAAATTATGAAACAGAAAAGTATAAGTAAGAATAACAAAAAAGAAAAAAAAGAAAAACACCAAAAAATAATAATAATAATAATCTTTATTTTTATATAAAATGGATTAAATGGTAAAAGAAACGAACAAAACAAAATGTAAACAAAAACAATGCAAATAAATGATAAAAAAAGAAAAATATCAAAACCACACAAATATAAAAAAGAAACACTTGAAAAAATAAAGATAAATAAAATAACCAAAAACAGAAAATAAAAGCATGAAAATGAAAGAAAACTAAATGCAAAAAAAAAAAATGCTTATCTGTTACGTGACTTTAGATTATGTTTGCATTAACACTTTGCCGTTTGGAGATATAGGAAATGATGTTGTGAGACCTACTATGTCTGTTTTACGTACTGTACTGTGCTACATAATATGTTGGTAATGACGTACTCACAGGCTTCCTCAACAGGGGGCATGTCAGGCTGTTGAGGAAGCCTGTGAGGTGAAACGGCGCTGTCGGGGTAGCGGTGGGCGACTGTAGCAGGACTCACATGTGTAAGTATAAGATATGAATTTGGGTTGTTAGCGCTTTACATATAGCGCACTAGTGTTAGCACTTTTTGGCACTAGGCACCTTTGCATTCTGGCATATAATGAAATGGTACTCCGACATTAATTTATTGCACTAAGCACTTTATTGAATAGAGTACCAGCCTATTATTTGAAAGCATTGTGCTGCCCTAACTATATACCCCTTAATGATCCTTGGTCTTTTGTCGTGCCCACAGCATTTATGTGAAACTCCCTTGTTTTATTTTTATGGATTTAGTGTTCAATAAAATATTGGAATTTTAAATTGAGTACTGATCTACTTTTGCCTCTTTTCTTCTGCATATTTACAGTGGATTTGATTAGTGATGAGTCTTTGGAGGTGGTAATTGAATTATTATTTTGGACATTTTTGAGATGTATATGTATATATATATATATATATATATATATATAAATAAAGTTGTATATATTATTATTCTTTCAGGACCTTTATTTACTAAAATTTTCTTTTTATACTTGTCTTTAGCCACTTTTAGGCTGTGTGCCCACGATGTGATTTTTAAGCGTTTTTACCGCGATTTTCAGCACGAAAACGCTGCGAAAACATTTAAAAATCATGTACAGAACGCCCCCCATGCATTCCTATGGCATTCCGCACATGCTGTGCTAATGCTGCGCTTTTTTCCGCGGCGGAAACGCAACGCGGAAAAAATCACAGCATGATCATTCTTTTGTGCAGAATCGCAAAAAATTGCAGCGATTCCCCACCCATAGGAATGCATGAGAATCGCTTACTTCCATGTGGCTATGCCCACCATGCGGGAAGTTAAGCGTCTCATGTGCGGTTGGTACCCACGGTGTGGAGGAGGGGAGACTGTCCTCCAGGCCCTGGGTACCATACCCCTGTAAAAAAAAGAATAAAAAATAAAAAATCGGGGTATATTTACCTTCCGACGTCCCGCGCTGCATTCCCGACCTCAGCGTTCCCAGTAATGCCTTGCGGCACGGTCCTGTGATGACGTGGTCTCGCGAGATCGCTATAGTAACGCGAGACCAACGTCATCACAGGTCTCGCAAGGCATTACTGGGAACGCTGTGGCCCGGGATGGCAGCGCCGGACGTCGGAAGGTAAATATACCCCGATTTTTTATTTTTTTAGCATTTTTAACATTCTATCTTTTACTATTGATGCCGCATAGGCGGCCTCAATAGTAAAAAGCTCCTCACACTTGTCAAACACTATGTTTGACGAGTGTGACCAACCTGTCAATCACTTTCCAAGCGATGCTTCAAATCGCTTGGAAAGTGCTTGAGAAAATCGCGAACAGAATCGCGGTAAAATCGCAGTGAAATCGCGCAGAAAAAACTGCGCGATTTCTGGGGAGGAGTCCGGTTTTCAGTCTACGTTTTAACACGCAACGTGGGCACATAGCCTTAGCCATATTTATCGGAACTTTATTTTTTGTCAATATGATTTTTTTACTTTTACGGTTTACTTTTTCACTATAATGCTTAGCAGTAACAAAAAAAAATTCACAAGCCATTGTTGAGTAAAAACTAGATTTAAGGTGTATCCTACCTAGAATTTTGTCTTGACAGCCTGTGCACCTTTAATAGGCCCATGGCTGTTCCTCAAAACTATCCATCTCATCTATCATTATTGGTCATCAAAGGAAGCTTTCACTCCCATTCAAAGGGGACTGGGAATAGCAACAATACAGAGTTAAATAAATAGGAACTGATATTTTTGAGATGCCAAATAATTGAAACTTTTGCCTTCTCTTGATGACCGGTATACTCAGGTTGGACTGACCCATGAGAGTACCAAAGGATTATTCAGTGGGATGAGTCTCTGAGATAATGGCGGCCACTTAATCTAATAGGGCTTGAAAAAGTCAAGGAGAACAAAAACCTCTATTGGTGGTGACTATGGAGCTAATCACTTACTTCTAGGGTTTGTTTCTCACGGAATAAGTAAAAAAATAGGTTATGAGACGTTCCTGAAGATATGTCTTATGTGTACAACCATAACAATTCAATCACTATTGGACATGTATGTGTTCTGTATAAGGGTGGACCCTCAGAATAACTTCCTATGGTGCGCTCTTTGGTATGTATACATTGCAGTCACAGCAGTTTCACCTGTTCACATTTGCTTTTCTCTCTTAAGTGGTCCTTGCCAGATTTTGTTCCTCTGGTGGACCCAAAAAACTCAAGTTCGATACTTAGCATACTTTAATTTTAGCGATAATTTGACGCATCCGATACAGATCAGTGATATGTGAGATGTATCACAAGATATATTCCAACCAGGTTTTTGCACCATTAAATGTATCAGTTCATTAATGAAGTTTTCTCTTACTTTCTACCTTGGAAGATGAATTGTGATAATCGCTTTTGCTTCCCTTCCCTTTGTTGCACAAATCAAGTATGCCAGCACATGTATAGTTGTACGGTTTCTGTTTTAATTTGGAATATTTATGGCATGTTTAATGGAAGAGTCACTTCTCTCATTTCCTGCTGATAGCTGTACTTACCTGCACTATCCCTTTAACACTTTCACCTGTACATTGTATAATCTTGAAACATTCTGATTTACATTAAATGAGATGGTCTCGCAGTGCACTGTTAAACGGTTTTATGTTTTAGTTCATTTGCCTGAATTTCTAAAAACTTTTTCTTTGACTTTTCTGTTCGCTTTTCCTTAGCATGCCCCACCCCTGAGGAGCAAACAGACCGGGAAAATATAGGGAATGTACAGTTGTATTCTCCGGGTTGATTTATCTTAGCATAAGTGACTTCTGCATGACATGACCAGCTTTAAAAGAAAAAAATATTGATACATAGGAAGATGATTATACTACATGTGTCTGTGTACATGTACCCAACTGATGTTTGTGATGTGGATTCCAGACTGTTTTGCTTGCATCTAACAATATTGTTGTTTAGGCTCTACTTTTAAGGTCGTTCCATTAAGCCTCGGGTCCTGGTGGGTACACAGACCCCGGGTGTTGCTGCGGCAAGCAGGAAGGTATATGAGAAGCGAGTATTTGGCCATCTCTGGGATCTTGGGAGTAGCAGGATGGATGAAGCTGAAGTCAGGAATGAATGAAGCAAGTTACAGATGACGTCACTGAGCCACACCGGGCAACCTGAAAAACCCAACGTGGAGCACAACAGAGGGCAGCGGACTAAGGTGAAGGAAGCAGAGCTCGGGATACCCGGGACAAGTGTGTATCAATTGTATACAATTTGTATCGTGAGCAATTGGGGTCACACTAAATTTACAGAAAAGTACGAGCTCTTTCATTGCAGTCTCCAACAAAGAGACTCTTATACACATGTGGTTCTGTCTAATCATGTCACTGGGACTCAGTGTCAGATACTGAAGCAAACAAGTTGTGCCGCTGTACCTTCATTCTGCTAAAAAGTAGGGTCCCAGGGGCCAAATTGAAGGATACATTAGGATAGACCACTTATGCATATATTCAAACATCGAGAGAAACTCCAAGATTATAATGAAAAAAAAATGATTTATAATAATAATTACTAATAAAAGGGATAAGTTCAGGACATTAAATAATAATGAAAAAAAACAATATGTAAAAACCTACCTGCCCAGAGCTTCCACTCTGGTTATCTCCTTTAGTCTCTATTTGCAGCAGTAATGTGCTGTGCGTCTATGTGACCGCTCCAGCCAATGACTGCCGTCATCGATGACTTGCATGTAAAGAACTGACGGTATTTTTTTTTAATTTTATCAACTTCTCAACACTTTTTCTTTTGTATTTAGACAACCCCTTTAAGTATTGTTTATGATATATTTATATGCCTGTCAATTTTATCAATTTCCTATACAATTTATAAGGGAGGGAGAGATTTCTCTAATGTAGATCTCATTTCTCAGTGTTGGTGTTTTTTTTTTTCAACTTTTTTACAACATGTATGCACAGTAGAAGGTTCTTTGGATCCGACTGATTTCTAGAAAGAGCTAAGGGAGGGCAGCGGTCCTTATGTAATCAGGTGACAGAGAATTTAGCCCATTGACATATCAGAAAACTACTATTAATGACAAGTATTTCCATAGAAGACAGCACTCTAGGTGAAGATTAGAATGCAGACAAGTTTAATTTTTACTTTTAAAAAAAAAATCACACAAATTTACGTAAAATTGGTAGTTATACCACACCCCAATGTATAAGACAGACTTTCCTTCCCCTTCTTCCTAACTACTACTATTTTTACTGACGAATATGTTTGTGTATATGGCTCAAACTCAGCTTTCCGGTCACCGATACTACGATGACATGATAATCCGCGTTCATTAGGGTCTAAAAATACAAAGTGTGGACAGAACGTAAAGATCTTACCGACTAAATTCTCTTGGTCCTGATCAGTTTACACTCAGCTGCTCTTGGCATGGTGCTTCTATGCTACCCATCATGTACACATATGTGTTCCTGTTCTAGAGCTATACAAGACTTGTGCTATGTGGATACATAAGCGATGACGAGCCAATCCGATGAAATTCTAATATGGCATTTTGCTCAAATTTGTCCAGGAAATTCGATTTGCATTTAATTAATGTGATGCAAGTTAAGTATACATTATAATACCCTGAGTTTTCTCCAGATCGCAGAGCATAATAATAATAAAGTATTGGTAAAAAGTTTGGAAAGTGCACAATGTCAATTCAGACTGAAGGCAGCAAAACCACAAAAGAACACATATGGAAACAAGAAGTAAGAAAGCGTGTGAAATAAAACAGAACATATGTTAAACCTTAGATTCCTCACTGTACCCCTCTTGTACTCCTAGACCACTTTATACCCCCCTTTGTCATTTTCTAAAAAAGCTTCATCACCTGAATAGGTGTCCAATAAACAGGTCGACTTGTCAAGAGTTAATTTGTGTATTCATCAGAATTCAGAAAGTGTTTTTTAATCACCAGGTGTGTTTTGCAGGACCCTTCAGAACAAACCAGAAAGGAGAAGTTTAGACACAGCACCAGGTCAGGTGACTTTGACGATGCAGTTCCCTGGTATAAGAGACCAAAATGCCAAGATGGGAGCAGATTTGGCTCCAACAAAAGGGACGGGCAGAACATTTGTTGAGAAAGAAGCTGAGGCAAAGGTGCCAGGCCGTGTCAGGAAGCTTGAGTCAGGAGATCATGGTGCAGATGGAAGCAGAATCCAGACGACTCCAGTCAAGGTTCGAGAACCGGGCCTCACTGAACATCATCTGGGACCCAGATCTGCTCCAGGCAAATTCCGGACACCAGATGACGTCGGTCAAGGCCTGAAGACCTGCGCCGGAGAAGATCCGAAACCGGAATGACGACAATTAAGAGCCGAGGCACAACCTTCATCCCAGCGGATATGAAAGACATCCATTGCTGATAAATGAACCCTTTCACCCATGCAGCAGAGTTGGTGGAGGTCACATGACATACTACATCCAGTGCTGACTACATCGATGTGTATGATACACAGAGGACTGTCTGTAAGAACTTGACGTCCATGTTCATAGTTTTCATTTTCTTCACAACTGTGTTTTTATTCATTTTTTAGTCTACTGAATGCATCAATAATCAGGAAAAAGTAGAAAATATGGAGGGCAAAAAAAAGCGCAAATAGAGTCTTAACTGGTTAAAAACATGGGGTGTACCAGGGAGAGGTATGCTGCTCACCTTGTTTTGTTGCAACTAAGCAACATGTAAAAAGGCATGGATCAGCTGACCTCTTCCTCAGGACACAATATTACAAGACTTGTAAGGCTTTGTCCTGAGGAAGACGTCCTGCATGACCTTGAAACCCATTGACTATTAAGCTGTTTCAAATAAAGCTTTGAAGAATATCGTCCTCCATCCATCTTTACCAGCAGCGAAGATTGGGACACATACACCCGGTTTCACCAATATAGGTATTAGATAGATAGATAGATAATAGATAGATAGACAGACAGACAGATAGATAGATAGTGGACAAAAAGCACCTTAAAATTCCACTTACAGGAGCCCTTATGACCTCCGATTCTACACCATCACCATTAAGAAGATTTTCTACAAGATTTTGAAGGTGCTCCGATTCTCTGATGTTGGAGGATCGGAGTACAGTGCACTGACACTGCTCACGATCGGCAGAGCTGGAGCCGAGTGTCATTAGCATATTTCATCCAGTGCTCTTGCATCAGATGCCATACGCTAGTGTGAGTGCGGTCTAATACTGACGCAGCCTCACCTCATGGATGACAGGTGTGCGGTGATATTTATTAGCATTTTGCACCTCAGATGCCTACACCATTTATCACTGGGGCCATTATATTGGTATTGTGACCATGTATTCGGTAGGTACGGCTGCATTTTTTTTTTCTCTTTGATGTGTCCAGGTCTATAACTCAAGTAAAAATGCCAAAAAAATGCAGAAAAAAAAAAACCAAGACAAAAAAAAAAAGAAAACATGAACTCCTCCATCATCCGGTTTAGTGTCTCCGGCCCGAGATCTCAGGCAGAGCGGCTGCCCGGTTCCATTCTTCAAGCTCCTAATTGAGCTCTGAGCTTTCAAGAGATGTAAAAGGAGTTCAGTAATGACACAGACGAAGGCTATCATACCGGAAGAAAAAAAAAAGAAAAGAAATCAAAGGACGTTTAGCCATCCAGCTGCTTTCTGTGGTTAAACTGCTGACGGCCCCATCAGGTGTCAGAACGCGGCTTCCACGGGGGATAAGCTTCTAACGTGTTAGCTTCAATATATAGGCATGCTGGGGAACAAGCAGATTTCTTTACAAGTAGGGGAACTTGTAACAGCGGCAAGTCATTGAATATAACTGTGGTCGCTTTATTTTTTTTTATTTCTTTAGCCTTTTTTTTGTGTTTTTGAAAATCACAGGAACTACCCGGTCTGGCAGGGCTGTAATCACTCAGCGGGTAACTGGCATATGCAATACAAGCGAGCAACCAGGCAAGAGGAAAATGAAGGAATGCGCTTTCCTTCCCACCATGCTGTTTAAAGGGCCTCGGCGTGAATGAATCTTTCTGGTAGCTACCAGCAATTTCTTATTTTTCCCAAGCAATCATCAATTTCGGCATCAAGTGGTTCAGTGCATCCACAACAGCTAAAGGCAGAGGAGCGAGCGCAGCATGCAAACGTTGGGACTAATTTAGAGTCCTTGTGCTGCCGAATCAAACATGACAAGACATAGGCCAAAAAGATTAAAAAAAAGGAAGCTATTATCCAAAATGAGAGCCGGCGGACGGATGAAATTGGGTTGAGTGGCAGAGACGGAGTAGGTGGCAGAGGAGAACCCACGGAGAGCGATAATCCTGAGCAATGGTCGGAAAATATATCACAACGTCCTCCTCCATCAGACTCAAAAGGTGGCTCAGGACAGAGAGATTGCAATGCGGGCCATAAAACAAAACCCTTTACAAGAAATGTAGAAATATAGAAAATTGTGCTATAAATAAAGGGAATAATATGGAAGAATACGACAACACCCAACCAATATTTTTGCGAGAACAAATCTGCCCTAAAATGTCGGAAGCTGGTTAGGATGATGTGGTACTTTATGTTTTTACTCTTCCGTATGATCTATAAGTACTTAAATGCTGTATTACTGTACAATGTATAAGTAAATACTCCCATACAGTGATCAAATAATATCTACAAAATAATGTCTAAATCCCTGAGTAATACAGCTGTACAGTAGACAAGAGCAAAGCCATCTACGGTTCATGATCAGAAGTAAACACCCCATACAGTGTCCAAACATTAGGCCAACACAGTGCTCAAAAAATATTGCTATGCTGTGCCCAAATAATACTACCATGCACTGCTCAAATAATGCCATAATACAAAGCTAAAATAATCCTGCCATACAATGCTCAAATAATACCATAATACAAAGCTAAAATAATCCTGCCATACAATGCTCAAATAATACCATAATACAAAGCTAAAATAATCCTGACATATAATGCTCAAATAATACTGCCATATAGTGGTCAAATAAAACTAGCACACAGCGCTCAATTAATAACACTACACAGTGCTAAGAAAAACTTGCTGTGCACTGATTAAATAATACAGCCATACAGTGCTCAGATAATACAGTCATACAATGCTTAAGTAATACCACCACACAGGGCTCAAATAATTCCAGCAAGCAATAATCAAATAATGCAACCACACAGTGCTCAAATACTACCATAGAGTGCTTAAATAATGCCATGACACAGTTTTCAATTAATACAACTATACAGTGTTTAAATAATACCAGCAAATAGTGATAAAATAATGCCACCATATAATGCTTACATAATACTATCATAAAGTGCTCAAATAATGCTACCATACAATGCTAAAATAATACCATCATACAATGCTCAAACAGTACAACCACATAGTTCTGAAATAATACCACCATACAGTGCTAAAAAAAACTGCTATGCATTGCTCAAATAATACCATCATTCAATACTCAAATAATACCACCACACAGTGCTCAAATAATGTTGCTGTATAGTGCTCAAATAATACCACCACACAATTCTCAAATAATACAACCATACAGTGCTTAAAAAGTGCCACCATATAGTGGTCAAATAATACAACTATATAGCACTTATATAATACATCCATACATTGTTCAAACAGTTCCACCTTATAGTGCTGAAAATATATAGAACTAAAAAAACACCAGAAAAATGCTCAAATAGTACCGTCATATAATGCTCAAATAAAACCATCATGTATTGGTTAAATAACAGCTCAATTCCTAACATTCTCCAAAAACAGTGCTGTACAGTGTCTATATAGTGCCACTAAGAGATGCCATACGGGGCCCCTGGCCTCATCGGGAGACGGACATGACAGGTTATAGTGGGAATTGGGGAGCTTATAGGATTTGAGCTGGCGAGGGGTTAATTATTTTAGAAGTTGTGACGGTGGAGATGGGAGTGTTTTTGTTCCGGCCGGGATAGGGGAGAGGAAGGGTTAAACTGGGGGAAGGGGTTGGACTCAAGAAGGTGAGGTAGTGGACCAGTATATAGGGTCCGGCCATATTAGTCTGGGAGCCATTTTAGGTACCCCTGCTGGAAAGTAGAAGCTACTAGGGCTACCTGCCAACATGGATGTGGAGTCCTTGCTGCAGCGGTTGCGAGAGGCGGCGGGCTCACAGGGGACAGGCTGGCTGCAGGCTTCGATAGAGAGTCTGCCGCAGGGGTCGGTGACCAACGCTTCCCAGGCTCCTGAGGAAGGACACCGGCCTCGGAGGTCTCGGCCTCCGGAGCACTTAATTCCGGAGGTTACACCCAGGGCCCGGCGCCGTGTTAGGAGCCCCTCCAGGGACCCTCCAGTAGCGAGCGCTGGACGCAGGCCTGCGGCTCCAGTGCTGAATGCCGGGAGGAATCCATCTGGTCGGCGGGGCCTACAGCGGAGGGAGGAGTCGGCCTCCCTCTCAGCATCGACGAGACGCCGGGGGTTCGCACGAGCTGCAGCGGCAGGCTCCGGTGGGAGGACGGAGCCTGCCCAGCGTGGACGAGGCAGAGAAGTAGGACGGCGGGGGTCTCGACGGGGGGTCCCTCAGTGGATGGAGGGCGGCGGCCAGTCACAGTCTGTGCCTGGCTCAGGCAGCGACGCTCTGTACCCAGCAGTACAGGAGCTTGGGAGGCAGATCGGTGGCGGCCTGGGGGCTGTGGAGCCGGGGGTCCAGTCAGGAGGAGGCGGGCAGCTGGCAGCTGCCTCGGTCAGCGCTCATTCCAACCTGTCATTGGGGAGCACAGGCACTTATCGTTATGGGCAGCCGAACGCTGGCCGGACGCAACAACCTGCACCACCATCAGCAGCTCCAAGGGTCCCTGGCTCGGCAGTTGATACGGCTGTGGGGGATAGCCGGCTGCTGCTGGGTTGGGGAGACTCAGGAGCTGCAGGATCATCAATGGATCAGCTCAGGAGCGGATCTGCACAAGGCCCTTCATCCCTGGATTCCGGATCTTCGGCTGCTGGGCTCCCAGCACCCAGGCAGCTAGGTGAGAGTAATGACTTTTATCCCTTTAAATCCTATGCAGCTTTCCCTGAATCTAGAGGGCAAGAGGGGTACAGTGGGGGTGGTTTTGGGGGAGCTGGATCAATTTTGCACGGCTTGAGGGAATTAGCCTTGTTGTGGGGGTCAGGGGGGCGGTGTGTAGGTGCATCGCCTTCAGCAGCGTGGGTAGGGGGTCCCGGTACAGCTGTGGGTCCCATGGGTATGTCGGGTTTGTCGGGTAATTCAGGGGATACGCATGTGGGAACACCAGCGGCTTCAGGAGATGGCAGCTTGGCGGCAGGGAGTAGTCTTAGGACTGAAGAGCCGTCTGGGGCAGCAGAGGCTGCCAGTGAAAAAGATAGGGAGTCTGAGGTATGCTTGGATGATGCTGCTAAAGCGGAAGTTTATGTGTGCTTCGAGGGTCCATTGGGGCTCACTTAAAGCAGGAGACGAGAGAAAAAATATGGAAAGGGGAATACATTGAGATATTTTCGCTATTACCGCTGGAACGTTTCAATTTGGATAGGCACAGGGAGGATGATTTTAAGAAAGAGGATGAAGAAAGAGGAGGTATCGCTTAATACCCAGGACCTTCCCTAATTGGTTACAGGCATTTGCAATTCTAGCCAGCATTATTGGGGAAAAGGCCCCGGAGAATTGCGCAGGCTTGTTTTGTTATATGGATGCGATAGGGGAGGCGTATCGGGTTTATGGGGGTCAAGGTTGGCTGCGGTATGACGAACAATTTCGTCAGCGTAAAGCGGTTCGTCCCAATATTCGGTGGGATCACAAGGATATCGCTCTCTGGATGAAGGTAATGGTTCCGTCTAGGTTGGGGTCAGGTAGTCAGCCCTTTCAGGGAGGCATCGGGGGCTTCGGGCAGTCAGGACACTCGGTTGCTGTGCAGAGAGGGCTGTGCTTTGCATTTAACGAAGGGACATGTAAATTCGGGAGTAAATGCAAGTTTAAGCATGAATGTGCAACCTGTGGGGGCTCTCACGGCGCAGCTAAATGTTTTAGGAGTACCAGAGCAAAGGGCAGCGACAATGTTGAAAAGAGGGGAGACACCGGTATGGCTGGACGCGATGGCGGGATTCCTAAGTAGGTACCCGGATACTGCTGCTGCAAGGTTGTTGTACGAAGGTTTTAGGGACGGTTTTAAAATCCCTTTTGTTGACCAGGACATTCGTTTGAGTACAAAGAATTTGAAGTCGGCGTTACAATACCCGGAGGTGGTAGCTGATAAGTTAGGGAAAGAAGTTAGTTTGGGCAGGATGGCGGGTCCGTTTGCTGAAGTCCCGCTACATAATTTGAGAGTATCACCACTTGGTGTGGTCCCTAAAAAGAGCCCAACAAGTTTAGGCTTATTCATCATTTATCTTTTCCTAAAGGGTCATGAGTTAACGATGGGATCGATCCGCAGTTGTGCTCGGTATTGTACACGTCGTTCGATGTGGCCATGGATTGGGTTCGGTTGTGCGGCAAGGGAGCGTTGTTGGCAAAAACGGACATTGAGGCGGCATTTCGCTTATTGCCTGTTCACTGTGATAGCTTGCATTTACTAGGCTGTTTTTGGGATGGCTGTTTTTTCGTGGACCGTTATCTTCCCATGGGCTGTTCGCTTTCTTGTGCATACTTTGAATCTTTTAGTACGTTTTTGGAATGGGTTGTTAAAGACGTCTCGGGCTTGAGCTCGTGCATACATTATCTCGACGATTTTTTGTTTGTTGGCCCCGCTAACGCGTCAGATTGTTCAGTGTTGTTACATACTATGGAGAGTGTATCTAAAAGGTTTGGTGTTCCTCTGGCGGCTGAAAAAACTGTAAGTCCATCATTGGTTTTGAGTTTCCTGGGCATTGAAATCGATACCATGGCTATGGAGTGCAGATTGCCCTTTGACAAATTGATTGCGTTGCGGGAGGAAGTGTTGAGGGCCCAAGGATCTCAAAAAATTATGCTGCGCATTCTGCAATCGCTGTTGGGCAAGCTGAATTTTGCATGTAGAATAATGCCGATGGGTCGTGCATTTTGTAGACGTTTGTCGTTGGCGACAGTGGGGGTGAAATCCCCAGTCCATTTCATCAGAATCAAAAAAGAACTAAAAAATGATTTGAGGGTATGGTCTTGTTTTCTTGAAGAGTAAAATGGCAAACCTATTTTGATTCAGCCGGTGATAGATGCGGAAATGCTTGGTTTTCTCATTGTCAGCGATGCAAAACGAGGTTTTAGTTTGTACTTTTGAGGGAAGTGGATGGTGGCGAGTTGGCCTAATGTTTGGATGGAACTTGGCTTGGTGTCAAACAGGATTTGGGTGCACCTATTCCCAATTGTGACAGCTTTGGCTTTGTGGGGAGAGGAGGTTAAAAATTCAAAGTTTCGTTTTTTATGTGAGCAACCTGGAGTGGCGGCAGCGATAAATGCATTGTCTGCAGATACCCCGGCGGTGGTGAAGGTGTTGCAACATTTGGTTTTTGTGGGTTTATCGTTTAATTTATGGATTGTATCTGAGGTCAAGGCAAGTCCGCGTAATCCTATCATTGATGCTCTTTCTCTTTCGCAGTGGGATCGATTTCGGGAGCTGGCGCCACATGCGGAACCGGTGAGCCGGGAATGCCCAATGGACTTATGAAACCTTCCTTGTGGGCAGTGAGGGATTTGCTTTCTAGATCATTGTCGGACAGGTCATGGAAGCAATACGGAAAGGCATGGAGCTTGTGGGACAGTTGGGGGTCTTCACTTGGGGACTTTATGGATGACGAGAGTAAATTAGTTTTGTTATTGGGGCACTGTTGGGAGTCTGGTTGGTCGGTGTCTATGGTAAACAAGTTTATGGCAGGCCTAGCTTTTGTTTTTAAGTCAAGGGGCCTTACGGACCTGACTAAATCTTTTTTGGTGCTCCAGGTGTTAAAGGGCTGGAGGAAAGGTTGGAAGTCGGCAGACACTAGGAGACCAGTTTCGTACGAGATTTTGTTGTGTATTGGTCAACATTTAACACGAGTGTGTTATTCGATTTGGGAAGTGGAATTATTTAAGGCAGCTTTTGCTCTGGCCTTTTTCGGTACCTTTCGCCTGGGGGAACTGTTAAGTCCGTCCAGGTACAGGAAGGGGGGAGTGTCGAGGGAGGAGGTGGATGTGTTTGAGGATAGAGTGGTGGTATTTCTACGTTCTTCAAAAACACGTTATAGGGAAGGGATGCAAGGTAGTCTTGTTCGAGGTCCCCGGGTCACCTTTGTGTCCAGTGGCTTGCGTGAGAAACTTTATGGTTCGAGGAGGGATCCCGCAGGATCCTTTGTTGGTACATGCCGATGGTTCGTTTTTGTCTCGCTTTCAGTTCGTGACAATATTTCGACGCTGTTTGGAGTTGGAGGGTTTATCGGCAACGGATTATAGTGGTCATTCTTTTTGAATTGGGGCAGCCACGGAGGCAGCAAGATTGGGCCTCGGTGAAGAGGTGGTGAAAAGGATTGGACGGTGGGAATCGGCTAGATTTCGGTCTTATGTTCGTCCGAATTTGGTTTAGAATGCTGACGGTCGTCATCTTGTCTGCTTGGGTTTCAATTTGTTGGTGTTTTTCATGTCTTATTACAGGGCTCTGTCAGCCTCTCGTTTGGATAATGGGCCATTCGTATGTTTTCTGGCCAGTTATTCGAGCAGCGGTACATCCGGATGGGCATCAATTGGGCTTCCCTCGTGAATCAGTGGTTCTGCGTTGGATCGGAAAGAGGGGGATGGTATGGAGGCAGTTTCTTCCAGAATTTCATCATTTTGCCCGTTTGGATTGAGCTCCTGGCGTTGTCGTTATTCACCTGGGTAGCAATGACCTGGGTTCGAGGCCATGTAGGGAGTTGATTAAGGATATTAAATTTGATATGTTAAGGCTGTGGGCTGAATTTCCAAAGGTAGTGGCTATATGGCCTGACATTGTTTTTCAAAAAGTATGGAGGGGAGCTCGGTTGGTGGAAGGGGTGAACAGTGCAAGGATAAAGGTGAATAGGGTTATATCGCGTTTCATGGCAAGGAATGGGGCCGTTGTGGTTCGTCATTCAGCTCTGGAGTCGGGTGAAGGTGGTTTCTGGAGATCAGATGGGGTGCATCTGAATGCGGTGAGGACTGACTTGTGGTGCCTTAACATTCAGGAGGGCATTGAAATCGGTTTGAAGGTGTGGGGGGACATAAATGTTTAAGGGGTCAGAACATTTATGTCGGTGGCGTGGGGGGAGGTCCTCAAAGTCGGTGGATCTGTGGAATGGTGAATTGGTGGGGGGGATCTTAACAGGTCCTGGACTCCCTGTGGGGGAATTTAAGTGTATGGGGTGAATTAATCTCGTGGAATGGATGGATAAACTGGGGACCCGTCATGGGTTCGGTTTGGCAGGGTTGACTACGGTATGCCTCCGAGCTGGTGTTGAACGGCTGGGGGTAAGGCTCAACCTGGGGCCAAGGTGGAAGTTTATGAGAAATGGTGGCTTTAAAACTTTGGGGCTTCGAGGACCACCTCCTAGGGTAAAAAATTGTTTGGCTTGGAAATGTTAAATAAATGTTTGTAATACTTGTTAATAAAAGGCTGCTGTGACCAATAAATCCATTAATTGCTTGGTGTATTTAATGGGGAATGTGTTTTCAGAAATAACCGGTGGGCAGTGTTTGTCCATGGGTAGTGTGTGCGTTCGAGCTCACCTGAATCACGATTACCCTCATGTCAAGAGAAGCCATATGGGGCCCCTGGCCTCACTGGGAGGCAGACATGACAGGGTATAGTGGGAATTGGGGAGCTTATAGGATTTGAGCTGGCGAGGGGTTAATTATTTTAGGAGTTGTGACGGTGGAGATGGGAGTGTTTTTGTTCTGGCCGGGATAGGGGAGAGGAAGGGTTAAACTGGGGGAAGGGGTTGGACTCAAGAAGGTGAGGTAGTGGACCAGTATATAGGGTCCGGCCATATTAGTCTGGGAGCCATTTTAGGTACCCCTGCTGGAAAGTAGAAGCTCCCACCCGCCCTTTGTGTATGGGATTAGGGGAGCGGGATTACTAGGTCATTGTCATTCAAGGGTAATTTTACTTATTCTGTTTGAGTCGGTTGTTTCCTGGATTAGGCGAGGATACAGGAAAGACTCTAAATTTATATTGTTTTATTTTGTCATGGCAGCAGGGTGTGGGGGGAAGTCCTCGAAGTCAGTGGATCTGTGGAATGGTGAATTGGTGGGGCGGGATCTTAACAGGTCCTGGACTCCCTGTGGGAGAATTTAAGTGTATGGGGTGAATTAATCTCGTGGAATGGATGGATAAACTGGGGACCTGTCATGGGTTCGGTTTGGCAGGGTTGACTACGGTATGCCTCCGAGCTGGTGTTGAACGGCTGGGGGTAAGGCTCAACCTGGGGCCAAGGTGGAACTTTATGAGAAATGGTGGCTTTAAAACTTTGGGGCTTCGAGGACCACCTCCTAGGGTAAAAAATTGTTTGGTTGGAAATGTTAAATAAATGTTTGTAATACTTGTTAAAAAAGGCTGCTGTGGCCAATAAATCCATTAATTGCTTGGTGTATTTAATGGGGAATGTGTTTTCTGAAATAACCGGTGGGTGGTGTTTGTCCATGGGTAGTGTGGGCGTTCGAGCTCACCTGAATCACGATTACCCTCATGTCAAGCAATCTGTGGTGTGCTGCCATACAAATAAGCCTACCATACAGTGCTGTATTATTACGCACCATATAGTATGACACAGCGCCGTACATTCACCACATATCATTGCTGTATAGTATTGTCACCGCCATACAGTGCAGAAATAATACACTCTGCATTGCCTGTACACCTTAGTAGTTCCACACTATGGCTGAGTAATACCACCATACAATGCTCAAATATGAATCTAACATAATAAGTTCTAGTTATTAGGGGTCATGGGGTTTACAAGCCTAGCTGTAAGGGCCAGTGTGAATTTTGTAAGATTTCTAATTGAATTTTTACAAAATATATCCCCTTCTTTAGACCAGTGAAGGATTTATACGCCTCAACTATTGAACTTAGAGCATCGGCCGTTGTGTTCTTCTTTGGAATAAGGAGACTTTTTTTTTTTGCTTAGATTTTGGGCCAAACTTGGCCTGACCTTGGGCCGCTTAGTCCTCGAGGCTTCGTGCGTCACGGTGAGTTTTGCTTGCACAGTCCTGATTTGCAAACACATGGAAATGCTGTAAAGTCTTCGAGAGTTAATACAACTGTTGTCAATCTGCAGATTCTGTAAACTGTAGATGACTTCAATTAGCGAGTCGACAATAGGCACCCTACCTTCCCCACTTCACGCTGGAGCTTGCCATCCAGTTAAATATTAAATCGCTAATTGATAATAATTCCGTAATTGAGAGAGGAAAAAAAGGCGACACTCGAGAACACAGATAGGCTTACAAAGAACACACAATTGTTATCTCGCTCGCCTTTCATTTCCAATTGCATTTAAAAAGAGATAGCAATACTTTATACTGCGAGACGCAAGGGAGAACATAGAACCGGAACGCCTTATATGTACAATGTACCAGGCAGAAGTTCCAAATAATTCTACTCAGGAATATAACAAACTTTCTAAATCGCTTTACCTTTGAGGATTAGGTAAAAAATATCCAATTTCCCAATAGAATCATAGAATGTTAGAGTTGGAAGGAACCTCCCGGATCATCGTGTCCAACCCCCTGATCAATGCAGGAGTCACTAAACCATCTCAGACAGATGTCTGTCCAGCCTCTGTTTGAAGACCTCCATTGAAGGAGAACTCACCACCTCTCGTGGCAGCCTGTTCCACTCATTGATCACTCTCACTGAATCCCTAATCTGTATCTTCTCCCAATATCTAGATACAGTATGCTGGCAAGGAGAGATTGGCTTGTCCCCAATCTACTTTAGGCACCGCAGATTCATTATCCCTCTAAACATTTTTATGTCTGGTATTGGACACCTTTAGGAACCTCAAGAGGAACGTTAACCACCCTAGCACTTGCCATTCAGGGGTTGCTCTGGAGAAAGGTATTACATGGCAGATATATGTAATATATGGATGGCTCTGGTCTACCAGAAGAAGATATTATTCTCTGTTCTGGTTCACCCGGGAAACCCACCTCTTTAATGTCCATATGCTTTAATAAGGGGTAGCTCGGTGACTCTATGGTTAGCACTGAGGTTTTGGCTTCAAATCCCACCAAGGACAATATATGCAAGCAGTTTGTATGTTCTCCCCGTTTTTGCTGGGTTTCCTCCAAGTTGTGCAGTTTCCTGAAACACTCCAAAGACATAATGATAGGAAATCTAGATTGTGAGCTCCAATGGGGACAGTGATGATGATGTCTGCAAAGCGCTATGGAATTAATGGTGCTATATAGGCAATATATGGACAGGAACTGCGTTCCTGACACAATCCATTTGATACCGGAAAAGATTGTTTTGTTCTCTCCTTCTCCTTTCGACACCTAGCATCTAGAATTACTTTTCCCTCTACACTTTTGAAAGTCTGTCTTTTGGCACCTTTAGGAACCTCAAGAGGAACCTCAACCAGTCAGTCACTTGCCATTCAGTGGCTGTTCTTGAGAAAATATAGTATTTTACATGGCAGACATTCATATGTAATATATGGTTTTAGTCTACCAGAATAAGAAATTACTTTCTGTTCTGGTTCGCCCGGGTGACCCTACTCTTTAATGTCCATATGGTCTAAAGCTCGGTGGCTCAGTGGTTAGTACAGAGATTCTTGGATTCAAATCCCACCAAGGACAACATCTACCTTGAATCTGTGTTTGCGTGAGGTTCCTCCAGGTTCTCTGATGTCTTGCCATACTCCAAAGACATACTGATAGGGAATTTAGATGATGAGCCACAATGGGAACAGTGAAGATGATGCTTATGGAATAAATGGTGCTATATAAGCATTACATATGGACAGGAATTCTATTCCTGACTCAACCTGTTTGATAATCGAATACTGTTAAGGAAGAGACCTCATAGTGTGGATGAAATCTCCTTGTCATTATTAGAGCTCTAGAGCGGAACTAACACATTGTCGCTTGATCACCACTAATTAGTTCAATCCAGTGAGGAGGCCCATATGTTGCCTAGGTAAAGTATACTTTGCTGTTTGTAATGACGTTTTCTGAGTGCAGCCTGCCCTGAACTTTGAAACACAACTATTTTGGCAAAATCATATCTAGTACGAGCCAAATATTTCCCTATATGGAAAAATTTGCATCATAATCAGAAGAATTGAAACATGGTCTGTATTTTTTTGATCGTTACATGTCTCCTATGACTTGTTCCTCATAAGGAAACTTTGGGGTTGATCAGCCATTCACCGTCAAGACTATTGCATGACCAAAAATTGGCAAAGATTGGCATAGATGCGATATTCACATATTAGCAAATTATCACCTATACACCGGATAGATGATAACTTGCTGATCGGAGAAATTCCCCCCACTGATCCCAAGAACGGGGCCCTAAAGTCCATTGCTTGAACAGAGCAATAGCATCATAAACACACTGTTGCTCCTTTCATTGTCTTTGGGACTGACAGAAATAGCCAAGCGCTAGGGGGTTAACGAGCACTACTGGAAGAAAGAGGGGGCCCGCCATCGCCCAGCGCTTATTTCAATGTTCTTGTGTAAGAGGAGGCCAGGACTGTAGTCGTGACCAGAGACACTGAAGCATCTGTGTCCCGACCTTCCCTCACAGAAAACTGTATTCCTCTTCTTAGCATGCCTGCATTTCCAGGTTCAGGTCCCCCCGGGCACTTCCCAGGTGGCGACAGTCCCTCTTCCAGTTGACCCTCAGTAATACAGACACAGTCCAGAATAACTTGAACATTCTTTTTACTTAATACTTCACATGTTACATCCACAGTTGACAAATCATGGAATTCACTTGTTTCCTCATCTCTCCCTGCGTTGTTGGCACTTCTGTGCAGAACATACCCGGACTGGACTGTCTTAGATGGCTCCCCAGATCCTTCCTGGCCTAACCGTACCATGATGACAATTCCTTCTGCCTGTTTCGCCCCAGACTCAAAATCATCAGTCACCCGGTTTGATTGCCTCTGGTAGAGCATCCGGCCAGGCTGTACCGATCCTGTCGAAGCTCCAACTTCCTTCAACTCCTCACTCCAACTGACTCCTGCCCTAAAGGCATCCGCCCAGGCTATAAGTCACCACATCATTCTTCTCTTGTACTGGCACACTGCTATGATGTCCAGTGGCCGTGGATAATGTGGGCTGCAGCTATGTGCCATTGTGCGGCTGCCGAGCCATCCTGGGCCTATAGCCCATGTGGACACTTCGGGTACCCTGGCCCGTCTCACTAAACTTCCCTAAGACTTGCAGCTTACCACCCGACAGCCCCTCCTACATCAACCCCTTACAAACTTACTATAAACTACACCAACAGTGCACATTAGTATGCCCCCCATCTACAGTAGTGGTTCCCACAAGTACTACAGCTACCCTTAGTAATAAAGAGCTGCAAACACTATAATGCCCCCTCAATGGTCCGAAGAGTGCAATAGACTTTCCCTACCTAATGAACATAAGAGGACATACATGGATAACATGTACAGGAATACAACATCATTTACAAAGGTATACAAGGAATGAAAACACATATACGAATGTGGCAGTACCATAAATGTGGGCGGTAATACATACTGCTATGTAGAAATAGCACCCAATATCAATAAAGGACAAAATAACTAATAACACATTTTAGAACAGTGGGAGGGAGGAGAGCAAGGACAGTAATTCTATCTCACCCCCTTACACTTGCACAGCAATATGTGTCCCTGTACTGAAATACAAGGCGCCAGCAAATCAGCATCCATCAGCGTGCCTGTCACAAGCAGAAAGCCCATAGCTGGCACACCGAAGTCAATAGCAGGGTATACAAGAGAATGTCCACGTCGTGGGAGCAGAGAGAGGTAAAAATATTTTTTTTCATGTGTTGGAAAAGAATGGCAGAATAGACATTATACCAGGAAGGTGCCCAGGATGGGGGACATTATACAAGGAAGGGGGTCATTAGTCCATGGAGGAGCCCCAGTTGGGGCACATTGCTATAGAAAGGGGGACATTACACCAAGAAGCGGCTCATGATGGGCAACATTTTGCTAGGATTGAGAACATTGTTTCAAGAAGGGGCCAGAATGGGGAACATTATTACAGTAATGGGTCCAAGACAGGGGACATTATACTAGGAAGGAGTCCAGGATGGGGAACATTATTACTGGAAGGGGCCAGGATGGGGAACATTATTACAGTAATGTGTAGTGCGGAAGGGTAGATGCAGTGTGGCAGAGAGGCAGGGACCACAGAAAAGTTCAAAGTCTTTAATGTCCAAAAAACTTACACATAGGAATGATGTCATGCGAATCGCAGCCGGGTTTCTGTAAACACAGTCCAGAAATCAGAAACCATTGCCATGGACAATGGCACCGCCGTGTCTCGGGTGTGCCAGCTGCCTGGAAGTCCCTGGCTCTGTGTTAGCTTCACACAGTCCTGGGATGCACAGAGCCACCTGCTCTGCAGTTTGCAAACTCCAAACTGACAAACCCAAAGCAAAAACTGAAAGATTTGCATGGAATCCTGGCCATAGAGCTACGTCCAAAGTCCAGAGTGGAGAGAGGGATTTGCCCCACTACCAAACATGCAAATCCCTGTAAAAATAAAAGCCCTTAACGGGTTTTCCTAACAAACTGAGTCACTACTTGGACCCAATTCACTCTTTCTTTTATTTTGCCTTGTGACTCACAGGCATCCTGCTGTGAACATAAGGCACTCCAGTGGGTTTAATAGGACTCCGTCCGCATCCGCTTTGATACATATCGACCCTCGCATATCATCCTCCTTACTGCCTCACAAATGGGTCCAAGGCAGGGGACATAATACTAGGAAGGAGTCCAGGATGGGGAATAATGTGGCGCTCCCAGGAGTATGGTCGCCACAATGGCATTGCCTTCCTCCAGGGAGGGTGATGTCATGCTTGGAAGCAAGGAAGGGTCTCTCTAGCA